>NW_028258333.1:36118538-36429245 GCF_053883595.1 Heterocephalus glaber
ATGCTATACTCTAATCAGGATCAAAATAGATTGAGTAAGAATCCCATATAAATTTAGTTCATCCAACTTCAGGGTTGTTGTTGTTGTTGCTGTTTTATCTTCTCAATATTGGCATTTGACCCACAATCTTTTTTCACTTTCTAGGTTTCTGGAAGTCTATCAGTGTCAGCTTGCTGATCCTCCCTTGATGGCCCACTTCCCCAGGAGAGATATATTTTAAGTACATCAGTTCTGCCTGGGTTTCTGCTGCCCTTGAGCATTCTCTAGCTAGCACTAAGCCTGCTGGTGCCAGCTTCCTAAATGGAAAGCTAGAATTTCTGAGATGGTCCTTTCTGGGATCAGAAAGAACATTCACTGTTTCCCTGCATGCTGAACAGGACTTAGTTTCTACAGCCCAAACCTCTTTTGTCCCCTACATTACCCTGTAGTTTCCTGTTTCTACTCTGTATTATTTTCCAGGTCCTCTTTCATAATATTCTTTCTAGACTAGTCTATGCTCCTATTAATTATTTGTTGCTGGAATGACTTTCTAGACATCCCCCCTTTCAGGAATAACTTAAGGGAAATGAGGAAGAGTTCAAACTAGGAAACTGGCCTACTAACTCCTAGCTTTTCTTTATCTTGCCTGGAACGGTGGCCACAGAAATCTCCCAGAGATTCCAGTCTTTACCCCCTTTGGTTTATTCTGTTTTTGTACACAAAAATGTCTAGAAAACAATTTTTTTTTCATTTCAAAAGTTGAAACAATTATTGAATCAATTCTCACATTTTGGTTGCCAAATGGTAATTCATTTTCTTTAAAAAGTATTTACCTCTCAAATTGTGGCTTCTATCATTTTAACCATTTTGAGCATACGGTTCATAGAAATTAAGTAATTTATATCATTATGTAACCATATACCCCATTCATACATAACTTCAAAAAATATTACCTTTTATTCCTAATTTTTTGGTTACTGTATGTGATAAATAGTTGTGTTCAACTGGGGAAATTGGTACGTGTATATAATATTGCAATACTTTTCAATTCCTTAACCCCCCCCCCCTTCTCCTGGTCCCTCTCCCCACCTCCAAAAAGTCTGCCTTTTTTTCTACCACTTCTCTATTTTACTCTTATTTATTTATTTATTTATTTTAGGTTTCTCATATAAGAGAAACCATGCAATATTTAACTTTTGGTTTGACTTATTTCACTGAGCTTATTTCACTTATTTTACTGAACATTATGATCTCAAGGTTAATCCATTTTTCTGCAATATCTTTCTTATAGCTGAATAATTTCCATTGTGTATATATACCACACTTTGTTTATCCATTTATCTGTTGATGGGCATTTAGGCTGTTTCTAGAGCTTAGCTTTTGTGAATTGCACTGCTCTAAGTAATTTACATTGTTTTGCAACCATAAACCCCATTCATACATAACTTAAAAAAAAATACTACCCCTTATTCTTAATTTTTTTGTTAGTGTATGCGATACATAGTAGTTACATTCATTTTGGTATGCATGTATCACTACAGTCAATGTCTTTACCTCTTTTGAGAATGTGCCCAAGAAGGATATGAGCCTGGGATTTAGCTAACTGATGCCACCACCTGTCTCACAAGCACAAGGTCCTGAGTTCAATCCCCGGTACAAAAAAAAAGAGTATGACTGGGTTGGATGGAATTTCTATTTTTAGTTGTTTTGAGGAATCTTCACACTAATTTTCATAGTACTTGTGCTAGTTTACATTTCCACAAACAATTCAGGAGGGCTCCTTTTTCCTTACATCATTGCCAGCATTTTTTGCTGTGTGTGTGTGTGTGTGTGTGTGTTTTGATAATAGAAACTGGAGATAAGATGGAATCTCAGAGTTGTTTTTATTTGCATTTCTCCAATAGATAAAAATGAGGAACATTTTTCATATACTTATAGGCCATTTGTTCTTATTTTGAGAAGTGTCTACAGTCAATTTGCCCATTTTTGGATTGGGTCATTTGTTTTGGAGGGGTTAATATTTTTTAGTTCTTTATGCATTCTAGATATTAGTCCTCTATCAGAAGATTAGTAGACAAATTTTTTTCCGTTCTGTAGGTTGTCTCTTCAGTCTGTTGATTATTTCCTTTGCTGCGCAGAAGCTTTTTAATTTGAAGTAATGCCATTTGTTGATTCTTTTTTTTTTTTTTTTTTGATTCTTGATATTATTTCTTGTGCTATTGGAGTTCTGTTCAGGAAGTCCTTGTGTGTGCCTTAAAGACTCAAGACTTTTTCCAAATTTTTCTTTCAGCAGATTCAGTGTTTCTGCTTTTATATCTTTGATCCATCTTGATTTGATTTTAGTACAATATAAGAGGTATAATTCTAGTTTCAATCCTCTGCACATAAATAACCATTTTTCCTGGCACGACGTATTAAAGAGGTTATCTTTTCTTCAATATACGTTTTTGGCTTCTTTGTCAAAAATCAGATGGTTGATGGTACATAGGGTTGTCTCTGTGTCTTCTGTTCTTTTCTGTTGGTCTGCATGTCTATTTTAGAGCCAGAATTATGCTGTTTTTATTACTCCAGGTTTATAGTATAACTTGAAGTCTGAATCTGTGATGCCTTCCACTTTACTCTTGTGAGTTAGGATTTCTTTGACTATCTTGAGTCTCTTCTGGTTCTATATAACTTTTAGGATTTTTTTCTAGTTATGTGAAGGCTGTTGGCATTTAAATAGAGATTGTGTTAAATCTATAGATTGCTTTTGTTAACATGGCCATTATGATATTAATTCTGCCATCTATGAACAGGGAATGTCTACCCATTTTCTTATATTCTCTTTAGTTTCTCTCTTCAGAGTTCTGTGGTTTTCATTACAGACATTTTAAAACTCCTTGGTTAGGTTGATTCCTTGGCATTATATTTTTTTAAAGCTATTGTGAATGGTGTTGTTTTCTCAATTTGTTTCTCAGTGGGTTCATTACTGGTGTATAAGAACATTATTGATTTTTGTGTGTTGATTTTGTAGCCTATCACTTTGCTAAAATTGTTTATCAACCTTAAGAGTCTTCTGTTTTGGGGTCTTGAATGTAAAGGATCATATCATCTGCAAATAGTGATAATTTGAATTTGTCTCATCCTTTTAATTTCCCTTTTATGTATTTCTTTTGCCTGACTGCTCTGGTTACAGTTTTAAGTGCTACATTAAAGAGGAGTGGTGAGCATGGACACACTTCTCTCATTCCTGATTTTAGGGAAAGCTTTCAGCTTCCCTTATTCAGTATGAAGTTGGTTGTGAGTTTGTCATATATGGCTTTTATCAGTTTTAGGGAAAGTCCTTCTATACCTATTTTTATCTGGATTCTTATCAGTGAAGGATGTTGGATTTTGTTAAAGGCTTTATCTGCATCTATTGAGATGATCATATGATTTTTATCCTTGATTCTATTTATATAGTGTATTACAGGTATTAATTTATGCATGTTGAGTCATCCTTGCATCTCTGGAATGAAGCTGGCTAAGTTATGGTATATGATCTTTTTAATGATTGTTGAGTTCTATTTGCAAGTATCTTATTGGGGATTATTGTGTCTATATTCATCAAGGATATTGGCCTGTAGTTTTCTTTTGTTGTTGTTGAGTCCTCATCTGGTTTTGGTATCAGGGTTATGCTGGCTTCACAGAAAAAAAAAATTGGAAGCAAATTTCCCTTTAAAATAATTACATGGAAAAATTTGAGGAGTATTGGCATTAGTTATTCTCTAAAGTTCTGGTGAAATTTAGTGGTGAATCCATTGGGTCTTTGATTTTTCTTAGTTGGTAGAGTTTTTGGTTCTTTTTTTTGTGGTTCTTTTCTCTTTTTTTTGGTACTGTGGATCGAACTTGGGACATTACAATTTCAAGGCAGGCAGCAGAACCACTGAGCTAAATCCCTGGCTTAGTTGGTAGAGTTTTGACTAACACAGAAATTTCATTTCTTGTTACTGATCTATTCAGGGTTTTTATATCTTCTTTGTTGAATTTTGATAAACTATGTGTGTCTAGGAATTTATTCATTTCTTCCAGATTCTTCAATGTATTGGAATATAAGTTTTCAAATAGTTTCTAATAACTCTCTTGAATTCATTGGTATCTATTATAATTTTACCTTTTTCATTTCGAATTTTATTGATGTGAGTGTTTTGGTAAGTTAGGTTGAGAGTTTATTAATCTTATTTATCCTTTCAAAGAACTGATTCTGATTCACTGATCCCTCATGGGTTTTTTTGTCTTAATTTCATTAATTTCCACTATGACCTTTATAATTTCTTTCTTTTCATAGTTTTGAATTTGGATTGTTCTTGTTTTTCTAGGCTCTTAAGATGCACTGCTAGATTGTTTATTTGGGATTGCCCTGTTTTTCTAATGTAGCACTCATAGCTATAAATTTTCTTCTTAGAACTGCTTTCATTTTGTCTCACAGATTCTGGTATGTTATCCTTCAATTGTAATTTGATTCTACAAATTTTGTACTTTATTCCCTGATTACTTCTATGATCCATTGATCATCCAAGAGGGTATTATTAAATCTCCATGTGGGCCACCTTAGCATCACTCCCAGCCCAGAGGAGGAAGCTTCCAGGCTGCCATAGCACTGCTCTGAGTGCAGAGGAGGAGGCTTCCAGGCTGCCATACCACCAGTACCAGCACAGAGGAGGTGAGCCACACAGGTGCCAGCCACAACCCCTCACCACCAACCCCTCACCACCCCCCCCACCCACCTGCCCATCGAAATGAGAAGACATGTAAACAAGTCTCAAAACCAGACTTTCAGATCACCTACAGAAACCCCAAAGGGAAACAAGATGGAACACTCTGATACTCAACCACCTGGACTCCCTGAACTAGCAATGAAGGAGGATCTGGAAAAAATGAAATCAGAAATAATTTCTCAGATAACAGCAAAGATTATGCCCATAGTGCAAGACATGATTAATAAATATAGAGAGCACACAGATAAAAAAATAGAGGAGCTCAGGAACATGATGGAATCCCAACATAGGAAACAAATGGAATCCATAAAACAAATCTAAACAGATTCCCAGCAGATTAAAACCTCTAATGAAAGTCTACAAAGCAGAATGAGCCAATCTGAGGAAAGAATTTCAGATATAGAAGATAAGATTGCAATTAGTGACCAGGAAAAGAAAAATTTCTTTAAAATTGTAAGGTACTATGAGAAATCAATCCAGCAGCTGCTAGATGATGCAAAGGATAATAACATAAAACTGATCAGAGTTAATGAAGAAACAGGAGAGAGTGCAGATGACATAAAAAAAACTATTCACAGAAGTAATGGCAGAAAACTTCCCAAGCAGGGGAAAAGAACTTGACATACAGATAAGTGAGGCATACAGGACTACAACTACCTTGATTAAAAAAAAAATCTACACATAGGCATATAATAGTTAAGATTCCAAGAAACCCAACAGAAGAACAAAATTCAACAAGCAGTTAGAGAAAAGAAACAAATCACATACAAAGAAAAGGCCATCAGAATCACAGCAGACTTCTCAATGAAAACCCTCAAGGTAAGGACAGCATAGAGTGATTTGTTCCAAGCCCTAAAGGAAAACAGCCTCCAACACAGATTGATGTACCCTCAAAACAATCCTTCAAAATTGGTGGAGAAATAAGATACTTTCATGACAAAAAGCACCTTGGGAACGTCATGGAAACCAAACCAGTACTCCAAAAAAATTTTAGACAATATGCTAGGAAAAGACAATGAGAATCACAACCTCGGGAAGCCCAGCAGAATGAATTCATTGGGCACAACACGAAATTAAATGCAAAGGAGGAGAATCCAACAAAAATAAAAAGTCGTGATAAGGATAAGTCAATATGTATCAGTTATAGCCATCAATGTTAATGTTCTCAATTCACCAATCAAAAGAAATAGACTGGCAGAATGGGTCAAGAAGCAAGATCCACCAATGTGCTGCATACAAGAAACATTTAATTCAAAGAGAAACTCATAGACTGAAAGTTAAATGGTGGAAAACAATACTCCATGCAACAGGAACCCCCCAAAAAGCAGGAGTATCTATCCTCTGCAGATCCAGTGGATTTCAAACCAGCATTGATTAAGAGAGACAAAGAAGGACACTACATCCTTGTAAAGGGGACAATACAAGAGGAAGAGATGACAATCATAAATACATATGCACCAAACACTAGTGCACCCAACCATATAAAACAAATATTAATGGACCAGAAAAATCAAATAAGCACTAATGCAATAGTAGTGGGAGATCTCAATATCTCACTGTCACAAATAGATAGATCAACCAGACAAAAACCCAACAAAATACTAGAACTCAATCAAACTCTTGAACAAATGAACTTAACATGTTTACAGAGTGTTCCACCCCAGAAAAAGAGAATACACATTCTTTTGGGCTGCACACAGGTCATCCTCCAAATTAGACCACATACTCATTCGTAGAACATGTTTAAGTAAGGGCAAAGGAATTGAACTTATCCCCTGTATATTATCAAACCATAGTGCAATGAAATTGGAGATCAATAGTAAAAGAAACCACAAGAATTTCATAAACACATGGAAACTGAACGACCCACTTCTGAATAACCAATGGATCACAGAGGAAAATAAAGAAGAAATCAGACAGTTCCTACAATTAAATGACAATGACAGTAAAACATATTGGAATCTATGGGACACAATGAAAGCAGTCTTATGAGGGAAATTCATAGCAGTGAATACACATATTAGGAAAACAGAATGAGCCCAATTAAACAACCTGATGCTGAACCTCAAGCTTCTAGAAAAAGAAGAGTGGGACAACCTCAAAGCTCATACAAGGGAGGAAATTATAAAGATCAGAGGAGAAATTAATGCAATGGAGACTAAGAGAATGATACAAAAAAAATCAATGAAGCAAAGAGTTGGTTCTTTGAAAGAATCAACAAAATTGACAAACCCTTAGCCAACCTTATCAAAAAAAGGAAAGAAAAGGCCCAAATCCATGCAATTAGGAATGAAAAGGGTGAAATTACAACAGACCAGCAGAAATTCAGAGGATCACAAACACCTACTTCCAGAACCTATATGCCAATAAGATGGGAAACACACAAGAAATGGACAGATTCTGAGATACGTATCAATTACCAAAGCCAAACAAAGATGACCTAAAAATTCTAAATGACCCAATATCAATCAATGAAATTGAAAATGTAATTAAAAACTTACCAACAGAAAAAGCCCAGGTCCTGATGGCTTCACTTCTAAATTCTACAAGACATTTAGAGAGGAACTACTGCCACTACTGTTTAAACTCTTCAATGAAATTGAAAGGGAAGTAATACTCCTGAATTCATTCCTGGAAGCAAGCATCACCTTGATCCCCAAAGCAAAGAAAGACCCAACCGAAAAAGAGAACTATAGGCCAATCTCACTAATGAACATAGATGCAAAAATCCTTAATAAGATACTGGCAAGTAGAATTCAGAAGACCACCAAGAAGATCATACACCCTGACCAAGTGGGATTCATCCCAGGGATGCAGGGATGGTTCAACATAAGCAAATCAATAAATGTAATACACTGTATCAAGGACAAACACCATATGATCATCTCAATAGATGCAGAAGATATTTGACAAAATCCAACACTCATTTATGATAAGAACACTACAAAAGTTGGAATAGTCTCTACCTCAATCTGATTAAAGCCATCTATGAAAAACCAACAGCCAATATCATATTAAATGGTCAAAAACTGAAATCCTTCACATTAAAATCAGGAACAATGGGATGTCTGCTATCACCATTCCTGTTCAATATAGTTTTGGAAACATTAGCCACAGCATTTAGACAAGAGAAAGTAATAAAAGGAATATAGATAGGAAACAAAGAAGTCAAATTGTCACTATTTGCAGATGACATGATACTCTATATAGAAGACCCCAAGAACTCCACCAAAAGTCTTCTGGACTTAATAACCAAATTCAATAAAGTAGCTGGATACACCGTTAACACACAAAAATCAATAGCTTTCCTCTACACAAATGACAGACTCACTGAGAGAGAAACAGGGCAAACAGTTCCTTTCACAATAGCATCCAAAGAACTGAAATACCTAGGAATTAACCTAACAAAAGAAATCAAAGACCTCTTCTCTGAAAACTATAGCACCCTGAAAAGAGAGATTGAAGATGATATCAGAAAATGGAGGACATCCCTTGCTTCTCGGTAGGAAGAATCAACATAGTGAAAATGGCCATAATTCCAAAACTGGTATACAGATTCAGTGTACTCCCACTTGAAATCCCAGCAGCATACTTCATGGACCTTGAGAAAACAATCCAAAAATTCATTTGGAACAAGAAGAGATCTAGAATAGCAAAAGCAATTCTGGGCAACAGAGACATGGCAGAGGGTATCACAATTCCCAACTTGAAACTATACTACAAAGCTATTGTGATTAAAAACAACATGGTATTGGCAAAGAAATAGACCTAAGGACCAGTGGAACATATTAGAAGATGCAGATAGAATCCTAGACTCAGTCAGCCACCTCATCTTTAACAAAGGAACCCTCACTGGAGGAAAGATAGTCTCTTTAATAACTGAATGTTGCTTGAAAAATTGGATTTCAACTTGCCAAAGATTAAAACTAGGCCTGTATCTCTCATCATGCACTAAACTAAAATTGAAATGGATTACAAATCTAAGTATTAAAACAGAAACCCTGAACCGGCTGGAACAGAGGTTAAGTAGATCTCTTGAAGACATTGGTGTAGAAAAAGATTTTATGAACTAAACCTCAGTTGCCCATGAACTAGCACAATCAACAAGTGGGATCTCTTCTTATTCAAAATTTTTTGCACAGCAAGAGAAACCACCAGCAGTGTGAAGAGACAACCCTCAGTGTGGGAAAAAACTTTCACCTGCTACTCCTCAGACAAGGATGTACTACTTAGAATATTTAAAGAACTTTAAAAAATCAGACCTCCCAAATTTAAAGACCCAATCCAGAAATGGGCATCTGAAATGAACAGACATTTCCCACACAAATAAGTAGAAATAGCAAATAAACATATGAAAAAGTGTTCAACATCACTGGGAATTTGAGTGATGCAAATGAAAACAATGCTGAGATTTCACCTCATCCCAGAAAGAATGGCTGCTATCATGAAATCAACCAATAACCTGCTGGCGGGGCTGTGGGGAAAGAGGAACCCTGCTCCACTGCTGGTGGGAGTGTGGACTGGTGAAACCACTGTGGAAATCAGTATGGAGATACCTTAGAACTAGGACTGGAAGTCTCATTTGACCCAGGTATTCCCAGCTTGGTATCTTCCTCAAATAATGAAGAGAACCATATCAGAGTGATATATATGTGCACCAATGTTCATAGCAGCAGAATTTGTAATAGCCAAAACTTGGAAGCAGCCCAATTGACCATCAACTGGAGACTGGATAAAGAAACTGTGTTTTTTAAATAAAATGGAGTACTACTCAGCCATAAAAAATGAGAAATTAGAGACACTTATTGCTAAATGGATGCATATTGAGGTGATACTCTTAAATGAAATAAATAGGACACACATGTGTAAATACTGAATAGTTTCTCTACTGTGAGGAATTAAAAGTGTAAATAAGGACTAAAAGATATAATAGATAATGTGAAATAGGAAAAAAAAGGGCAAAGGGGAAGGGGAAATGGTAGGGGTAGAGGAAAGGAAAGTAGGAAATGGAATTAATAAGAGAAAATGAAAAAAAGGAAACAAAGTCTTTGTAAATAGGGAGTGATGAAGGGAGGGCATCGGAATGGGGATAAAATAATAACCAATAGAGATTATGTAAAGGTGCAAATTTCCAGTTAAAAAAATCCAAAAAAAGAAAAAAATAGATTGGCAGAATGGATAAGAAGCAAAATCCAAAAATATGCTGTATACAAGAAACACACTTAATTCAAAAAGAAATTTGTAGACTGAAAGTATATGGATGGAAAATAGGCTAGGGATTCAGCTCAGTGATTCTGCGGCCTGTCTTCAAGTTCAAGGTCCTGAGTTCAATCCCCCGTACCAAAAAAAACCCAAGGATATAAAACAGTTCTCCATGCAACAGGAACTTGGCAAAAAGCAGGGGTAGCTATCTTATTTTCAGAGAAAGTAGATTTCAAACTAAAATTAATTAAGAGAGACAAAGGTCACTACATATTGTAAAGAGACCAATCCAAGAGGAAGAGATGACAATCATAAATATATATGCACCAAATACAAATGCCCCTAACTATACAAAACAAATATTAATGGACATGGAAAACCAAATAAGCACTAATACAATTGTAGTGGGGGACTTCAGAACTGAACCAAGCTTTTGAGCAAATGGAGTTAATAGATGTCTACAGAGTATTCCACCCCACAAAATCAGAATGTAAATTCTTCTCAGCTGCACACCAGTCATTCTCCAAAATAGACCACATGCTAGCTCCTAGGACATGTTTAACTAAGTTCAAAGGAACTGAAGTTACCCCCTGTATATTATCAGACCATAGGGCAATAAAATTGGAGATCAATAGCATAAGAAATCTCAAAACCTCCACAAACTCATAGAAATTAAATAACTCTCCTGAACAAGCAATGGATCACAGAGGAAATTAAAAAAGAAATTAAATAGTTTCTACAATTAAATGATAATGTCAGTACAACATATAGGAATCTATGGGACACAATGAAAGCAGTTCTATGAGGAAAATTCATAGCAGTGAATGCCCATATTAGGAAAACAGAGAGAGCTCAAATAAACAACCTAATGTTGAACCTGAAGCTCCTAGAAAAAGAAAAGCAGGACAAGCCCAAAGCTCATACAAGGGAAGAAATTATAAACATTAGAGCAGAAATCAATGCAATGAAGAATAAGAGAATGATACAAAAAAAATCAATGAATTGAAGAGTTGGTTTTTTGAAAGAATAAATAAAATTGATAAACCCTTAGCCAACCTTATCAAAAAAAAAAGAAAGAAAAGGCTCAAATCCATGCAATTAAGAATGAAAAAGGTGAAGTTACAACAGATCCAGCAGAAATTCAGAGGATCGTCAATACCTACTTTAAAGACCTGTACTCTAATAAAATGGAAAAAAAAGAAGAAATGGACAGATTCCTAGATACATATGAATTACCAAAGTTGAACAAAGAAGATATAAAAATTCTAAACATTCCAATTACAATCAGTGAAATTGAAAACATAATTATAAATTTACCAACAAAGAAAAGCCCAGGTCCTGAGGGCTTCACTGCTGAAATCTACAAGACATTGAGTCTTTTTTTATTTTGGTACCCGGGATCAAACTTGGGACCCTGTGCTTGCAAAGCAGGCAGCAGAACCACTGAGCTAAATCTCTGGCCTTCTACAAGGCATTTAGAGAAGAACTATCACCATTACTCTTTAAACTCTTTAATCAAATTAAAAGGGCAGCAATAGTTCCAAATTCATTCCTGGAAGCAAGTGTTACTTTGATTCCAAAACCAGGGAAAGACCCAACCAAAAAAGAGAACTACAGGTCAATCTCCCTAATGAACATAGATGCAAAAATCCTTAACAAGATTCTAGCAAACAGGATACAGGGGGTCATCAAGAAGATCACACATCTTGACCAAGTTGGATTTATCCCAGGGATCCAAGGATGGTTCAACATACATAAATCAACAAGTGTAATACACTATATTAACAGAGCCAAGGATAAAAAACATATGATAATCTAAATAGATGCAAAAAAAAGCATTTGATAAACTACAACACCCATTTATGACAAAAACCCTACAGAAAATTGGAATAGAAGGTCTTTATCTCAACCTGATAAAGGCTATCTATGAAAAACCAACAGCCAACATCATAATAAATGGTCAAAAACTGAAAACTTTCACACTAAAATCAGGAACAAGACAAGTGGTGATAGTGATGTCCTCTATTACCCCTCCTGTTCAATATAGTTTTCGAAACATTAGCCACAGCAATTAGAAAAGAGAAAGAAATAAAAGGAATAAAGGTAGGAAAGGAAGAAGTTAAGCTGTCATTATTTGCTGACAATATGATACTCTACATAGAAGACCCAAAAAACTGCTAAAAGACTTCTAGACTTAATTGACAGGTTCAGTAGAGTAGCTGGATACAAGGTCAACACTCAAAAATCAATAGCTTTCTTGTACACAAATAACAGACTCACTGAGAGAGAAATTAGGGAACCAATTCCTTTCACAATAGGACCAAAAAAAAAAAAAAAAAGAAATATCTAGGAATCAATCTAACAAAGGAAGCAAAAGACCTGTACACTGAAAACTACAGCACTCTGCAAAAAAAGATGGAAGAGGATATAAGAAAATGGAAAGACATCCCTTGTACCTAGGTAGGAAAAACCAATATAGTGAAAATGGCTATACTTCCAAAACTACTATATAGATTTAATGCAATGCTGATTGAAATCCCAACAGTATATTTCACAGATCTAGAGAAAACGATTCAAAAATTCATTTGGAATGAGAAGAGATGTAGAATAGCAAAAGCAATTCTAGGCAAGAGAGAAGTGACAGAGGGTACCATAACCCCCAAATTGAAACTATACTACAAAGCCACTGTGATAAAAACAACATGGTACTGGCAAATAAACAGATCCGAGGACCAGTGGAGTAGATGAGAAGATGCAGAAACAACTCCAGACATACTGAGCCACCTCATCTTTGACAAAGGAGCCAACCACCCTCATTGGAGGAAAGATAGCCTCTTCAATAAAAGGTGTTGGAAAAACTGGATTTCAACCTGCCAAAGATTAAAGCTAGACCCCTATCTATTACCATGCACTAACTAAAATCGAAGTGAATTAAAGATCTATATATTAAAACAGAAACACTAAACTTGCTGGACGATAAGTTAGGTAGAACTCTTGAAGATATTGGCATAGGAAAATACTTTATGAACAAGATATCAGTAGCACAGGAACTAGCACAAAGAATCAACAACTGGGATCTCTTGTTACTAAAAAGCTTCTGCACAGCAAGAGAAACCACCACCAGAGTGAAGAGACAACCTAAAATGTGGGAAAAAATTTTTTACCAGCTGTACCTCAGACAAAGGACTACTACCTAGAATATATAAAGAACTGAAAATAATCAGCCCTTCCAAATTTAATGACTCAATTCAAAAATGGGCATCTGAAATAAACAGACATTTCTCAGACAAAGAAGTAAAAGTAGCCAATAAACATGAAAAATTGTTCAACATCACAGGTAATTCGAGAGATGCAGATGAAAACAACACTGAGATTCCATCTCTCTGCAGAAAGAATAGCTGATTTCACAAAATCAACCAATAACAAATGTTGGGGGAGTTGTGGGGAGAAAGGAACCCTTGTCCATTGTTGGTGGGAGTGCAGACTGGTGCAACCACTGTGGAAATCAATATGGAGATAACTCAACAAACTAGGATTAGAGGTCCCATTTGACCCAGCTATTCCTCTGCTGGGTATCTTCCCAAAAGAATTAAAAGAATCATACCACAGTGTTATAAGCTCACCCATGTTTATAGTGGCACTGTTTATAATAGCTATAGCTAGCTTGGAAACAGCCCAAGTGCTCATCAACTGAAGACTGGATAAAGAACATGTGTTTTTTTTTTTAAATAAAATGGAGTACTACTCAGCCATAGAGAATGAGAAACTAGAGACATTTATAGCTAAGTGGATGCATATTGAGGCCGTACGCTTAAGTGAAATAAATGGGACACTCATGTGTAAATACCGAATAGTTTCACTAGTGTGAGAAACTGAAAATGTAAATAAGGATTAAAATGAATAATTGATAATGTGAAATAGTAAGAAAAAGTCCAAAAAGGTTAGGGGAAGTGGGAGGGGTAGGGGAAAGAAAAGAAGGGAAAGGAAAAAATATGAGAAAAGGAAAAAAATGGAAACAAAGTCTTTGTAAATAGGGAAGGGTGGAGGAGTTGACGAGAGGGCAGGAGAATGGGGAAAAAATAAGAACCAAGATACATCATGTAAAAGTACAAGTTCCCAGTGATAAATGTGAAGGTATTGTATACTTAAAATGTACCAATAAAAGAATTTAAGGGAAAAAAATATATTGGGGCAAAAAGCAATCACTGGTTAAAAATCCTTACGTGAGGGTATGCAGAACTTTAAATACTGAAAAGCAGTCCTTGTATTTGCACATGTTGGGTCTCTCTGCTCTACACTGTCAGGACAATATATCTACAAATCTATATTGGGGTTTGTCTATTAAGTTGGATTGAACACTTGGTCCTTTTTTCTGATTCCTGTCAAAGAATGTGGACCCTGGCTCTTGTATCCATAAATCAGAAACATAAAGCTTAAGAGTTTGGAAATTGAAAGGAAGTTGGTACTTGCTTCCCTTTGGCCTTATGAGTCCAAGTTGTAGAAACGAATTGCAGATTCTTATTTCATTCATAAACTAGTTTTTGAGAGTGTATCATTTGGGCAAGAACTGTTCCAGATGCTTAGAATGTAAGAGAAAATGAAAGAGACAAAAATGCCTACATATACAAAGTTTATAATCTTTGTTATGACTTGGTAGGTGAGAAAAAATGCTAACCAAACTCTTCCATGTGACATTTCTTTGCTAAATCACCACCCCAGCTTTGGCAGTAAGATGAAATTTCTTGCATCAAAAATGTTTATAGATAACTGAGGAATTCTGTTAACCCACTGCTAAATCTTATCATGCTATCACTTGCTGTTGTCTTTTTTATTTCTCTCTCAGCAAATAGCAAAATAAGCTGTGAAGATCTAGAATTACTGCAAATCTCACTCTCCCTCACATCCTGCCAGAATGACTTCTGACATCATCAAATGATAAATTAATTTCAAAGACAACACTGACTTTTTCTTGGAGGAGTTTCTATTTCTCAAAAACTTCAGGCAGACCTTTTAAGATGTCGAAAAAATATGTCTTAGGAGGAGGTTCATTAGAGTCATGGTTCTTGGGCAGAGGAGCAGGATTTGAGGCTCATATATGCATACATGTACACATGACCTACTTGTTAAATGAACATCAGCATTATTCATTTGTAATCCAGGAGAAGGAAACGAAAAGCTCATTAAATTTTATTTTCCTTGCCTGTTCAGTGGTTTCTTCCAATTTGAAACCATTCTCAATGCCCATCCTGAAATCTCTGCTCCATCACTAAAGAATGAAGCTGTAGCTGCCTCTTATCTTTTTCTTCTTCCCCTCTTTATTCAACAAATACTGATTGGAATAGGCCCAGGACTAGGCTATGGAGAAAAACCAGGCATCAAAAAACTAAAGTGTAGCCCATTCCCTCAGAGAATTTATGCTGTCTAGTCTCTCCTTTCCTCCAGTGACTCTCCTGGTAGATCTCAAGTTCTTGCTCCAGGGTTGCCCTTATTGAATATTTTAACAGACTCTCCTCAGGATAAAGTTTTCAAGAGTCTCATGTAGGACTCTGCTGGCATTCTGAATATCTCTATGACAAGTACCAGAAGGCTCCTTTTTAAGTAGGTCAGTTCTAAGAACATGTCCCTTTCCTGGGGCAAATGCATCACCATTCCTGAGCTGGTAAACAGAACTCTAATTATGTTTCAGCCTCCCTCACTTGGTTGCTGTCATGTAGGACATGTATAACTCTCTGAGGTGACCATCACTGGACAGGCGTTCTCAAGAATTTAGCCCAGACTCTCACTGATTTAAGAGCCTCTGGGTCCAGCCTTAGCTTGGGGAGACAATTCTCCATGTTCTCTCACATTTCTGCCCATTTTTTAAGCAGAACTGCTGATTGACTTTGCTTTAGACTATTATTTCAAAGGTATTTATACAGCAAACTGGTTTGGAAAATAAAGATAATAGCTCCCTCCATGGTAAAGGGCAAATCTGTTAATTGACTAGTCTAATAAACATAATATCCCTTTTGGACAAAGCTTAGCAGTTTGACTGGCAGCTCATTACAAAATGTTCAAGTTCTCTAGCCTTCGCATCCCTCTCCTATGTTCCAAACCAATTGCAATGCACCGTAGCTTCCTGTTGGCCTTTATGTCACCCCATGAGACATGGGAGGCAAGGAGGATCAATGGGAACATAAAGCTCATGCTGCCTGCTATATTGGGAGAGATAAAGCCACTGTCTCTGACCCAGGAATCCCATACCTTTTACTAGTATCCATGAAACTGTGGCTGAGTAACTCATTGCCTTGTAGGAAGGGCAAAATCTCAGTTTTCATAGCTCTTGACACCTGGTTAGCTAGCAGCTATGCGTCCACTGCTATAGCATCACCAGCAGCATATGCCCCATCAACATCTTCCATTTCTGACCCTAGCGCTCATGCAGATCCAATGCAGAGACACAGCCTCTTATCATCAAGTTGTCTTCTTTGATGTTGCAAAAACCCCCTGAGTGGCCCATTTGGTTACATAGCTATAGGAGAAGTACACACTCAGCATTTTGGAAGTGAGAATGCAAGAGAATATTTTTGATTTAGCAAGAAATTGAGGTATGGTTGATTTCAGTGGAGACATTAGGCAATGCTCCCTGCACTGCAAACACACATACACACACACACACACACACACACACACACACACACACACACACACACACACAGTTTGGCATCTGTGAATTTACAAAGGGAAGAGAAGCCAATGAGCTGTAGAGAAAGGAGGTGCAGCAACACATCCTCTTCCATATGATTCTGAATTTTCCCTGTCACTTCCCGAATACTCTTCATGGGACAAAAGTCTTTGTTGCACTTCAGGAAATGAAAACTATATAAAGGTCTTTGAAAGCCTCCATAGGGCATCCTCAAAACAGGAGTGTATGGTACCTGTAAGGTGCTCTGCTCTGTGGGCACCTAAAGTTGTAGGATGATGCCTGCAGCCCAGCCCTGAAACCTCCTTGCAACCACCACTCTTTTGCAGATGGTTCTGACCCTGCCTTCCTGTGTAGAACATGGAGATGCTGCAGAGAGCAAGGCACCAAGTGAGGCATTTCACACAAATTATCCCACATAATTTGAAGATTATAGGACACAATCATGTAAGGTGTTATGATTTAGATCCAGAATATACTCCCACCTAAACTCTCAGAGACAGAGTTTTGGAAAGTGATTGGATCATGGGGGAGCTATACTAATCAGTGGATTAATCCACTGAAGAAGTCAGAGATAAATGTGCTGTTAGGAGGTGGAACCTGGTTGGAACAGGTAAATTATTGGGGGCAGGTGGAGTGTGACTTGGAAGGGCGTATCTCCCTCCCCGGATCACCTCTTTTCCCTCTCTCTCTTTCTCTCTCTCTCTCTCTCTCTCTCTCTCTCTCTCTCTCTCTCTCTCTCTCTCTCTGTCTCTCTCTCTCTCTGTCTCTCTCTTCTTCCTGGCTGTCATGATGTGAGTATCTTTCCTCCCCTAGACTTTCCTCACTGTGTCATTCCTGCCTTAGAGCCAGCCAACTGTGGACTGGATCTTCTAAAAACTGTGAGCCAAAATTAACCTCTCTTCATTTAAATTGTGGGTGTCTGGTATTGTGTCTCAGCAACAATGAAAGTGACTAAGACAATAGGGCACTTCCCCAAATACTGTTTTGACACGAGTTTATTTAAAGAAAAAAAACCTACTAGGTAAGATCAACGGTCTTGTCTTAATCTCCACAATCTTTTGTATCAATTGTTGATTTTGATTTTGTTGAAACCTTATCTATCATGTTATTTTTATTGAATTTTCCATCTCCTCTTTTCTACTCCTTCTCCCTGAGCCTAGGCTACCCCACCTTCCCCACTTCATTCCTCATCATTGGTATTAACCAGAAAAATGTCCATTATTTGAAAATTTCTTTTAATAAAATTGACAGTAATATCATCTCTGAAAATTCATTCTTATGATCCCAAGAGATGTTTAATTAAAGTGAACTCTGATATCAACATTTATTGAAAATGGGTAAGAGACTGATAATTTTCATTTATGAATAATTTATAAGAAAGTTATAAGAGACTTCTCAGATATTTGAAAGTGGTTCTGCCTCTCTGTCCCTTTCCAGGCCTCAAAGGTCTTAGTATTCATCTCTAAATTCTCATACAAGTAAGCATTTCTCTTCTCTAAGTATTAACCAGGCCTGACCCTGCTTCGCCTCTGAGATGAAAGCAGGCATGTTTGGGGTGGTATGGGCATAGACAACATGTAAGCACTTCCATTAGAGTTCTTTCCATTACATGCTTAGCTCATATTCTCCGTCTTTTTCTGTCTTTTCCAGATTAGACACATGTTCATTTGTTAGTGCCACACACCATAACTCTACAGCTCTACAACGAATTTTATTTCTGTTTGTCAATCAATAACTTTGATCAAGTCATGTATTTGACCACTGATTTCCATTAATTTATCATAAATTTTACATTTGAGATAAAAAATAATATATTAGGTGAAGTCCTTGCCATTCAATTTGTGCAGATGGCATAGTGGTTAAAAGAGCAAAGTCTGCCTAGTGTTGAGTCCAAGCCCCATCCATTTACACTATAAAGTAATACTGGGTAATTCATTTAACCTCTTTATGCTGCAGTATGTTGTCAGAATTAAGTGAGTTAATACATGTAAAGTGCCTATGATCTGTGCCTGGTATTATATACATGTTAGTAATTATTTTAACCAATTTAAAATTGGGTTCAGGCTGGGGATACAGCTCAGTGGTAGAGTGCTCACCTAATAAGCATTGGACCCTGGATTCAATCCTCCACACTCCCCCAAAATAAATAAATAAATAAATAAAATTGTGTGCATTATCTGTGCACATGGACATCCCATTTAGTAATAATAAGCAATTGTTTTCCTTTCTTTGGTGCAATCCTAAGAATAGGAACTGTGGTTGGGAAAGGAGGAAGGTTTGGGACAAAAAACACAGTAGAGGATAGGAAAAGGTTTAGA
Organism: Heterocephalus glaber; assembly: GCF_053883595.1. NCBI lineage: Eukaryota > Metazoa > Chordata > Mammalia > Rodentia > Bathyergidae > Heterocephalus > Heterocephalus glaber. The sequence continues at coordinate 36,137,459 of NW_028258333.1, forward strand.
GATTGCATATTGCTGAGGTATGAAAAATGAACATGTTTTCTGGGTCATTTTGTAAAAGTGCTATTAAAAAACTGGAGAGATGAGATGTTTGTTATGCATATTACTCAGATTTTTTTTCATCAAGAACATTATTTTTCTTATCACAACAACATGCTTGGGAGTCAAAATCTGTGCACCAAGAAGACTCATCAAAGTGTCTAGTGCTTAATTATTTGGCAGGCAAATATTGCTACACTGTGAAAGTGAAAACGTGAAGTGAGTAGGCTGAGAAGCTTTCAGCCAGGTTCAGGCTCACTCTGAATGTGACTGCTGGGAAGCAGGATAGGGGAGGAGAGCTGCCCCTCTGCAGCCATGCTGAAAAGCTTCAGAAGCACAGGAGGTCTACAGCCAGCCACCCCTGTGACCAGACATCGGGGAGAGGTCCAAGTGGATGGAAAGGCCCAGCTAAGCCTTGCTCCAAAGTTGGTCTTGGCCTCAGTCATTCAGCGATGGAAGAGTTTAGTGTTCCTACCATCCCCACCTCTGCTCACATCCCTAGTAGACAACTGCTAAATCAGAACATTCATTCCTGTGGGCACCTGGGACCTCTCAGGTCTCTTTTGCACATCATGCTCCCTTGAGCATTGTCATTAGGACAGGAGACATAATTGTAGGGCTCAGTGTAAGATGAGAGGTGTAAGAGAGGCAATGTTCAAATATTAAGAATTCAAGAGGCTGAGATGGTAGTGCAAGCCTGTAATCCCACCTACCTGGGAGGCTGAGGCAGGAGGATCTCAAGTTCAAGGCAAGTCTGGGTAACTTAGCAAAATCCTATCTTGAAATTTAAAAACTAAACAAGAAAAAGAGCTGTGGCTGTCAGCAAGTGGCAGAGCACTTGCCTAGCATGCATGAGGCCTGGGTTCAATCACCAGCATTGCAAATAATAAAAATAATAATAATTTTAAGAGGACAGCAGCAGAGAATTAAATCAAATGTGAGACCCTCTGGGGCCAGTCCATAAGTCCATGAAGTCAGGCCTGTCTGCCCTAGATTGGTTAGTGCCCTGGAGATAGACATGGCTACTATGGAAAGGTGTCTGTAAGGAGCTGGGAGAAGCAGGGCTGAGCAAGGGAAGAAGCTGAACTTGGATGCAGTAGCATCAGAGACCTCAGTGGACTCCACGAGGAGCCCCACAGCTGAGGGTGACCCTACCGAGGCAAGGGCTGGACTTTTTTAGCCATCTTATTGTGAACACAGAAGGCACTGGATACAGGCTGCCCTGGAGAGTGCACATGACCTGGAGCAAGGTGGTTCTCTTTGGCCAAAGGCTGTCCTGAAGGTGATCCAGCCCAGAACTTCAGCCACTAACACTCCTAGTGGCTGAGGACGCAAGTGCCTTATCTTGAAAGGACATCCCACTGCATCCATTGATGGAAGTATTTTCGAATCCTGAAATAGATGTGGCAGTTGATTGACCTACTGGAAACAGCAAAACATGGTCACTTCAATAAAACAAAACCAAACAGCAAGGAAAAAGAATATCAGGAAGAGTACCAGGAAATGTGGTGCCACTCCCCAAAGCCTGGAGCAGAAGAGATAGATTTTTCAGAGAGCCAAGGATGCTATAGGAACTTGGTAACTTTTAACTTGTGTGTGTGTGTGTGTGTTGCTTAAATTCTTTTATTGGTACATCTTAGGTGTACAATACGTTTACAATTATCATTGGGTGCTTGTACCAATGTATCTTGGTTCTTATTTTTCCCCATTACTTGTGCACCCTTCACCCCTCCACCCTTCCTTATTTACATAGACTTCATTTCCATTTTTTTTTCTTTCTCATAATTTTTCCTTTCCATTCTTTCCTTTCCCCATCTCCTCCCACTACCCCTATCCCTTTGGACCTTTTCCTATTTCAAAGTATCAATTATTAGTTATTAATCCTTTTAATACTTATTTACACTCTCAGTTTCTCACACTAGAGAAACTATTCAGTATTTACACATGTGTGTCCTATTTATTTCACTTAAGAGGATGGCCTCAATATGCATCCATTTAGCTACAAATGTCTCTAGTTTCTCATTCTTTATGGCTGAGTAGTACTCCATTTTATAGAAAAACCACATCTTCTTTATCCAGTTTCCAGTTGATGGGCACTTGGGCTGTTTCCAAGCTTTAGCTATTACAAACTGTGCCGCTATAAACATGGGTTCACATATATCTCTGTGGTATGATTCTTTTAATTCTTTGGGGAAAATACCCATCAGGGGAATAGCTGGGTCAAATGGAATCTCCAGCCCTAGTTCTTTGAGGTATCTCCACACTGATTTCCATAGTGGTTGCACCAGTCTGCACTCCCACCAACAATGGAGAAGGGTTCCTTTCTCTCCACACCCCCACCAGCATTTGTAATTGGTTGATTTCTTGATAGCAGCCACTCTTTCTGGGGTGAGGTGGAATCACAGTGTTGTTTTCATCTGCATCTCTCAAATGACCAGTGATGTTGAACATGTTTTCATATGTTTATTTGCTGCTTTTACTTCTTTGTCTGAGAAATGTCTGTTCATTTCAGATGCTCATTTTTGAACTGGATCTTTGAATTTGGGAGGTCTGATTTTTTTCAGTTCTTTATATATTCTAGATAGTAGCCCTCTGTCTGAGTTACAGGTGCCAAAATTTTTTTCCCACATTGTAGGTTGTCTGTTAGCTCTGTTGGTGGTTTCTCTTAAAATTTCCTTTTTGCAATACAGTTTCAAAATGAACTCTATTAAAGATTCAGAAGGAAAAACAAAGGACCAACTTCTTGTCCTTTGGAAGCTCAAGATAAATAAGTGATAGCATGTTTTCCAGGCCAGGCAGGAAAGTGTTAGGTAGAGAGGGGCCAGAAGCATAGTTAGAATGGAGCAGAGACCCTTCCTGCTCAGCCCTGGAGGGTTCAGGCATTCAAACCTGTGGACTTCTGTCTTGTCATAATTAATGAACTATGCCTGGCCTGGAGGGGCTTAAAGCACTTATTTATTTCTAATGTTGAGATTTTTGAGACAATAAATCTAAAAATTTTATACATAATAAGGATGATATTATATTATTATGCCAATAATTAAGACTTCAGGTTATGATATACACACCTTTGGCAATACTTTCCATCAAATGGCCCAGATCAACACAAGTAATTTTTGAGACTCTAGTCAAAACATAAACCATATTTGTCTGTCAGTAAGGAAGAAAAAGATGTCCTTGAATTCAGAAATTAATCAGTATAAAATTATTTTTGGCTACTTTGAAATTGCAAAATTTAAAGCTTAGTAGCTTGTGGTTCTAAATGTAACAAAAATTTTACATTTTGTAAGTTCAATTAATAAATTTCTAGTGGACTGAAATAAAACATTCATTATTCTAAATATGCATATTTTTATGATTAAGAGGCTTGCTTTAATATGATATTCATAAATGGAATATATGAGTTTAAAATGTATATTTTTCAAATTTACAGTGCATTTTTTCATTTCACTTTAATCTCGAGTTTTATTCCCTCATTTTATCACAATGTTTGCAGGTTTTATGTGTGCAACTATAAGTGAAAAGGTAAATTCTTAGAAATGGTTTCACTTTTTAGGGACCAGGGTCTAAACTGTTACAGGCTCCTACCTACTGAGAAAAAGCCAAAAGGAAGCTTAACTAAGAGCCCTTAGCACTTCTTCCCATCGGGAGCTTGTCCATTATCTCTGGAGCCCTAACTTCTCCAGGGCAAGCCAGACCCCACGGTCCTTTCCACCCCACCTTCTAGTAGTAAAATTGAGCCAGGAGATTAGGGCATGTTCAGCCGGCTGGGCAAGAGGGTGTGACCTGTCAATCACAGAGATGCAGGATGCATGCTCAGAAAAACAGTTCCGAAATATTGCAACTGAGACCAATCAGAAAGTGCTATCTTCAGGTCTTCTGGACAAAATCAAGCAGGTTTTTGATAAGATGGCCTGAGGAATGGGGACTACAAAAGAGAGCCACCATAAACTTCGTGGCCACTGGGCTCTCTCTTTCTCAGTGGCTGCCTCTCACCCTGCAGAGTGTACTTTCTTTCCTACCTTTCATAAATGTAAAACCTTGTTACATTTTTTATTTGTCTTGTCCAGTTCTTTATTCAGGACAACAAGGGCCTGGAAAGAATCTCTAGGGAATCTCACAGTACACCAGACCTAGGTACCAAAACCTTGATTCAACTATAGCTTACAAGGAAGTTCAATAAATAGAATGGATTAGAAGAAAGGTATTCTGACTGGAGAAAGTGTGTACATGTGTGTATGGAAGAGAATATCTTACACACCCACCCACTGGCTTCTAAGGGCCTCCAAAGAACCCCTAAAACCACTGGGTATTGAAAAACCCTTCATTTAAATACTGCCTTCTTTGCACAGGGCTATTGTCAGAGTCAAGATAAGATTATAGCCCTGGAAGTAAAGTAGAAAGTATTCCAAGTACCAACAGATACCTCTCTTGTTTGTAATACTTTGTACCTATCCAGACAAGAAACAAACAGTAAAATGAGTATCTCCCAGCAAGAATAGCTCAGTAGAAGCAAAGTGTATAAGTATGCCTTCTCCCTGCCTTTTACAAGGTAGAGCCTCAGAAAATGTTTGTTGACTCTAAAAGAACATCGCTTGCTATTCCAGCACATGTAGTTAGGTGTATGTTCAAGCCCCAGGGGAGCACTTGGTAATTGAGATTTACCTTTCAAAAGTCTTCCAAAAGATCATCAGGAAAATGTTAATGGATAGTAAGTAACAGGTAGTGTTTATGAAGTATTTCTCTTAGGCAGGCACAATTCAAGGTTTTAAGTATTTGAGGAAGTGAGAGAAAATCTCAAATTCCATTTAAGTTTTCCCTACAGTAACTGCCCCTGCTTGGCATGTGAAGCACAAGCTTCTCAGTTTTTCACCCTTTCCATTCACAACCTGAGGCAGGATTTTTATAATCTAGGATAAAGATTTCACTTAAGGACATTTGTTAAATAATACAAATATCTAGTGGCCTAGTGGTGCAAACCTGTAATCCCAGCACTCTGAGAGGCTGAGGCAGAAGAACTGCAAGTTCAAGCTCAGCCTGGGCAATTTAGCAACTTAAAGAGACCCTGTCTCAAAATTTAAAAAAGAGGGCGGGGTGGGGGGAGCTAGAATGTACCTCAGTGCAAAGGTTCTGGGTTCAATCTCCAGTACGTCCAAAAATGCAAATTCCCAGGTTCCACCCACAGATTCAGGTTCACCAGGTCTGGGGTGGAGATCAGCATCTTTTTTTTTTAACCTAGCAAAACATATGATTCTAATATCAGGAAGAACTGCTCTGTGTTTGAAAAGAATATTTCTATGAAGATTGGCTACACAGAAAGAATTTCAGAGACACCTCAACAGATCCCCTCATCCCTCCTTGGCCTAGAGCAGGCCTCTCTGCAGGTTGGCACCTGTAGCTTCCTGTGTGCAGCTTCCCTTTCTCAATGGTGTGGCTGGGTGCCTAGGGAAGGCCACAGGACGGGGGGGGGGGGAGAGAGAGAGAGAGAGAGAGAGACAGAGAGAGTCTTTAGCACCCTGCCCCCATCAGTCTGTACATGGGCTGGAGAGAAGGTATGGCTTGACTGTATCCAGTCCACCGAAATGCTGGAACTCAGACCTGGTCTCTTTCCCCTGCTGGTGCCAACTGCTCACTGTGGGCAGTAAAACCCTCTCGACTCCTTCAGAGAATGCCAGTTATGTGCTAGACTTCCTTTGTTTGCCAGAGCTCTGTCTTGGCATCTCTAGCAAGGACATGGTTTTTCTTTTTTTTCTTTTTTTTAAAAATTATTTTATTGGTACATTTTAGGTATACAACACAATTACATTTCTCATTGGGAATTGTACCTTTACATAATGCATCTTGGTTCTTATTTTTGCCCCATTCCTAGCTCTCCCTTCACCCCCTCCACCCTTCCCTATTTACAAAGACTTTATTTCCATTTTGTCCATTTCTCAGAATTTTTCCTTTCCCTTCTTTCCTTCCCCTGCCCCTCCCACTACCCCTACACCTTTGGACCTTTTCTTCCTATTTTGCATTATCGATTATTCATTCTAATCATTGGTACATTTTAGGTATACAATAAAATGACATTCATCATTGGAAATTTACACCTTTACATAATCTCTCTTGGTTCTTATTTTTCACCCTTGCCCAGCCCTCCCTTCAACCCCTCCAGTCCTCCCTATTTACAAAGATTTTGTTTCTATTTTTCCATTTTCTCATATTAATCCCATTCCCTTCTATCCTTTCCCCTAGTCCTCCCATTTCCTTCCCCTTTGCCCTTTTTCTTCCTATTTCACATTACCTATTATACATTTTAGTCTTTATTTACACTTTCAGTTTCTCACACCAGAGAAACTATTCAGTATTTATACATGTGTGTCCTATTTATTTCACTTAAGAGTATGGCCTCAATGTGCATCCACTTACCTATACATGTCTCTAATTTCTCATGTTTTATGGCTGAGTAGTACTTCATTTTATTAAAAACCACATTTTCTTTATCCAGTCTCCAGTTGATGGGCATTTGGGCTGTTTCCAAGTTTTAGCTATCACAAACTGTGCTGCTATGAACATGGGCACACATATATCACTGTGGTATGATTCTTTTAATTCTTTGGGGAAGATCTCCAGCAGTGGAATAGCAGGGTCAAATGGGACTTCCAGTCCTAGTTCTTTGGGGTATCTCCATACTGATTTCCACAGTGCTTGCACCAGTCTACACTCCAACCAGCAGTGGAGCAGGGTTCCTCTTTCCCCACAGCCCCTCCAGCATTTGTTATTGGTTGATTTCATGATAGCAGCCATTCTTTCTGGAGTGAGGTGGAATCTCAGCATTGTTTTCAACTTTGCAACTCTCGAGTGAGCAGTGATGTTGAACATTTTTTCATGTATTTATTTGCTATTTCTACTTCTTTGTCTGAGAAATGTCTGTTCATTTCAGATGCCCATCTCTGGACTGGGTCTTTAAATTTGGGAGGTCTGATCTTTTTACGTTCTTTATAGATTCGAGATAGTAGACCTTTGTTTGAGGAAGAGCGAGTGAAGATTTTTTCCCACATTGTGGGTTGTCTCTTCACACTGCTGGTGGTTTCTCTTGCTGTGCAGAAGCTTTTTAATAAGAAGAGATCCCACTTGTTGGTCGTTTGTGCTAGTTCACGGGCAACTGAGGTTTTGTTCATAAAATCTTTTCCTACACTGATGTCTTCAAGTGTTCTACCTAACCCTTGTTCCAACTGGTTCAGAGTTTCTATTTTAATATTTAGATCTTTAATCCATTTTGATTTTAGTTTAGTGCATGGTGAGAGATACAGGTCTAGTTTTAATCTTTGGCAAGTTGAAGCCCAATTTTTCCAGCACCATTTATTAAAGAGGCTATCTTTCCTCCAGTGAGGGTGTTTGGCTCCTTTATCGAAGATGAGATGGCTGAGTGTGTCTGGCGTTGTTGCTGCATCTTCTAATCTGTTCTACTGGTCCTCAGGTCTGTTTATTTGCCAGTACTATGCTGTTTTTATCACAGTAGCTTTGTGGTATAGTTGTAGGTAGGGGGTTGTGATACGCCTTGCCACATCTCTGTTACCTAGAATTGCTTGGGCTATTCTGGGTCTCTTCTTGATCCAAATGAATTTTTGCATTGTATTCTCAAGGTCCATGAAGTATGCTGCTGGGATCTCAATTGGAATTGCATTAAATCTATATAGCAGTTTTGGAAGTATGGCCATTTTCACTCTATTAATCCTTCCTACCCAGGAGCAGGGGATGTCTGTCCATTTTCTGATATCATCTTCAATCTCTCTTTTCAGAATGCCACAGTTTTCAGAGAAGAGGTCTTTGATTTCTTTTGTTAGGTTGATTCCTAGGTATTTCAGTTTTTTGGATGCTATTGTGAAAGGAATTATTTGCCCTATTTCTCTCTCAGTGAGTCTGTCATTGGTGTAGAGGAAAGCTATTGATTTTTGTGTGTTAACCTTGTAACCAGCTACTTGACTGAATTTGGTTATTAAGTCTAGGAGACTTTTGGTGGAGTTCTTGGGGTCTTCTATATAGAGTATCATGTCATCTTCAAATAATGACAATTTGACTTCTTCATTTCCTATCTTTATTCCTTTTATTTCTTTCTCTTGTCTAATTGCCATGGCTAATGTTTCCAGAACTCTATTGAACAAGAGTGGTTATATGTGTACATCCTTGTCTTGTTCCTGATTTGAGTGTGAAGGATTTCAGTTTTTGACCATTTAGTATGATATTGGCTGTTGGTTTTTCATAGATGGTTTTTATCAGTTTGAGGTAGAGACCATCTATTCAAATTTTTTGTAGGGATTTTATCCTAAATGCATGTTGGATTTTGTCAAATGCTTTTTCTGTGACTATGGAGATAATCATATGGTTTTTGTCCTTGGCTCTATTGATATAGTGCATTACATTGATTGATTTGTGTATATTGAACCATCCCTGCATCCCTGGGATGAATCCCACTTGATCAGGGTGTATGATCTTCTTGATGATCTTCTGCATTCTGTTTGCCATTATCTTAAGGATTTTTGCATCTATGTTCATGAGTGAGATTGGCCTATAGTTGTTCTTTTCAGTTGGGTCTTTCTCTGCTTTGTGGATCAAGGTGATGCTTGCTTCCTGGAATTAATTTGAGAGTATTGCTTCCCTTTCAATTTCGTTGAAGAGTTTAAAGAGTAGTGGCAGCAGTTCCTCTCTAAATGTCTTGTAGAATTCAGCAGTGAAGCCATCAGGGCCCGGGCTCTTCTTAGTTGATAAGTTTTTAATTACATTTTCAATTTCATTGGTTGATATTGGGTTGTTCAGAATTTTTAGGTCTTCTTCGTTCAACTTTGGTAATTCATATGTATCTAGGAATCTGTCCATTTCTTCTGTGTTTTCCATCTTATTGGTGCATAGGTTCTGGAAGTAGGTATTGATGATCCTCTGGATTTCTGCTGGGTCTGTTGTCATTTCACCCTTTTCATTCCTAATTGCATGGATTTGGGCCTTTTCTTTCCTTTTTCTGACAAGGTTGGCTAAGGGTTTTTCAATTTTGTTGATTCTTTCGGAGAACCAACTCCTGACTTCATTGATGTTTTGTATATTGTTTTCTTAGTCTCCATTGCATTGATTTCTCCTCTGATCTTTATAATTTCCTCCCTTGTATGAGCTCTGGGGTTGTCCTGTTCTTCTTTTTCTAGAAGCTTGAGGTGCAGCATCAGGTTGTTTAATTAGACTCGTTCTGTTTTCCTAATATGGGTATTCACTGCTATGAATTTCCCTCATAAGTCTGCTTTCATTGTGTCCCATAGATTCCAATATGTTGTATTGTCATTGTCATTTAATTGAAGGAACTGTCTGATTTCTTCTTTAATTTCCTCAGGGACCCACTGATTATTCAGAAGTGTGTTGTTCAATTTCCACGTGTTTATGAAATTTTTTTAGTTTCTTTTGCTATGGATCTCCAATTTCATACCACTATGGTCTGATAATATACAGGGGATAACTTCAATTCCTTTGCACTTCCTTAAACATGTTCTGTGTGTGAGTATGTGGTCTATTTTGGAGAATGACCCATGTGCAGCTGAGAAGAATGTGTATTCTGATTTGTGGGGTGGAAGACTCTGTAAACATCTGTTAAGTTCATTTGTTCAAGAGTTCGATTGAGTTCTAGTATTTCATTACTTATTTTTTGTCTAGTTGATCTACCTATTTGTGACAATGGGGTGTTGAGGTCCTCCACTACAATTGTATTAGTGCATATATGACTTTTCATGTCCATTAGTATTTGTTTTATATAGTTGGGTGCACTAGTGTTTGGTGCATAGATATTTATGATTGTCATCTCTTCCTCTTGGAGTCTTCCCTTTACAAGAATGTAGTGTCCTTCTTCATCTCTCTTAATCAGTGTTGGTTTGAAATCTACTTGATCTGCAAAGAGGATAGCTACCCCTGCTTTTCTTTGGGTTCCCGTCACATGGAGTATTGTTTTCCACCCTTTAACTTTCAGTCTATGAGTTTCCTTTTAAATAAGTGTGTTTCTTGTATGCAGCATATTGTTGGATTTTGCTTCTTGATCCATTCTGTCAGTCTATTTCTTTTGATTGGTGAATTGAGACCATTAACGTTGATGGTTATAACTGAAACGTATTGACTTGTCATTGCCATGACTTTTACTTTTTGTTGGGTTCTCCCCCTTTACATTTAATTTCTTGTCATGCCAGATGGGTTCATTCTGCTTTGCTTCCTGGGGTTGTGATCCTCAATGTCTGTTCCTAGGATATTGTGTAAAATTCTTTGGAGTGCTGGTTTGGTATTCCCAAAGTTCCTGAGGTGCTCTTTATCATGAAAGTATCTTATTTCTCCATCCATTTTGAAAGATAGTTTTGCAGGGTACATCAATCTGGGTTGGAGGCTGTTTTCTTTTAGGGCTTGGAATATGTCACTCCAAGCTCTTCTTGCCTTGATGGTTTGTGTTGAGAAGTCTGCTGTGATTCTGATGGGTTTTTCTTTGTATGTGATTTGTTTCTTTTCTCTGACTGCTTGGAGAACTTTGTTCTTCTGTTGAGTTTCTGGAATCTTAACAATTATATGCCTATGTATAGATTTTTTTTGATCAAGGCTATTTGGAGTCCTATATGCCTCACTTATCTGTATGTCAAGCTCTTTTCCCCTGCTTGGGAAGTTTTCTGCCATTATTCCTGTGAAGAAATTTTTCATGTCATCTGCACTCTCTCCTGTTTCTTCATTGACTCCAATCAGTCTTATGTTATTCTTCTTTGCATCATCTAGCAGCTGCTTGATTTCTCATGTTCCCTTATAATTTTGAAGCAATTTTTCTTTTCCTGGTCACTAATTGTAATCTTATCTTCTCTATCAGAAATTCTGTCCTCACATTGGCTCATTCTGCTGTATAGACTTTTAATGGAGTTTTTCATGTCCTGGAAATCTATTTGCATCTGTTTTATAGATTCCATTTGTTTCCTATGTTGGGATTCCATCTTGTTCCTGAGCTCCTCTCTAGATTTATTAATCATGTCTTACACTAGGGGCACATTTTCTCCTGTTATCTGAGAAATTATTTCTGATTTCATTTTTTTCAAATCCCCTTTTGTTGCCAGTTCAGTGGGTCCAGGTGGTTGAGTATCAGAGCGTTCCATCTCATTTCCCTTTGGGGTTGCTGTAGGTGATCTGGAAGTCTGGTTTTGAGACTTATTTACATGTTTTCTCATTTCAACTGAGGGTGGGGCAGTGCTGTTGGCGCCTGCACAGATTACCTCCTCTGAGCTGGCAGAGGTGGGAGGGACAGGGGCCTGGAGCAGCAGTAGGGATAGTGGCCCAAAAGCCCTTTCCTCTGGGCTGGAAGCAGCGGGAGGGACAGTGGCCAGGAAGCCCCTTCCTCTGGACCAGGAGCAGTGGGACAGCAGCTCAGAAGCCCCTACCTCTGGGCTGGGAGTGGTGGGACTCAGTACAGTGGTCTGGTTGTCCAGTGTCCTCTGCGTCTTTGTAGTGTAGAATCAGGTGGCTGTACAGAGGAGTGGGATGGGGGGGGTGTCCAGTGGATTGTTCCCGGGGTGCAGGCTGATTCAGTGTGTTGCACACGACTCGTGACCTCGGTAGGGCGTGTGCAGACCTGCCTGCCTGTAGCAGGCTGATTTGGGGTGTTCCGCGCAACTCGGGACCTCAGTAGGGCGTCAAGACAGCTGCTGCAGCCTGCTAAGTCCACTGCTCCATTCCACTGATGCATTTCTCCATGGAGGGCTCTGGGATCACCAGTAGTTGCCATGCATGTGCAGGTTCAGCCAACTGTCTCTCACTGAATGTCTGGGCTCTCAGAGAGAGTGCTGCTTGCTGCCTATCTCCTCTTCATTGAAGTCTCTCTCTTTACTCTCCAGTTCTCACCTCAGATCCTTCCAAGATCCCAGGGACTCAGTTTCCTCCTTCTCCTCACACTGCTATATTCCAGTATCAGGAAACCAACTCTCAGAGAAGCTCTTTCTCTGCTGCTTACCACTCTCCCATCTTCCCGGAGGTCCTCTGAGTCCTAAACGATTAACCCCTTCCCCAAGGACATGTTTTTTCTGAATCCACTGGTCTGGACTCTGCATATCTCTGAGAAGCTATTTTAAGAGAAATATGGCCCAGGAGCCAGAGCTCTTGCCTAGCTGAACCTAAGACTTACAAAGGAAAGAGGCTCTAGGGACCAGATGTTGATTGGATCAGTGACAAGCATCTTCCTAAGACTGCCAGGAACTCCACAACCTTTTCAGAAATCAGACAGCTAGAAAGAGGAAGGACTTGCCAGGCTTCTTGAAGTCTCTAACTCTTTTCTGTGCAGCTGAAATATGGGGGAGTGGGGCAATGCACAGTGTAATCTGTTTTGCCTCTGTTTGGGCTTCACAATGGAGTTGAAACTTATAGACCATGACATTCACTGACATTGAATATGTCTTAGTCCATTTTCTGTTGCTGTAACTGAATACCACAAATGGAGTAAATTATAAAGGTTTATCTACCAGATCTCATGAGAGCTTCCTCTCTGGTGGGGACTGTGCAGAGTAATGCGATGGTGCAGGGTGTCATACAGCAAAAGGGGCACATACAAGGGACTGAGCCAAACTGACTTGAGCATATTTGCTGTCAAAGTGAGCACCAAACTGATTTTATAGGCCATTAACCCAAATTAATCCATTAATCCTTGAACAAATGAATTCATTTTTGAGGGCAGACCTTTGGTCGTTTAATTATTTCTTAAAAGGCCTACCTGACCAAACCTCTTAATACTAGTGGATATTAAATTTGAGTTTTTGTGGAGATGTTCAAACCATTACAGAATGGCTACAGTGAATGTGGCTATACCCCAATCAGGTATGCATTATTGATCCTATTTGAAGTTTCTGATCTCACATCCATTTAGGAAAGTCTAGCAAATCATTGTAGGTACAATTCAAATTCCTCTTCTTAAGATTACCCTTCTTGACTTCTAGAGGAACCTTCAGCTAACAGTGATTGTTTGCATTAGGTGATTTGACCAAATGTTTGACATCTTCCCAATCTCTTCCAAAGAGGTGGAAGAAAGTCTTCCTCAACTTTACATTTGCCATACCACCTAGAATAGATGCTTGCACACAGTAGGTGTTCAATAAATGGTACATGAATAACAGCTTTGCATTGAGGAAAGTAATCTCAATTTTGTGGCCTATAATATCTAACATGTATTTATTGTCGGAAAGATAAGTGAAAAAAAGAATTGCCAAATTGGAGCCTTTGCAAACATATACTATGTGAAACATCCACTGAAACAATAGTCTCATTTAATAGTATGAACTCTAACTCCGTGATAGCTGGTCATTCTTAAAGTCATCCTGGATTTGTTTTACTTCAAAAGATCAGGATGCTGAGCATAGAGCTATGAAACATTCCTTTAGAGAAGACTTCTCAGAACTAAATAAAAGAGTGGCTTCTTAACCTTGCAAAAAGATGGTGTTAATTTTGGCTCCAGACAAGCCCTGAGCTGTCTCCAAGTGGAGATGGCAGGATGAGATAAACATGGCTGTATGATGTCACTGAAATGGCCTTATTTTTATCAAAAGCTAAATTCAAATACCCTCAAGAGGAAGAGTTGTTTTGTTTTTCCTTGAATCACTACAGCTTTCTTTAATTAATTTTGCCTCTGTAGGTGCCAGAATTTTCCAACAGACTACAAGTTCAGTGGTGGTGACTGCTGGACTAAGGCAGTGAGGGTGAAAAGGGGGAGATGATATGAGAGACATTATAGGGTAAAAGTTGAAAGTCACTAATCAAGTTTTGATAGAGGAAAAAATGGAGGTCAGGGTAAGTTTCAACTTGACTTCAGGGGAGAACTGTGGTACTATTCACTTAAAAGGGAAACCCAGGAGGAAAGATAATAATGTGGTGGACTCTATGATGGCCACTCAGCTACTTTTCTTGGATCTGAGTCATTGTAGATAATTTCTCAGCCTTCATCTTCTGATTAGGATGACTTCCTTTCACTTTCTTTCCTGGTGAGTGGCTTAGCTAACAATTAACTACAAGAGGGGAAACACAACATACAAGCTCAATTTTCCAAATGATTACCCCACTGTGGAGCATAAAGCAACACACTTGTCAAGTGGAAGATACATGAGCATGTTCTTTGCACTTGGCTGTGTAATTCATCTTTGGACATGTGTCAGGGCCTAATAAGGACTTTATTTTATGGTTAGGTAATGGGATTCAATGGGGCTGTTATGGCTTGTGTTTAGATGTCCCCCTAAAGCCTCATGCTTCTTCTAGGTAGCTGAATCTAGAGTATATGATTGATTCACGATGGGGCTAGTCCTGAGGGTTACCCACCCTAAGTACTCTAAATAAAAGGGGCAGAAAGAGGCTGTTAAGGTCCCTTGTTACCTTTGCTACCTTGTGTGTGCCATGTTGTTTCTCCTCTGCAATGCCTGTTTGCCATCACTGCCTTAGACCCAACTGATTATGGACTAAAACCTCTACACACTGTGAGCAAATAAACCTTTTCCCCTTTAACTTTGGGTGCTGAGTATTTTTATCTCAGCAATGAGAGAAAAGTAACTAACACAAGGGCCTTACTGAAATAACAATTATCCTATCTGTGAGCCCAGACTGTAGATGTGGGTACCAGATACTTACAATAAGGATCTAGGAACTCAGGGACAAGTGCACACAGGTTGACAAGTCTCTGCCAAACATCCGGTGTGCATTTTAGGTAGGGTCCTTATAAGGCCTCTACTAACCTTTACAAAAGGAAGGGACATCTGTGATAGAGGGGTGTATGCCCACAGGGAACATGGCTCAGCTGGTGGTCAGTGTGTTCAGTAAATACAACCCAGGATTAAGCACACAGTTTGGGAAAGGGAATGTGAGCTGGATTTTAGCTTTCACTGCTCCCCTCAAGTGCTCTCTCTTCTTTGAAGTAACTGAGCCACAATGTAAGGCAACCTCAGGGCCTCAGATAACCCTTAACCCACCTGAAGGGGCATCACAAAATGGCCCAGAATTAAGAGCCTTTTTGTGGAGACAGCAAAATCTTTTCTAATAAAGAACAATGTAAAGAGTATTGAATACTCGCTGTGTGCACTTTAGGGGAATATGTAAGTGATTATTAAATAAATGATAAATGAAAGAATCTGTCTCTATGCATAATATTATAGGAGACTCAGATTGTGAGAGAGATGGGTAGTGAGGCTCCATGCTGACATCCCTCAAACTCTAATAGAAGGAGAAATCCTATTTCCTAAGAGTCCCAAAGTTCTAAGATTTAATCTCATTGGATCATGTGACCATCCATGAGCCAATGACTGTAGTCGGAAAAAAGAACTACTCTAGATGGTTTCTCAGGCTTATCAGAACGCCCTGTGGTAGACAGATTTAAGATGGCTGCCCCTGGTTCTTATCTCCTGGTCTTCATGCCTTGTGTGTTCTCTCTTTTTTTTTTTTCATATTAAGAATGTCGGGGTTTATTTAGCATTATATCTGAGGTTCTAAGGAGAACAAAAGAAGAAATAAAAAATGGATCCCACATTCAATTTTGAGGAGGCTCAGTAAAATGAAAGCACAAAGCCTGTAACCAATCTTCAGAGTATGAAATGTCACATTTATAACACACACAATATATGTACTATGGGGACTTCCTGGCAAACGAAGATGGTTTCAATACAGTAACTGTAGACTTTCTAATCTGAAGATTCCAATCCATGTTGTTTTGTTCTTTGTCTCAATTCCAACCTAAAATTCTAGGGAAAAAATTAATAATCTGGAAAGATTCTAGGGCGTAAAAGACTGAGAGGGTATGATGTCGGCCCCGAGAAACAGGTAAATTGGCCTAGTGTTCAAGAAACATAATGCTACCAAAAGCCTGGAAGCCATAGTACTTAATCTTAGACTTGGTAAAAGAGACAATCTCTTTCAGTTACAATTTCATGATTACATAGAAAGTCAATTCTTCAGACAGTAAGAAGAGGCCAAAATAATTATTAGGATTTTTAGAAACAAAAAAAGAGGTACCAGAGTTTATAAAATGAATCATTGACCCACCTATATGTATGCCCAAAATTAGTCCTGCCCAGGCTTCCAGGATAAAGAAATACAAAAATGAGAAGGTAACATACAAGAAAATATTTTTAAAACCACAGATGGCAAAAAAGGAAAAAGAGCTTTAGATATGTAGTAATGTTTCCTTAGCCTTTCTTGAAAAGTAATGTTATTGTATAAGCCAGGGAGGAAATGCAGGGAGAAAACAACATAAGGATTGGTATTACATCAGTAGAATCTATTTAGTATCTTTAATAATTCTATTATTACTAATGCCTTCCACAAAAGGGCATTATAGCTCTTTAAGTTTATTGCAAAAAAGTCTTTAAAAAACTCAGCCCTACCATTGAAGCTGTAAGACAATTTTTCTTTGGTACCAAGGAATCGAACTCATGACCTTGCACTTATGAGGCAGGCGGCAGAACCACTGAGCTAAATCCCTGGCCCCTGACAATTTTTTTTGAGACGGGGTCTCACTATGTATTTCAGGCTGGCCTTGAACTTTTTATGTAGCCCAGGTTGACCTTGAACCTGCAGTGATGCTCCTGCCTCAGCCTCCCAAGTACTGGGATTACAGGCACAAGCCAACTCACCTAGCTATAAGACAAATTTTTAACTATTGGCACTATACTATGAAGCAATATGAACATCTTATTTCAATAAAAAGGATAATATTTCACTGGGAGATAGAGTCAACAGATTTTTTTTTCTCATATCCATATCTAATAGGGCTATCTTACTGGCTACTTTTTAAACAGATGTAAATTTTGAAAAAAAATGCCAAAAGCCATGTTTTGCTCAAGAATACTATTGTTCAAATACTGCACAGGCTGTTTTACAGCAGATACTCATTTGCCAAGCTTCAGATGGCAAAATGCTAAGTTGTGAATTTGGTATTGTCCAGCGAGTTGCTTCTCCCTGCTCTGGAGACTCTGGTGCCATGGGCTGCTGAGAAGTCACCCTGCTGCCACTTTCTTCTCACAGTTGGATCCACTAGGAAGGATCATTCATGTCCTTAAAATGCAAGGCCGAGCAGAAACCCTCCCACAAATCCACTGGATATCACGATGTTCTATTTGATAAATTCTGTTGCTTCTTCGATTACATTGTCAATTTCAGGTGCTGCTTTATTTGCTCGTTTCTTAACCTGTCTTTTTGCTTTGTTTACATCTTTTTCAACTCTCTCCCAGTCGATCTGCACTATGACTGGCAATCTTTAGGAGAAGAAAGCCACCACCTACTGCTGTTGCTGCAAGTTTTGCAACTTTCTGGAACAAAAATCCTGCACACCAGCCAGTCATGCCACCCATTGAAATCTGGGTAGCTACTGAGTATTTCTCCACCATAGGTCCTGATCGGTGGCCAAACACTCGATTCCACCAGTGGTGTCTTCTTGCATACTCTGCTAAATCCAACATTTCGTAAGAGTCATCATCACTTTCATATTCTTGAGGAGTGGGGTTCTGGGAGGCCATGATACCTC
This sequence comes from Heterocephalus glaber, assembly GCF_053883595.1. Lineage (NCBI taxonomy): Eukaryota > Metazoa > Chordata > Mammalia > Rodentia > Bathyergidae > Heterocephalus > Heterocephalus glaber. Next base: position 36,155,016 of record NW_028258333.1, read on the forward strand.
CGGCGGCCAGTTCTGGAGTGGTCCCCGCCCACCCTCCTCTCCCCTGCACTTTAAGGACCGCTCTAAGCCGAAGAAGAAATCTGTGATTTATCTTTTCCCTTCCTCCTCCTTTTATTTCCCTTCTCCTCCTTCCCCTCCTCCCGGCCTGTCGTTCTGTCTCCACCTACTTCCGTGTTCTCCTTTTTTTAAGTGTGGGCTCAACTTCCAATGAATAGAATACACCAAAAATGATAGTATGTCACTTTTGAAGTTAAATTACAAAAAAAAATTTGTGACTTCCATTTTTCTCACACTGTCTCTCTTAGAGACCTCTTTTGAAGGAAACCACTTACTACGTTGTGAACCACACTATGGAGAGGTCCACATGGTACAAAACTGATAGCTCTGTTTAACACCCAACAAGAACTGAGGCTTGCCAACAGCAATATGAGTGAGTTTAGAAGCAGACCTATCCCCATTTGAGCCTTGAGAGAATTATGACCCTGGATGACACCTTGCCTTCAGTCTCATGAGAAATTGTGTGGGGGAAAAAATTGCACAGGAAAGCCTGACTGACAGAATTCTAATCTACAAAAGCTGTGAGAGAGCATTTGTTATTTTAAGCCACTAAGTATTTAGACAATTTGTTGTATATAAGGAGATGTAAGAAAAAATATAATGAATGTTTAAATTTTTGTTAAATTTTATTATAGTACATGACACATCACTGTTAATCTCCCCCTCAAAATACTCCCCTCCAATTCGAACACATTTACCGCATCATTCTTGCTGCTTTCTGAAGTTCTCTGTAAGTCTTTTATGTCTTTAGTTGTGCTATCACAGTTGCCTCCATGTCCTGAATCGATTCATAATGTTTACCTTTCACAGTCATATTGACTTTGGGGAAGAGCCACAAGTCATACAGTACCAGACCCAGTGAATACGGCGGATGATAACATGCTGTAATGTTTTCATTTGACAGAAATGGCCATAAACTGTGGATCAATGAGGTATGATCAAAATATTTAATTAAATACTTAAATTTTAAATTAAATATTTAAAAATACATTGTTTATTTAAATATTTAAATAAAAATTTAAATAAAATATATTTAAATTTAAATAAAATATTTTAAAATATATTACAGTAAAAGATACACTGTCATCAGTGTCCCTCAGAATACTCCTGCTTGCTTTGAACACACTTATTCCATCATTCTTCGAAATGTATCTTTTACTCTAAAAAGTTTTTTTTTAATTTAAGCATTTACTGTAGGTTTTCACCACTCCTGTAGATTACCAGTACAATCCCCAATCCCTCCATTACACAGAAGGAATTAGGGTGGGGACTACTTCCTGTTTGGGGAAACAAACACCCTGGCCTGAGAATAGGGGAGGCATGGCCCCAAAGGAATCCTGGCCCTCAAAATCACATATTCATTATCACATCCAATACAGGTTCTTTTGACTGAATGTATATGTTTCAAAATTATAAAACAAAAGCATTCTTCTGACAACTTAGCCACAAAGGGAAAAAAAAATACTTTCATATGGATGCATCAGCCATAGATTTATACTGACCTGGCTTACCAGAAACTTTCCAAAACTATGGATTATGAGTAATGAGAGGTGGGAACACAGTGTTGACAATGGTTTTATCTTCTGTTCACCTCATCAGAGGGGAATTGCTCAGACTAACTTTAAGAGGAACTTTTCTATTCCTTTAGAGCTGGCTGCTTTGGACTTTTAGTTCCATTATAGAAACCTTGAAGTACTCCTCGTTGATAAGGATACTTTCTTTCCCTTCCCCAATAAATACAAAATTGAATAGTCTAAGAAGAAGCTGAAATATCCATGATCTTTTGTTACAGTATTGTGCATTTGCAGTTCAATTTTGAAATCTGGCATTGAGATCTCATTTAAAATTTTTCTTCCAAAATATCCTTGAAGCAGCAAAGTAAAAAAAAGAGTAGGCTCTGAATTGCTTTAGTTGCTCCAGGATATGCAATATGGTGGACTGAATTCTCATTTGGTTCACTTCTGTATCTCTATTCACCATGTGTGGCTCATGTTAAGTGCAACAGGAAAAATACACTGCTCTAAAGTATTTGGTCACTAGAAAAAGTAAAAGTACTAAGGAGTGTGGAAGACTGGAATACTGCTTGTGCCCAAACCAGGCCGTAAGCAGTGTAGGCTGTGAAGAGTTAACCCCACAATTGGCTTATTTTGAGGAGTCCAGCCAAAGCCTATATGCCAAGGTCAGAGTAACTCACACCTGAATTCCATTCCCACAACTAAAACCTTCTTCTTTTTTTTTTACTAAAACCTTCTTAAGCAGAAGGACAATGTACTAATTACAACCTTATATTTTGTCTATTCTGTTCCTAATTCGAGAATGCTTTATCTTTTTCCTTTATGAGGCTTCCTTACATTAGTTTCCATAGAAACCACACAACTGTGCATCTTTGCACAAAACTTCACCCTTGCATGTAGCTTGCCTTTACGCCAATTGATTACCTATAAAAATCAATGGCTTGGACTGGCCAGCATCTTTGTCAGTTGCACTGGGATTGATTGTCCTGGCACCCTGCTTTCTGTCTTATTTCTGTCTTTTAGTTTTTTACCTCAGGACTGCATCATACACTGAGCAGGAGACTGGAGCTTACTGCAGAGGTTTCCAGTAACACTGCAGAAGTCCCTAGCAAAGGAGACTTTGGCTTGGTATCAATAATCCACTAGAACCCAAGTCTTTCCAAATAAAAGATGAAAGTCACAAAGTAGAGAGGTTAGGAAATAAATTGAAAACGAAGAGAACTGAACACTATGAGTACTATTTCTTAGGACCATGAGAAGTATGTTATTTTGTGCAGCTACTAGATAGTGTAGCATTTGCTTGACACTATATAGCATGCAATTAATTAATTGACTGAGTTTGGGGATAGTTTGACCTAGTGAGATGTTGAGAGTGACATTGAGGGACTCAGTTAATGTGTGTTTTCAGATTAATAGCTGCTCAGTGTGCTACTGGCTAACTGTAACCTTTCTATAAACACGGAGCCCACATTTATTAAAAATATTTCTTTACAATCAACTAAGCACCTTTTTGAAGATCTGATTACTCATAACTGAGTTAAAAAAACAACTTCTATCATGTTTCTGTACCCCAAAGTTACAGTTCTGAAGTCTGAAGGAATGGTGAAGATCTAATGGAATCTCTGAAGAGCTATCTCTGAAGCTTCTACCTGAGCTCCATGTTGCAAGTCCCTCTCTTTTGCTCTGGAGGCGGTGTCTTGGTGCAGTCATGGGCTGGCCGTCCTGGCTTTACCCCATCTGCCTCATTTCAGACCCATCGTGGCCTCTGACTCATCCTCCAGTAGTGCTCTCACCGATATGCTGCTGTGTTGGGTGATACTGCCTGCTTCATCAGACTTTTACTCAACTAGGGAAAAGGCTTCTGGCTTTTGTACTTTTACCACTTCATCTCCCCACAAGGTCTAGGAGATTCAGTAAAAGAGCAAAGTCCAAAACCTGTAACTGAGCTCACTCTGATACTGACCTCCCATCTTGCAGCTGTGTTAGTACAAAGAACTCTTTCTGCCCTCACAGTGAGTCTTGCCAGCTCCATTGGCCATAAGACATTTCTGAAAATGGCATGGGTATTGAGCATCAAACTGAGACAACCCAGTTCTCATAAGAGATCATCACAGCTGGGTATGGTGGCTATGCATTCTGGGAGGCTGAAGCAGGAAGATCACAAGTTTGAGCCCTGCCAGGGCAAATTAGTGAGACCCTGTCTCTAAATAAAAAATTTGAAAATGGCTGAGGTTGTAGTTCAGTGTAAAGGCCAAGAGTTCAATCCCCAGTATGTTTGTGTATGGGGATTAGAACTGAGCTCATAATGTGAAACACAATATTGTTTACTGAGGGATTGGATTCAAAACAACACTGTATTGATATTAATAAGAGAAAATTCAAGAAATGATTAACATTGAATATGGGGTGTGAACAAACTGTGTTAATCAGCTTTTCACTATTGTAACAAAATTCCTGAGATAATCACCTTAAAAAAGGAAAGATTTAGTTTGGCCTATAAATTCAGAGGTTCTAGTCCTTCATCAGTTCAGTTGTTTTGGACTTGTAGCCAGGCACTACACATCATAGAATGGAGTACATTGTACAGCAACTCATCTTGTAGCAGCTAGGAAGCAAAAAGAAAAAGAGGAGGAGCTGGAGACCCAATGTGTGCTTTAAGGGCAACCCTTCAATGACCTAGCTTCCTTCCATCAGGCCCCACTTTCTAAAAGTTCACCAACCACCTCCCAACAGCATTAGAGGCTGGAGATCAAGCCTTCAACACATGGGCCTTTGCGGGGGACACTCAAAATCCAAATTGTATCACAAATTAAAGAATTTAATATTCTTTAATATTAATATATCTCAATGCAATCTCACTTTAAAGTATTTTAGCCTGCAATGAAGACCCAAACTCTAAAATCAAACCACCACTTAGGCACTGTGTTACATTTCCAGGTCACTGAATCTTTCAGAATCTCAGTTTCCTCATTTGCAAAATGAGAATAGCATAGACATCACCTCATTGGGGTGTCACTAGCATTCCATGAAGTAAAGATACTGGGGACAGAGGAAGCACCTGGCTGAGCTTCTAACCATTATGTATATGGTGTGGGTACATGTATGCATCAAGATTTCTTTATATTATAATACAGATGTTGAAAAGCATTTCCATGCCCCACTAGACAGTGGTCAAAGCATCTATGAAAAGGCTGAGTTCTATTTTTAAAAACTAGCCTCAAATCTTGATTAAAAGTGAGATTTCTAATTTTTTTATTTTATGTATAGTACAAAGTGCTCACAAATAAGTAACATTCTTTTGTATAAACAGATTCCTAGCTTTTTCTGCAGGCCAGGCAGTTCCTCTCAAATTCTGAGAACTCGATGACTTGTTCCAGAATCAACCCATGCTGCATTTGCTATTCAGACCAGATTATTACCAGGCAGTTGGAAGGGTCAAATTCCCACAGCCAATTTTCTATAAAAATCCCAAGTAATTGAAATGGGAAGAAGGTACCCAGTAAAAGTCAGGGTGAATAATTTAGCACAGTAGCTGTCTACAGGCAACAAGACATTTTATTAGAGGGTTGACTAAACTGTTTTTGTCTCCAGAGCATCCTGGATTCAGCCCATCCATCTCCTGGAGAACAAGAAGTGTGGCTAAATGAGCAGGCAGATGGATCTATTATTAACCCTTCTCTGATACCTGAGCTACCCTGTGAATGCTCTTTCATCTCACTCTTTTTTTCTGAATGTGAACAGTGGTGTTGTATGAGATATCTTTCTAAAGTTCCCTACTGAGAAACATCATGACTGGCCATGGTGGTCCCACATAAGCTCAGCTTTGTAGATCCCTTCAAGGGGTAGGCCCATCTGCTAGGATAGGGTTAGGCTGTTACTATTTTGGAAACCTAAACTCAAGTCTTGATTCAATATGATGTTTTAAATCTCCCTACTATGTCACAAGAACAAAATTGTCACAAATAAATGCCCTTTGTTTCTAGTCAAGACCAGTTGGGACATGGAGATACAAGTGACAGACACTCAACTCCAGCGAGATTCTGGAAAAAAATGTATTGATTCATGATTCAAGTATGAATGCAAAGTTACTCACTCACAAGATTGGATGAAGGTCTGGTTCAGAATGATGTTCTCTGCATGTGGTATCTGGAAATCAATGACCCAGGTCAGAGTCTCTGTGTCTCAGAGATCCATAAAATTGGATGTCTAATTCCAGAAAAGAAGAGTTGGATGAAATAATGTGATGGGCAATCAAATCAAAATGAGAGGTTTGGGAAATTCTGTGGGCTCTGATTACCTACATGTTCACTGCAGCCATTTAAAGGACTAATGTGGTGGAATAAATCCTATTGCCAACTGTTTTAGTATGGGCTGAATTGGGCCACCCCCTCCAAGTTATGATGTGAATGTATTTGGAGATATGATCTGGAAAGCTGTGATTAAGATTAAATGAGGTAATAAGAAGGATGGGGCTCTACCCAATTTGAGTGGACACCGGTGACGCATCCTCAGAGGGGGATGATTATGTGAAGACACAAGAGGAAGGTGGTTGTCTGCAAGCCAAGGAGAGAGGACTCAGAAGAAACTAACCCTGCCAACATCTTGCTTATGGACTGTCAGCTTCCAGAGCTGTGAGAAATGAAAGTTCTGTTGTTGAGGATGCCCAATCTGTGGTGTTTTGTTATGGTAATTCTCACAAACTAATACACCAAGCAAATTCTAGCCCTTCTTTTCCTGCATGCCTCATCCTCCACCCCAACACCTTGGTTGTTGTGTCAGGTATTTTTGTTCTTACAGACTCATTCTCTGTTTTGCTCTCTGCCTGGAAAGCTGGATGGGCTACAGCAATGGGCTCTTCTACCCTCTGCCTTCTGGCTGGATTTGGCCAGGGGGAGCCCCCCTCTGGCACCCTGAAAACAGAGAGGAAAACATGACATCAGTGTATGTATCCCCCAACTCCTTTCCTGCACAGCTCCCTCAGGCTGACGACGCCCTCAGTTAAAGATTACATCTCTCAAGGCAGCCTCCTCCATGTGACACTGGTTCTGGTAGCCCTTTCTCTATGCAAGGCCTCAGGCCAGGGAGTGGTGGCAGCTCTGCTGACACTAGCCCTGGTCTATTGTACTATCTCTTGGGCTTCCTACACTCACACTTCTGCTAACAGTCACTCTGTAAATAAACCGTGGCCAAATCATCACAATTTGCCTTATAACACCTCTTCCCTGACTAATAAGCCTTTCTATGAAACAGATGAAAAACAAAATGTTCTCTCCTCTACCGGAAAGAAGAATCACACACAAGAGAGTCCAAAGTGTATTGTATCCTAACATAGAAAGCACAAGTCAAATGAGAAGTTTTTTTAATCATAATCGGTAATCACAAATCACTTCCTTAACCAATACAGTCATTTTTATATCCTGTGGGGGTCACCTTTCATCTTTGCCTTCTAATTATACTTTTTATCTTGGAATCTTTAAGGCTATTTGCCAGTGTCAGCTTATTAAATTGAAACGTGTCTGTGCTTGATAATTTTGACTTCTCAAGATTACCACTGGCAACACAACCAACAATGCATTATGATTTTTTTGGATTTTTTTTCAGAGCTCAATAAAGATTTTCAACTAAGAATTTTTCTTTTACCTTTCAGATATTGAATTTGAATTCATTATACTTATGCTTTGGTTATACAAGAGGGTCAGTGAGATTTCATCTCCTTTATTAACCACTGGGATACATACTTTTTCACTAATTGATTACTTTATCACACATATCACATTCTATAACTGGGGGAACTTCAGAGTCTAGTGTACCCAGTCCTAAAATCTTCTACACAGTGGTGAGAATTTAGTCTCCTAGGAAAACAATAAAAAGTCTGAACATTTAGGGTTCTCTTTCCTTTAGCCAGTAACCTCAACCGCTTCTTTTACGAATTTTATATTCAGTAACTCCAAAGGAAAACTGCCCATTTATTTAATGGCTACTACTTCCCAAGTGTTCCACATTATTTATTTTATTCTCAAAGCAATAAGAAAGTGGACCTAATGATCTCATTTTGATAGCCAAGGAGACAGGCTCAGGAAGGTGGTCTAGTCTGACACAACTATTAAATGGTAAAGGATGAGAGGGTCTTGGTGAATCCAAAGGCAATGACTGGACATTTGAGTGCTGTTGCTGGCTACTTTAGTTCACCTGCTCACTTCTCAGAATGACCTTCACCTGAATCTGGAAAGCTAACCCTGAAATGCTGCTCCCTTGTAATCCTCTACTCTGTCTGAGTTAGATCTCACCCCCTCCAGCCTTTCCTGCCTGGCAACTTGACTCAATAGTGGGACACAAATATTGACAGATTAATAGGTGAAGATGTGAACAAATACTTTCCAGAATTTCACTTGGTAATACAGTGATCTTTTGTCTCCTAAACTAGAATTTCTATTTCTTGAAAATTGAAACCACATTTTCTGTTTCTTTGGCAACCACCCAAGTGTCTTCCCCGACCGTCTCTTGCAGTTTCCTGCTACATATAGGACATCCTCATAATGCCACTGATGGCCTAGAGAATAAAATACAACTGGAAATTATAGAAGGTTTGGCTCATAAAGGAGAAGTACACCACAGTTCCCTGCTTTTTAAATACACATTTTCTAGAGAACAACAAAAAGTCCATCTTGCCTTATTTCTCTGAGGAACCAGATAGCAGATATAAGAACCACTTACAGATAAATTTATGTGCACTTAGTGCTCTGTAGTGCTCTGTTCTACTCTGTTCTTCTATGGCTTCATGGATGTTAAAGGAAAAGAATTGTTTGGCTAGGAATTCAGCTCTGTCTGTGCTGGAGTGAATGGAAAGAAAAGGTTTTACTGCTTTATGTATAATTTATAGAGAATCAGAACACTGCATGTGCGTTTTGCCTCACCATTGAATTTTTTAATTAAGAGGCTTTGGTGAGTTACTCTCAGTCTAGGCCTCAGTGTTTGTATCTTGAACTCAGGTGAAAAGAGGTACATCTGCTACTCATAGATAAAATCAGCTTGATGTAATTTGAGGAACCCTAGAGAGACTTCCCTCTCCCTATGTGTTTCCCACTGGTTTGTCCCAAAACAGGAAAAGAAACTCCACAGTTTCTTGCATCTGAGTTTAGGGAAATGTAGGTTAAACTACTAGTACCTTATTTAGGAAAGTATGGTGATTATTTTGCCTTTCCTTTAAGATGCACATTTCCCCCTTCATTTTAATATTTCTGAAATCAGGATGTTTTTGCAATGAGTGTAGACACTTAGTATCATACTGCTTGTTTCCCCTAGCTAATTAAATTGTTATTAAATTGATTAAAACCACACAAAAAGCTTGTTAAATATAGATACCTGGATCCCAGGTGAAGAGATCTAGAAGGTAATCAGGAACTTGCAATTGAAATAAGCCACCCCAGGTGATTCTGAGGAGGTGGCCCTGCTTTAGGAGTCCACAAGTCAGGATTTTCCTGGGTGTTGGAAATATGGTCTTCATGGACATTAGTAGTGTGAGTTCGTAGGATATGCCTTATGGAAGCCAGCCACGTTCTCAGCATTAAATCTCCAATTCAGAACCAGACACTGAGGAGAGAGCAGCACCCCACTAAGGATGGTAGTCACTGGGTCTTTTTATCTGCATCCAGTCATGCTGCATCCTATTCCCTGAAATGCTGCTATTTTGACATTTAAACTCTGCCTCCCAGCTGCCTTTCATTTTCATCCATTTCAGATACACAAATTCAGTAAGTTTCTGTCCATTCTATGAGTGGATCTTGAAACTTGACTAGAGTCAGATAGCTTATGTGCAAACGGTAGCTAAGGAGAAATTGTTAGGTCATGACCTGAAGCTACTCTTCTCTACAAAGGTGTTATAGGTTATAACCAAAGTAAGCTGCTGGCCAAATTCTGCTGCATAGACACTAAATATTTATTAGTTGGCAAAAATAGCAATTCATACTACCCTTCATTAAAGGTTCTCTCAAGAGAGTTCGAAGAATTCAAGGGGCAGGATTCTGTCACAAGCGTTACTAGAATTGGGCACCCAGAATTCTCCAGAGTTCACAGCTAGACACAAGACCAGGTGGAGCCATCATTCTAAAGGTGCCAACTATAATTCTCCACCACTTATTTCAAATCTTTGTCACCATGGAGACCTCATTTCTAAATTTCATTGTGTTAATCAGCATGCTACTAATGTCACCAATAAAAAATTCTGACATTAACTATGCCAATTGATAGATCTATGAATAACAGAAGTCCTTTGCCTCTGGTTTGTGCATTCTTGGTTAGAGTCTAGAAGAATTTGGTTTAGAGCTGGACACTAGATGGCACACACAATGTGGCACTTTGGAACACTTACTGGAATACGTACTCTTATAGAAAGGAGTGATTGGTTCTAGAATCAGGGTTAATTGCTTTAAATTTAAATTTGGACTGAGAAGAACCAGAATTGTAGAAACAAAGTGCCTTGTAGATCCTGCTCAAGAATGGGTTGCTTGCCTGCTAGGCTTGGAAGAATGAGTCAAAATCCTATAGCTACTCCAATTGTGATTCAAAACATGGATCACACTGCCAGACCAATATAGATTCAACCAGTTTCAGGTTTCTTCCCAAAACTTTCTAACTGAAGTCACAGAGCCCTAACATTCACTCCATCCATACTTTTTTTCTATAAAAACTAAGGCAGAATGACCACAGTCCATAGAATATTTATGCTCAAGTGACTTGGACAGGTTTCTTAATCTCTCTGATTCTCACATTCCTAATAGGAATAATTTTACCTCCTTCTTAAGGTGGTTGCTGTGACGATTGTTATTGTGTAAGAAAATGTCTACTACAAAATGGATATTCAACTAATTTTATTTTTAGTGTCTAGGTCTTTTAAATCTTTAATTTCCCCTCATTTTTGAACTCAGGATAAGATCTATATTCTATAAGTAGTACTTTAGATCACTATAGCTAGAGATTACTAATCATCAATTTTGTGCCATAAATTGTACCCTAAATCTTTTAAAGTCTAGAAGTTCAGTTCTGAGACTTCTGACCATAATAAAACTTCACAAACCACTTTTATCTGCCTGCTGGTCTTAGCGTGAGCTCTCTTTTTGTTCCAGTATGACATAGTTTTCCACTTGTAGTCCCACAGTCAACGAAAGAATTGTAAATTACAGCTCTAAGCTTTTTCCCATCCCATTTTTTTCCACCCCTGAATGTAAGAACCTCATGCCTTTGAAGCCCCATGATGACCAACAGACTGCTAGAGCTGCCTCCCATCTTAATGGAACAACTGGACTTCAATATTCTTGGCAACTTTTCCTGCGGGAGAAGCACCTCATTTGCTAATAAAACTTCATCAGCTCTAATGGGATTTTCAGTGGGAACCTCTCTGAGAAAGATCCCCATGGATTGCATTTTTGTATGGCCCCTTTCTTCAAAAACCCAAATGTAGATTCTTAAAAGAGGGCTTTGCCCTTTTCTTTTTCTCATTGATGAAAACAATTCTAACACAGATTTTAAATAGCTACTTCCTGCTTTCCTCAAAGGGTTGTCATTAATCCAAGACAGCAAGCTGTGGGTACCAGCATTTTGGATCAAATTTAAATCCCTCAAGGTGATAATTTTGCTGCTCCCTAACTTACCATTGGCCTGACATCTCCCAGTTATGACATACAACTACATTGTACAACTGTCCCCACCTGCCTTTGAAGGCATCTGAGTAATACCCATCTCTCCTGGGCTCTGGCTTAATAGCCATTGTCACATTACAGGCAGCTTATCAGTGAAACTTGGCAAGCCAGGAATGTTTAACAGTTGATATGATGAAAATTTTAATGTGGGGGTGGGATGAGAAAAGGGAAGAGAAAAGGTCTGAATCACAGGTCTAGGTTAGATGCCTTGGAGTACAGAATGCAGTACCCTTAAGGGATGCTACTAGGCAAAGTTTCATTGATAGAAATGCCATTACTGGTTGCTTCCTATCACTGTTCCCAGAGTCAGTTTTTGGCCCTGGTAAAAGCAGTAACAGAAACAGCCTTTTGTCATGGCTTCCCCAGGGAAAGAGAGCTAAGAAAGACCTATGGCTACAGAGATCAAAGGCACCATTTCTTCCTCCCTTGAAATTAAGCGGACGTTACTTGATTTTTCTTCTGTTCATAACAAATGTAAACCCCAGTACATCTGCTGATAAGGTCCAGATATCACAATCCAAGCTACCTAGAGGAAAAGCTAGGAAAGGATCTGCTCTTCAATTTCTCCTCTGTGAAGGTCATAACTTGAAGGTCTTTATTAGGAATGTCTTAAAATTGATAATAGTAACAATAAGTAATGATTATCAGAATAAATGCAACCAGGCTCCTGGTTTACAGTGGCTGCCAGGTGATGAGTATCTCTGATGATCAAAGCTTCCATTACTCTGACTCACAATATGTTGCTCTAGGCCTCTAGCGTGGCTTCAGCATTGCAATCCCCCAGTTAGACTTTTTCCACGTTATCATCCCTTCCTTCTGCTCCCCCATCCCTTTCTCCTTTAACCAAATAAAGGCCTGTCATACTGGGGTTTCTGCATTCAGGAATAAGCCAGAAAATAAAAAAAATAGTGGACTAGAGGCGGCCTGTGCTCACCAAAGGCTCTGTGTTCATCCAAAATCCATTAGGTATGTGACTCCGTGAGAATGAGACAGATTAGGGTGTGCCAAACTGGCTGAGCAAATGAGCATGACCTTTCAATAATGGAGCTCCAGGAAATGCGCAGAAAAATAGTTCACAAAGCCCTGCACCTGGGACAAATCAGATAATGCTAACTTCTATTCTTACAAGAACTCAAGCAGGTTTTGATGAGACAGCCTAGACCTGATGTCAGGCTGAGGAGTGGGAGATACCAAAGATGGCTACCATTGAGTTCTCAGCCACTGTGCTCTCTCTTGCACAGTGGTTCCCTCTCACCCAGACCGTATTTCTTTTCTTACTTTTAACTAGCCCACACTAGCTCTGTAGAGCATGTTACTTTTCCTACCTTTAATAAATATAAAAACTTGCTACCTTTTGCACTTGTCTTGACCAATTCTTTGTTCAGCATGACAGGACTACATCTTGAAAGAGCTAGAAATCAGACAAAAATCCAGAAATACTAGTAACCAGAAAGATAAATAAAATAACTTTAACAATGCATTCTAATGCTGAAGGAATGAGCAGTGGCTCAGAAAGATAGGAAGACCTTCCCCTCCTGTGGAGTGGTAAAAGGAAAGACACTTTCTTTTGTGAGCACTGGACCAGTAGCAGGTAAGAAATATATTTCAGGCAGATAGGTGATCTAACTATAGCCAAGTGAATAGAGAAAGGAGTGATAATTCCCATCTTGTCCCTCCAGATTTAAACAAGGCTGGATTAGGATGCCATCTTAGAATCTCCTTCCTGCACTTATCTCAACAGAGTAAGTAACTGAACTTGAGCAGAATTGGAGCCGGAAGCCATCTTGAGTAACTTCCTCCACCAAGGTACAGAAAACTTCTACATTTTCTGTGACTCCAAGTCAGAACTGTCACTGGGGGACAGGAGGAAGTGGCTACCAGTCCTAATAATAAGAGTGGCCCCTAGAAAGGGTGGCTATGATTCAGTAAAATTAAAATCACAAGAGCAGGAGAAAAATCTAAACCCCTATCTCTCAAGGGATCAAATTCTGGGCTGGGAGAATCTCATGGTGCTGACAAAAAACAAAAAAACAAAAAAACAAAACAGTGGCAGTTTGAGCATAGCAACATAAAATGAATGCAGCCATGGGAGATTTTGTGGTGGGAAGGGGTCTGAGTCGGGATAGCTCCTGCAGGAACCAGTGGAGAAATGGCTATTACCAACCTTGAACACATAATTTCTGCCTGTTCTTCCCCACTGTGATCCACTTGGAGGTGCTCTGAGTGACATAGCAATTGGCCAGCTACACCTTCAGGAGCACAGACTGGAATTTTGTGGAGCATTGGCCTACCCTGCCGATCTTCCTGCAGATGGTGAGTAGCAAGCTCAGTGGACTCTTTTGATCCTCCCACCCACTCACACCCACATACAGAAGAGTTTAAGTCAATTGCTAGGAATTAATTCAGATATTGACTGACCTACCAAGTTCCCAGTGACAACCACAGAGGCGTGGAGCTCAGCTCCTTGATAGCTCTACATGGCTTTTTGAAAGACCTCATGGGATATATGGGAGTTTGTAGGAGCTAATGAGTGCTGGTTATTGCTTTTACTTCTATAGTATCTTACTTGTGTCACATTAAGTTCTCTCACACTGTTATGGCTTGTATCTAGATGACCCCCCCAAATCTTCATGTGCTCATAGATGGGGCTTTTTGGAGTTGGCTGGGTCTAAGGCATGTGATACTGGAGTTAAGAGTGTGTGGTACTAAATTAGTTCACTGATTAGAATTAACATAGCTATGGGTGTGGATAATAGAAACCCCACCTTGGGTGTGGGTGCCACAATCAATAGGCTTATAGTCTGGATGGCATATAAAGGGAGAGAGACAAGGCAGGCTTGCTGCTGTTGCTTGCTGTTGCTGTTTTTTGTCTGCCACACCATGAACTGTTTCTGCTCTGAAATGCCCCTCTGCCATGCCACCCTGCCTTGGAGCCAGCCAACTATGGACTGAAACCTCTACAAACTGTGACCTGAAACAAACCTTTTCTTTTAATGTTGAGTGTCAGATATTTTGTCCTAGCAATGAAAAAAGCAACTAAGACACACACCACAGGTTGTTTCATAGGATATGCTGAATTAGTGTTTCTGTTGTCATTAATTGAACTCAGTTTTCATGTATCTCTCTCATTGTCCATTTAGAACTCCTTTCCCCTCTTCTCTTTCTTACTTTCTTTCTCACATACTCTCAAATCTCTCCTCCCTCCCATTTTTTGGTATATAAAGACTATAATTAAAACTTATTGTTTCCTTTCTTTGTTTTTTGGGATGCACATGCAGGTCATCTGTGTATGAGTGTTAATTATTGTCTTTGTTAATACAGTGTTATGCATTGTCAGGTTCTCCCTTACCAAGGGTTGTTTATTTAATGTCTTCTAAAATTGGGTTTTTGCTAGTTTATTAAGTGCATCCAATCTCCATAAAACCTTTCACACTTTCTATTCATATTTTCTTCTCTTTCCTTCTTTCTTTCCAGCCCCATACATAATCTCTCAAACCTCCTCTCCCTTTCCTTCCTTTCTGAACATAAAAGTATATATCATCAAAACCTCTTTTTTCTTTCTTCTTTCTTTTTATCTTTCCTTTAGTTTTTATTTTTTTCTTTTCTGTCCTATTTCCCAACCTATTCTTCATCATTATTACTTCATCTTCATGGCTTAACTTTTTAAATAAGTTAGAATTGTGTATCAATATATTAATTCTTTGGATGTTGATTTTACCTGTAGTTGTTCTCTTCTTGCAAGGCAGCTGGGGACTTTGAACAGGTTCTGTAGGTACCAGCATGCTGAATCATACCCAAAGCCAAAGGCACATCACAGGGAGAAATCCACTTATTAAAAAGAGGTCCGCAATTGTGATAGAGATTTTCCAGTGATCTACAACATTCAATACAAAAACATAAGTATTATGAGAAAACAAGGCAACAAGATGGCTCCAAAAACTCATAATTCCCCAAAAGCTCATCTCACAGACACTACAGTGAGTGAAATTCCAAAGAACTAAAAAACAAAGTTAAAATGATGAAGAAATCAAAGAAGATGTAAATAAGCAGCTGAATGAATCAATTATTAAAATGATTAATGAGCTTAAAGAAGATAAAAATGAGCAGCTAAATACATTAAGGAAGACAATGCAGGATATGAAAGAACACTTCAGTAAAAAATTAGATGTTATGAAAAGGAAGCAAACAGAAATCCTAGAAATGAAAAATTAAATTGAAAGTTTCTAAGTAGGCAAGATAAAACAGAATTAAAAATATCAGGACTTGGGGACAAGGTTGATGTAGTAGAACATCTACTCAGCAATAATGAAGAAACAAGAGACAATCAAAAAATTATCCAAGAGTTTCTAGATTAAATTCCTAGATTAATCTAAAAGAACAAACTTAAGTATCACTGTTCTTGAGGAAGGGACAGGTACAGACTTCTTGTATAAAAATTTATTCACTGAAATTATTGCAGAAAACTCCTCAAATCTAGAGAATGATATATACCCAAGTAAATGATATATTAAGATCAACAAATAAACATGATCAGAAAAGAACCTTTTCCACATCATAGTTAAAATTCTAGAAATTCAGAACAAAGAGAGAATACTAGACAAAAGTGTCAAATTATCTGTAAGTGTGAGCTCATCAGAATAACAGCAGATTTCTCAACACTAACCTTAAAGGCCAGTAGAGCTTGTAGTAAAGTTTTTCAAGTCTTAAAAGAAATTAATTGCCAATCTAGATAACTATATTTTGCAAAATTATCCTTCAAAATTGATTGAACTAAAGACTTTCCATGATAAAGATAAAGAAATTTGTGGCTACCAAACCAGTACTGCAGAAAATACTTAAGGGAATCCCAAATAGAGATAAGGAGAACAACAGCCAAGAGCCCAGGGCAAAGTATAAATCTCAAAGAGAGAATAGCAAACAAAAGGAAAACAAGGGAATTGGACACTGGAAAAAAATAATGACAGAAATCAGTACATACCTTTCAATAATAACACTCCATGTAAATGATCTTAACTCTGATCAGAAACACAGCGGCTGGCAGAGTGGATCAAAAAACAATACTCAACAATACATTGTCTGCAAGAGACACATCTCATCCACAAAAATACATGCATGCTGCAAGGGAAAAGATGGAAAATGATACTGCAAGTGGCTGGAGCCACAAACCAAGAAGGGTTAGATATTCTAACGTCTGACAAAATTGGCTTCAAATCAAGACTGTTCAGAAGAGATATATTGGTAAATGGAGTGATTGACAAAGAAGAAATAACAATTCTAATATATGTCGACTCCAAATGTCAGCACACACAATTCCATAAAATGAAAACTATTCCACATAAAAAAACCCCGAGAGATACCAATACAAGCATAGTAAGGGACTTCAATACCCCATTATCACAAATAGGTTAACTAGACAAAAAAAGTCAATGAAGAAATATTAGAGTTTAAGTACACCATAGGAAAAAAATGAATTTAACCAATGTCTACAGAGTGTTTCATTCAACAACAGCAGAACATACTTTCTTTTCAGCAGTCCATGGAACTTTCTCCAAAATGAGCATATTTTAGGCCATAAGTGTGTAGCAGAAGAAGCCACAGAACCTACTCAAGCACATGGAGATTTTTTAAAAAATTTAATTTTATTGGTATACTTTAGGTATAAAATATAATGACATTCATCATTGGAAATTTGCACCTTTACATAAATTTCTTGGTTCTTATTTTTACCCCTTCCCCTGGCCTCCCTTCAACCCCTCCATCCCTCCCTATTTACAAAGACTTTGTTTCCATTTTTTCATTTGCTCTTATTAATTCCATCTCCTTCTTTCATTTCCCCTGCCCCTCCCACTTCCCCTTCCCCTTTGCTCCTTTTTTCCTATTTCGCATTATCTATTATATCTTTTAGTCCTTATTTACACTTTCAGTTTCTCACACTAGAGAAACTATTCAGTATTTACATATGTGTGCCCTATTTATTTCACTTAAGAGTATGGCATTATGCATCCATTTAGCTATAAATATCTCTAATTTCTCATTTTTTATGGCTGAAGACTACTGCATTTTATAAAACAACCACATTTTCTTTATCCAGTCTCCAGTTAATGGGCAATTGGGCTGTTTCCAAGTTTTAGCTATTACAAACTGTGCTGCTATGAACGTGGGTACACATACATCACTGTGGTATGATTCTTTTAATTCTTTGGGGAAGATACCCAGCAGGGGAATAGCTGGGTCAAATGGGACTTCCAGTCTTAGTTCTTTGAAGTATCTCCACACTGATTTCCACAGTGGTTGCACCAGTCCACACTCCCACCAGTGATGGAGCAGTGTTCTTCTTTCCCCACAGCCCTGCCAGCATTTGTTATTGGTTGATTTTATGATAGCAGCCATTCTTTTGGGGATGAGGTGAAATCTTAGCGTTGTTTTCATTTGCATCTCTCAAATGACCAGTGATGTTGAACATTTTTTCATATGTTTATTTGCCATGTCTACTTCTTTGTCTGAGAAATGTCTGTTCATTTCAGATGCCCATTTCTGGACTGGGTCTTTAAATTTGGGAGGTCTGACTTTTTAAAAGTTCTTTATAGATTCTAGATAGTAGATCTTTGTCTGAGGAAGAGCAGGTGAAGATTTTTTCCCACATTGTGGGTTGTCTCTTCACTCTGGTGGTGGTTTCTCTTGCTGTGCAGAAACTTTTTAGTAAGAAGAGATCCCACTTGTTGATTGTTTGTGCTAGTTCATAGGCAACTGAGATTTTGTTCATAAAATCTTTTCCTACACCAATGTCTTCAAGAGTTCTACCTAACCTCTGTTCCAGCCAATTCAGTGTTTCTGTTTTAATATTTAGATCTTTAAACCATTTCGATTTTAGTTTACTGCATGGTGAGAGATATAGGTCTGGTTTTGATCTTTGGAAAGTTGAAACCCAATTTTTTGAAGCACCATTCATTTATTAAAGAGACTATCTTTCCTCCAGTGAGGGTGTTTGGTTCCTTTGTTAAAGATGAGGTAGCTGAGTATGTCTAGAGTTGTTTCTGCATCTTCTAATCTGTTCTACTGGTCCTTGGGTCTGTTTCTTGCCAGTAACATGCTGTTTTTATCATAGTAGCCTTGTAGTATAGTTTCAAGTTGGGGATTATGATACCCTCTGCCATGTCTCAGTTGTCTAGAATTGCTTTTGCTATTCTGGGTCTGTTCTTGTTTCAAATAAATTTTTGGATTGTTTTCTCAAGGTCCATGAAGTATGCTGCTGAGATTTCAATTGGGATTATATTGAATCTATATACCAGTTTTGGAAGTATGGCCATTTTCACTAGGTTGATCCTGTGTACCCAGGAGCAAGGGATGTCTTTCCATTTTCTGATATCATTGTCATTCTCTCTTTTCAGAGTGCTGTAGTCCTGAGCAAAGAGGTCTTTGATTTCTTTCGTTAGGTTGACTCTTAGGCATTTCAGTTTTTTGGATGCTATTGTGAAAGGAACCTTTTGCCCTATTTCTTTCTCAGCAAGTCTGTTGTTTGTGTAGAGGAAAGCTATTGATTTTTGTGTGTTGACCTTGTATCCAGCTACTTTACTGAATTTGGTTATTAAGTCCAGAAGACTTTTGGTGGAGTTCTTGGGGGTCTTCTATGTAGAGTATCATGTCATCTGCAAATAGTGACAATTTGACTTCTTAGTTTCCTACCTTTATTCCTTTTATTTATTTATTTATTTATTTATTTATTTTCTTTATTCCTTTTATTACTTTCTCTTGTCTAAATGCTGTGGCTAATGTTTCCAAAACTATGTTAAACAGGAGTGGTGATAGCAGACATCTTTGTCTTGTTCCTGATTTTAGTGTGAAGGATTTCAGTTTTTGACCATTTAGTATGATATTGGCTGTTGGTTTTTCATCGATGACTTTTATGAGACTGAGCTAGAGACTGTCTATTCCAATTTTTTGTAGGGTTTTTATCATACATGCATATTGGGTTTTGTCGAATGCTTTTTCTGCATCTATTGAGATGATCATATGTTTTTTGTCCTTGGCTCTATTGATATAATGCATTACATTTATTGATTTGCATATGTTGAACCATCCCTGCATCCCTGGGATGAATCCCACTTGGTCAGGGTGTATGATCTTCTGCACTCTATTTGCCAGTATCTTATTAAGGATTTTTGAATCTATGTTCATTAGTGAGATTGGCCTATAGTTCTCTTTATCAGTTGGGTCTTTCTCTGCTTTGGGGATCAAGGTGATGCTTACTTCCAGGAATGAATTCAAGAGTATTGCTTTCCTTTCAATTTCATTGAAGAATTTAAAGAGTAGTGGCAGTAGTTCCTCTCTAAATATCTTGTAGAATTCAGCGGTGAAGCCATCAGGACCTGGGCTTTTCTTGGTAAGTTTTTAATTACATTTTCAATTTCATTGATTGATATTAGGTTGTTTAAAATTTTTAGGTCTTCTTTGTTCAACTTTGGTAATTCATATGTATCTAGAAATCTGCCTATTTCTTCTCTGTTTTCCCCCTTATAGGCATATAGATTCTTGAAGTAAGTGTTCGTGATCCTCTGAATTTCTACTGGTCTGTTGTAATTTCACCCTTTTCTTTCCTAATTGCATGGATTTGGGCCTTTTCTTTCCTTTTTCTGATAAGGTTGGCTAAGGGTTTGTCAATTTTGTTGATTCTTTCAAAGAACCAACTCTTGGCTTCGTTAATTTTTTTGTATCATTCTCCTAGCCTCCATTTCATTGATTTCTGCTCTGATCATTATAATTTCCTCTCTTATATGAGCTTTGGGTTTGTCCTGCTCTTCTTTTTCTAGAAGCTTGAGGTTCAGCATCAGATTGTTTCATTGGGCTTGTTCTGTTTTCCTAATATGGGCATTCACTGCTATGAATTTCCCTCATAAGACTGCTTTCCTTGTGTTCCATAGATTCTGACATGTTGTACTGTCATTGTCATTTAATTGTAGGAACTGTCTGATTTCTTCTTTATTTTCCTCTGTGACCCATTGGTTATTCAGAAGTGGGTTATTCAGTTTCCATGTGTTTATGAAATTCTTGTGGTTTCTTTTGCTATTGATCTCCAATTTCATCGCACTATGGTTTGATAATATACAGGGGATGAGTTCAGTTCCTTTGCACTTACTTAAATATGTTCTACAAGCGAGTATGTGGTCTATTTTGGAGAATGACCTGTGTGCAGCCCAAAAGAATGTGTATTCTCTTTTTCTGGGGTGGAACACTCTGTAAACATGTTAAGTTCATTTGTTCAAGAGTTTGATTGAGTTCTAGTATTTCATTGTTTATTTTTTGTCCAGTTGATCTATTTATTTGAGACAGTGGGGTATTGAGATCTCCCACTACTATTGCATTAGTGCTTATTTGATTTTTCTGGTCCATTAATATTTGTTTTATGTGGTTGGGTGCACTAGTGTTTGGTGCATATGTATTTATGATTGTCATCTCTTCCTCTTGGATTGTTCTGTTTGGAAGGATGTAGCGTTCTTCTTTGTCTCTCTTAATCAATGTTGGTTTGAAATCCACTTGATCTGCAAAAAGGATAGCTACTCCTGTTTTTTTTCTGGTTTCTGTAGCATGGAGTATTGTTTTCTACCCTTTAACTTTCAGTCTATGAGTTTCTTTTTGAATTAAGTGTGTTTCTTGTATGCAGCATATTGTTGGATCTTGATTCTTGACCCATTCTGCCAGCCTATTTCTTTTGATTGGTGAATTGAGAACATTAACATTGATGGTTATAACTGATACATATTGACTTATCCATGTCATGACTTTTTCTTTTTGTTGGATTCTCCCTCTTTTTGTTTAATTTCTTGCTGTGCCCAATGGATTCATTCTGCTGTGTTTCCTAGGGTTGTGATCCTCATTGTCTTTTCCTAGGATATTATCTAAAATTTTTGGAGTGCTGTTTTGGTTTTCATGAAGTTCCTAAGGTGCTTTTTGTCATGAAAGTATCTTATTTCTCCATCAATTTTGAAAGATAGTTTTTCAGGGTACATCAATCTGTGTTGGAGGCTGTTTTCCTTTAGGGCTTGGAATACATCACTCCAAGCTCCCCTTGCCTTGAGGGTTTTCATTGAGAAGTCTGCTGTGATTCTGATGGGCTTTCCTTTGTATGTGATTTGTTTCTTTTCTCTATCTGCTTGTAGGATTTTGTTCTTCTGTTGGGTTTCTGGAATCTTAACTGTTATATGCTGAGGTGTATATATTTTTTTTTTTTTTGATCAAGGCTAGTTGGAGTCCTATATGCCTCACTTATCTGTATGTCAAATTCTTTTCCTCTGTTTGGGAAGTTTTCTGCCATTACTTCTGTGAACAGTTTTTTTATGTCATTTGTACTTTCTCTTGCTTTTTTGTGGACTCCTATCAGTCTTACGTTGTTCTTCTTTGCATCGTCTAGCAGCTGCTGGATTGATTTCTTGTGATCCCTTAATATTTTTAAGAAATCTCTCTTTCCATGGTCACTAACTTCAATCCTGTCTTTTATATCTGATATTCTATCTTTACATTTATTCAATCTTCTGTGAATACTTTCAATGGAGTTTTTAATCTGCTAGAAATCTGTTTGCATCTGTTTTATGGATTCCATTTGTTTCCTATGTTGGGTGTTCATGGTTTCCATTTCTTTCCTATGCTGAGCATTCATGGCTTCCAGCATGGTCCTGAGCTCATCTATTTTTTTTATCTGTTTCTGTTCTAGTCTCTAATCATATATTTTATTCTGCTCATCATCTCTGTAGTTATCTGGGAAATTATTTCCGTTTTGAATTTTTCTGTAGCCTCATTCATCTGTTTGTTACTTCCTGTGCTATCAGTTCAGGGTGTCCAGATGGTTGATTTTCAGATTTTTCCACCTCATTTCCCCCCAAATTTGTCTTTGTTCGGTGGAAGTCTGGGTTTGTACCTTGCTAAGGTGTCTTCTCATTTCTAATTTTGTTGTTGATGCTGTTTTTTTGCTTTAATTCCTGGGCTGATACTTCAATATTTCTTATTGTGAGTATCTTTATTAGTTGTGTTTAGAGCCCTTATGGAGTAATTGTGTCTCAGAGAAGTCTTCCAGGTATAGCTGGTCTTTTTAGGCTTTGAGTCTCTAATGACTGTTAGGCAATCTCGTTTTCAGTATGCTAGGGAGGACATCTTATTAGACTGATCACATCACCTTAGTCCAGTTGACACAATCAACATCAACAATAGCATCAAACATAGCTTGGAAAATGACAATTTGTGTTAGCAGTTAATCTGTCACCTGTAACTGCATGAGCTAGATCAAAATCTAGGGCCAGCCCAAAATATGTTTGTAGTAAATAAACCCTTCAATATAGCACATTTACCCTTTGGGAAAAGGGTTTAGAAGGGGCTGGGAAGGGTATGATAGGGAGATAGAAGGAGAAGAAGAGATTAGAAGTGAGGCTAGAGGACATGGGAATATCACACAAATTGTGGGAAACTATTGAAGACAGGAAGAAAAGACAGAGCAAAAGAACAGAGACAAGAACAGAACAAACTGACTACAATAGGGAAGCTAGAAATTGTACTCACCTTCCTATAATAATAGTGACAGTCAAGAGGACAGAGAGAAACAATTCAAAATGAGACAGGAACTGGAACAAAGAGGGAGAGAAATGCAGAGCAAGAAGGGAGGGAGGGAGAGAGAGAGAGGGAGAGAGAGAGAATATATATGAACAAAAAAAGAAAAGAAAAAGGTCTTCCTTAGGATATGTCTCTGCTATCCTGGTAGACAATGTGGGCAGCAGTGTGCAGGTCTGAGTCAATTAGTCTCAGCAAGCCAGCCTAGTCTACTGAGATTCAGGCTACTTTCTGGCTGCAAGGCCCAATTTGAGGTCCCTGATCTCCTGCAGAATTGAACTCTGCAAGGTTATACTGCAGCATCCAGCTTTCCTCACCCCTAAGGGAGTCTGGTTTTCTATGGGAGGTACTGATCCCACCAAATTACCAACCATGATGGTCCAGTGTGCCTTTATTGAAGAGATTTTCTTCACTTTCCCAGTGGGCTTCAATTTTCATTGAGGAGCCTCAGAGAGGCCCTCTCTGTTGTTCCCTTTGCTCTATCTTCTGGGGCTCATAACCATGGCCTTTATGGCCCTCCCCCACAGCACCTCTGCTGTGCAGATTCAAATACTGTGCAGCCCAAGTGGCATGTTCTGGTGGGGGTGCTGCTGACATCTGCCCCAATTGTTTTAACACTTAAAACATTTGATGACATTTTAAGATAAATTTCCATTTTATTAATCAGAATTATATATATAGGACATGATATATAGAAATAAATATGTGTACAAATCACTTATTCCATTCGTATCAATGCTTGGTACATATATAGATTTATAGATTACCCTCCTTCTCTACCTAAATCTGGTGGTGGAATTCATAAAGATAAATCATATGCATTTTTTTAAAAAGGTCGCTATTGTTAATTTTTGTAAATTATTTTCTTTTTTTTAGTTTTTATTTTTATTAATACATGTTTACAGTATAGAATGATTACATTTTTTATGGGAAGTTTGTACATGTCTTTGAAAAGGTTACTTATGGTCAAGTTATGTAAATTGTTTTGAAGGAATAAAGTCCTAGTAGTGACAGTTGAATACACTGTTACACTGTGTATACAATGTGTATACTCACTCATTGTATACACAGTGTATAAAAATTGTTTTTGTTATTTCAGATAAAAAATTTGGAGTAATAAATTCATGGAGATAAGCAGAGAAGAGAAGGAGAGCAGAAGACTTTCCTGTTTATTCTGATGTGCATGTTGCCTGTTTTCCATCTCATGACTCAGGGCACTGGGAGACTGCTTTGAACAGCACCTTGCCTGTGTTCTGTGTCATTGTCTTCAAGCACAGAAAGATGTCATCATTTAAATCTCTTTAGAAGTCTCCCTTTCAGGAGCATATATTGCTTATTGGCCTCTGCCTTCTCCCTGAAAGTCTTGGGCAAAGGTCTAGGAAAATAATATGATTTCTCAGTCTGAGATCAATGATCTGGGATTTTTTTTCTTCATTTTGGGTAACTCCACTGATACTCAAGGAATGAACTAATTGGCATCGAACAAGGAAGTCAGCACATCCCTTTTGGATTTATTTCCTTATTTATAAGCCATAACTTCAGGGACAATAAAATATACCCTTGAGCCAGGATCTTGGCTCATGTCAGGGTAACAGTGCTTCCCTGGCATCTGAGAGCCCATGGATGCAAATAAAGCCTGAACCAAACTAAGCATTGGATATTATTATCATTCAAAGAAGAAGCAATACAGTATACAAAGCTGGCTCTCCTTAACTTTGTTCAACTTTGTCTTAGTTACTTTTCTCACTGCTAAGACAAAATACCTGACACCCCAAATTAAATGAGGAAAGGTTTATTTTAGTTCATAGTTTGTAAAAGTTTCAGCCAAGGCAGGGTTGTGTTACAGAGGGGCATTGCAAAGGAGAAATAATCCATAGCAGGGCAGACAGAAAGCAGTGAAGCAATAGCAAGACTCCCTTTCCCTTTTATTCCATTCAGGCTAAAAGCCTTTTGGTTGATGCCGCCCACATTCAGGATGGCCCTTCCCATTATCCATACCCAGAACTATGCTAAACCAACCAGTGGGCTAATTTAGCACTCTTGATCCATATTCACACAACCTAGATCCAGCCACCTCCAAAAAGTCCCACATATAACCACATGAGGCTTTGGGGAGATATCTAGATACAAGCCATAACTAAATCTTAGAGCTAAAAGTAATGATGGCTTTGACAATATGGGAAGTCAGGAAGCTAAGACAGCACTTGCTGCAAAAATAGCTGACTTTTCATGTGTACCTTAGCAAAGCAACTGCTTTTGCCTCAGAAATGGTCTAGAGGGTAAAGCCATGGGTGACTAACAGGGGATTCATTATGATCTCATTTGACTCACAGTACAGATTACTAATGTCTACCTGGTATCTATTCTCCCTTTGTTCCTTAATAAGTCAAAATCAATTCTATGTGGTCAGCAATATACCCCCAACTGGAAAAATCACACTTGAAGCCTTCCTTCAGATAGGTGACTAAGTTTTGGCCAGTGAGGTATAAGTGACAATTACTTGGTGAGCTCCTAATGAAGCTCCATTAGAAAGGGCTGACCCAGCCATGCACTCCTTAGTCCCTGGTGCTTCCTTTTCTGTTGACTAAAACAGAGATATAGCACCTAAAATCTTGGGAAAAGAGGAGACCCTGAGGTTGTAAGCCATACCCAGGATAGAAAAACAGAAAGACAGAAGAGTCTGGGCAAAATCCTGATGACATGGCAAAATCCCCACACCAGCCCTGGACGGTAATCCTCAGACTTCAATTTCTGGAGACAAAAGTCAATTCCCTCTGGTTCAAACCACTGTTTGTGGACCAAGAGCAGTGGCATTATCTGGGCACTTGTTAGAGAGGCTGTCTCAGGTCGCTCCCCAGACCAGGTGAATGAGAATCACCATCTTCACAAGATTCCCAAGTGATTTGTATGACTATTAAAGTTTAGGAAAAACTGATATAATTTCTCAGTGTATAAAATTGCTAACTGATATATACTATGGAATAATGCATTCTATTTGCTATTACTAAAAAATAATAAGAATCATATAATCATAGGGTAGAACAACAAAAGTGACCTGAGTTCTTCAGCTACAAAAAAAAAAACCCAAAACATTCATGTAAATTAGTTCATCTACATTCTAGCCACTGTATTTGGCACCTGGGAAGTAAAGACATTCTTGCTTTAAAGTGGTGAGTCTAAAAAAGAATACATACACATATTGTGGACAGTATCCCATTGTTTTTTAAAAATGTAATAAGAGGGATATACCCAGATGTTTGAAAAAAAAAAATCACACTTTTGGAGAGATGAGGGGTCTAAGGCTGCCTTCCTGTGCTGAGGCAGGGACAGGTTAGAAGAAAGTTCCTGGAAGAGATGTTGCTTGAGTTTTGTTCTTTTTTGTTCGTTTGTTTGTTTTTTTGGTACCTGGGATCAAACTCAGGACCTTGAGCTTGTGAGGCAGGCCTGGTGCCACTGAACTAAATCCCCAGCCCTGTTGCCTGAGGTTTTAACTTCTTCCCCCAGGTTCAGAGACACAAAGATCACATTCATAGGTTTAAATCAGCCTGCTGCTCTCCTCAGTTGCTGCTTAAAACAAATTTTAAGAATGGGAGATTGCAGCACTAATGTCTTCACCTTATACCATCTTTAGTTTCTCCATTCATAATCTTGGTTCTTTGGGTCCATTTTGTAAATGAGAGAAGCTCAGATTCTCACTGGTGAGTGAGAGTAGTGAACCCATATGCAAGTTTAGAGTTCATTGATTACTAACATCCTGTGAATTTTATCAACACTTGGTTCTTAATTCCATCATTGATTAGCTACTATTGTTTGTAATCTGTCTTTTCCAAGTAATCTAAACTTGGGAATGTTTTTGACAGAGGTTTAGAATAAATTAGATTTTTTTCTTTCTCTTTATATTTCTATTTGATATTCTTTAGCTCATTATATTATTGAAAATTAAATCACATTTTTTGATGCTTGTGGTTTGGCCAGCTGGCTGGGAAACTCTTTTTTTGGCATCATTAATGCTTTTTCCTTTCCATTTAAAGGACATTTACTGGATTTTGTATTTGAAGAAAGAAAATGCCAAATTAAGAAATGGGAGAGAAAATAAACACACTGTGCATGCTGAAGCCTCAGAAAAATCTTCTTTTTCTAATTTTTATGGATCTGACAGTGTTGGGAATAGGAACATTATTTGAAACAAAACTCAAATTTTTATTTCTCTCTCCAAGAGAGGTGTGATTTTAATTTTGTTCTGTTCCTCCTCTCTTTCCCCATCTCCTTTTCCTAATGCTTTTCTTACAATTTTCTAGAGTCTGATTCTCTTTAAAATAAACCAAATACCCCTACTGGTGAATATGTTAAGGAAGTGAAACAGACAAAAATTCTGTCTGGCTCATGCTTCTTGTCTGTCAATTTCTCTAGTCAGTGTATATATAGGTGGTGGTGGATAGAGGAAAGGCTTGAAGTCTGTATATTCCACTCTCTTCTGAAGAACTCCAAAGTTAGCAAGCACTCAACCAGTACTAACTACAGGAAATAAAAAAGGATTCCCCCTCTCATATTGCAAGCCCAACAGAACATGAGGCAGCAAAAGCAAGCCCAACCTTTGATTTTTCTGCCACCCAAGTTCTTGTGCCAAGATAAGTGTTTTATCAGTTCTAGGATGCTGCCACATTTTCATGTGTCTAAGGCTAGATTTTCTATCACAGTCTTCACCAACCAGAGTGTGTTATTTGGCTCTCACAAATGCAAGAGGAAGTACCCTTCCCTGAACAGAAATCCAAACACAGGGTGAAACCACAACTTGTTTTCAACAGGCCTCCTCTTTTGAGGCCTCTCTAGTCTGCTGTGTTTCAGCAAATGAGCAGAAACTGGTGGCTGCAAGCAGTGTGAATGGTCCATGCCTCTTCCTGAGGATGCCTTTAAAGAAGGTCTCAAAAGCAATTAGTCATTAGCTGGAAAATTGCCAACTTGGCTCATTGAGTCAGATCACGCTTCATCAGATATGAAATTCTGGTGTTCTAGCACGTGGCTTGTTTGCAAACTATTCCTTAAAATATATTCATAATATTTAACAATATAATGAACTAGCACATCATTTATGCCTCTACTTACGCAATAATCATTTATTGTGTGCCTAATAAGTGCCAGGTACTATGCTCAATGCAACAGTTAAGAGACAGAAATGAGGTGGTGTCACCCTTAATGGTCTATGAATTCAAATCTCCATCAAATCTTTCTCCACTGAACTATAAATTCAATCAGTGGCTCCCTTGCATGTGAGATATAGCTGGGATGCAGAGTAAGTCATGGTAGATCACACTTAGAGAGGACTGAGCACTTACAGTGCCATTTTGAAAATCAGAGGACCTTTGTCCTCTGGGCCATGCAGTCTTTACATTAGAGCACCAAATTCCATGAGTGGAAAATGAAATGGAGAGCCTCTTACTAGTCTGCTGATCACAGCAGGTTTTTTTTAAGGGGTAGTGCTCAGACTCACTCTGGAAGGAAAAGGGTATGTTCAGTTAGAGGACAGAGAAGGACAAAATATTCTAAGATGAGGGGACTGTGGAGCTAAAGCAAAGAGCTACCACACAGCCTGGCACATTCTGGACTCTACAAGCAGTTGAACTAGGTACAGGAATGGGGCATGAAATGGAGAAGTAGGTAGAGGCCTGACTAGTAATGAGCTTATATTTCAAACTAAGAAGAAAAGATTTATTCTGAAGAATGTAGGACAATATTAATGGAGTTTCTGAAAAATTGAATGAGATGCTCATATAATGTGCAATGGTCATATTAAGCATTTCTGTTATCTGAATGTATGTGTTCCTACAAAATTCATACATTGAAACTTAATCCCTAAAACGATGGCATTAAGAAGTGGGATTTTTAGTAGGTGATTGGGCTATGAGGGCTTCACCTTCACGAATGACATTAATGACCTAATGAAAGGGACTGTAGAGAGCTGTCTCCTGCTTCCACTATTTTTTTTTTTGGACACAGCATCCAAACTCTCGAGAAGACACAATAACAAGGTATCATCTTAGAAGTAGAAAGCACCCCTCATAGACACCAAATCTCCTGGTGCCTTCATCTTGGACTTCCCAGTTTCCTGAACTATGAGATTACATTTCTGTTATTTATAAATTACCCAGTCTCGTGTATTTTGTCACAGCTGCATGAACAGATGAAGATGCTCATTTTTATAGTATCAAAGTGGACTTCAGGGGTTAAAAGCAGGAATAGGTGAAATAGGAGACCACTGAAATATGGTAGTCTGGGTGCTGGAAGTTTAGAAGCAAGAATGCATTTGAAAGAAGATAAGGGGGTAGAATCTTCAGAACAGGAAGAGTTATTGGAATCCAGAAGACTAAGAAAATGGAGGTGCCAAGTGTGAATGGCCTCCGGGTTTCTTGGGAGCCTGGATAGATGCTGGTGCCTCTCACTTAGAGGGGATGCAGGAAGAAGAGGAGCTCAATGAGGCACTCTCAGTGAAAGGGTGCTAAGTACTGTCTGACTAAAGGATACCATCTGCTTTTGGCTCTGTTATAGCAAAGGAGGGGTGTGGCAGGCAAAATGCAGTGGAGCTTATCCATCCTAGTTATATGTCATAGTCGATTGAAGAACTTTTACCTAGATCAAGCCCAGAGCTCAAACTATCTGATTGAATATCACACAGAAAAAAGCGTTCTTCCAAAGCTGTAGCTCCAGTGAGTCTGACCCTATTAGGAGAAGCCAGTGTCTGCTGATCACAGAGGGAGGTGGAACATTAGGGCTTAGTCTAATTCAATTAATTCCACTGAAAGGAAACCACGGAAGCACATGCCTTGATACATCAGTATTATCAACTTGCCCTTACAAAACAGAAGTCTACATTTTTTAGCAGGAATAAAATATGCTATTCTTCAGCTGCAATAAAAATATATATATGTGTGTGTATATATATATACATTATATGTATTTATATGCATATCTAAAATGTATATATAAAACGGGTTTAGTGAAATATTTATCTCTATAAATAGAGATAAATATCTTCATAGTTCCCAGTTTAATGAAAGGATATTTTTGAACCTTTTATTATCAAGAATTTAAAACATGTATGAAATTAGAAGAGATAGTATAATGTATCTGTGTATCTATCAGCCAGTTCTAACAATTATTAGTCATAATCAATCTTATTTTCTTTATCAGTAGGCCCACCAAAAATCCCCCCTTGCCTCCTAGATTATTTTAAAGCAAATTTATTGGGAGTATGTGTGTGTGTGTGTGTGTGTGTGTGTGTGTGTACTGTGTGTGTATGTGTACTGAGTAAACTTTTATTTTGGAAGAGTTGTAGATTTAAAGAATTATTGAAAAGATAATCAGAGATTTTTCTCTCTACTCCACACCCAGTTTCCCTATTATTAATGTTTGGTATGTGACAATTAATGAACCAGTATTGATATATTATTAACTAAAGTTTAAATTTCCTCAGATTTTCTCTAATGTCTTTTTTCCTGTTTCATAAGCACATTGGAAGCATATTTTATTCTTTGTTTTCAAGTCCTGGACTTAGAGATACAATGTTCCATTTTGTTAGATCAAGAAGAATTCGAGTGCGACCTTTCTTGCGACACGTGATGGGAGTCGGGTGTCACGTGAGGCCCGGGTGGCAGCGGAGCTACGGCGAGTGAGAGGAGGGGGACCCGGAAGGAGTGCGAGTGAAGCAAAAGGGAAGACAGCTCCTGAGAGGGCGAGGAGAATCAAAATTTAAGGAAACAGGTGTAATCACCCCAGAAAAGTTTGTGGCAGCTGGAGATCACTTAGTCCGCCACTGCCCAACATGGCAATTGGCTACAGGGGAAGAATTAAAAGTGAAAGCATACCTACCAACAGGCAGACAGTTTTTTGTAAACAAAAATGTGCCATGCTACAAACGCTGTAAATAGATGAAATATTCAGATGAATTGGAAGCTATCATTGAAGAAGATGATGGTGATGGGAGATGGGTAGATACATATTATAACACAGGTATTGCAGGAATAACTGAAGCAGTTAAGGAGATTACATTGGAAAACAAGGACAGTATAAAACTCCAAGATTGCTCAGCACTCCATGAAGAGGAAGAAGAGGAAGATGAAGGAGAAGCTGCAGATATGGAAGAATATGAAGAAAATGAATTGTTGGAAACAGATGAGGCTACTCTAAATACAAGGAAAATAGTAGAAGCTTGTGAATCTAAAACTGATGCAGGAGCTGAAGACGCTATTTTACAGACCAGAATTTATGACTTATACATCACTTATGATAAATATTACCAGACACTACGACTATGTTTGTTTGGCTATAATGAGCAACGGCAACCTTTAACAGTTGAGCACATGTATGAAGACATCAGTCAAGATCATGTGAAGAAAACCGTGACCATTGAAAGTCACCCTCATCTCCCACCACCTCCTATGTGTTCCGTTCACTCGTGCAGGCACGCTGAAGTGATGAAGAAAATCATTGAGACAGTTGCAGAAGGAGGGGGAGAGCTTGGTGTTCATATGTATCTTCTAATTTTTTTTGAAATTTGTACAAGCTGTCATTCCAACAATAGAATATGACTACACAAGACACTTCACAATGTAACAAAGAGAATGTAGAATCTATCCTAATTATTGATTCTGATTTTTTTCTTTTAAATTTTTTTATTGGTACATTTTAGGAATACAGTACATTTACCTTTATCATTGGGTGCTTGTACCTGTACATGATGTATCTTGGTTCCTATTTTTTCCCCATTACCTGGGTGCCCTTCACCCCCTCCACCTTTCCCTATTTACATAGACTTCATTTCCATTTTTTTCTTTTCTGATTCTGATTTTTAAAGAATTAACCCATAGATGTGACCATTGACCATATTTACCAATATGTACAATTTTTCTAATAAAGGGAGTTATATGTTTATGCATTAAATAAAAAAGAATTCATGTTATACCCTTTCTCTTTTCTTTCCCCTCCCCTCCCCCCTCTTCCCTCTCCCCCACACCCCTTCTTCTTTTTCTTCTTCTTCCTCTCCCCCCCGCTCTCAAAAAAGATGTCAGGGCACACATGCTTGGGAGGATGATAGCTTTGCTACATTTAGGAGCCCTTTGGGTACCTGCTGGATACCCTTAAAATTATCTCTTTGGAATCAATGCCAAGACAACCTACTCAATATATTTTGGGACACTCTTTGAAGCAAAGAATTCAGGAAAAAGTGGATATATCTTCAACATACCTTTAACGGTTCATTTGTGAGTCCATCACATTAACTAAATGAGACAGAACTAATGGCTTTCAGGATTTGGGGGCTAATTTCCACTGGGGCTTTTTGTGGGGGTCTTGGTGATCTGGAGGCTCAGTTGAGGCCCATGAGGTACCCCTCACTAGTGTTGGTTGGTTTGTCCTTTTATAAGAAGAGGCCTCCTAGGCAGAAGCCAGATGCTATCTGCTGACAAAACAGGAAGTCAGTTCTCTCCAGAGGTGTGTTGCGCATATCAGCACTGTTTGTGGTGCTGTGTTGCTGATGTGATGCCTGCCTCCAGCTAGCTTTCGAAACAAATCTAAGTGCATTGGGTGGCTGGCTTGGGGCCAGCATGGCGTCATTGTCCATTAGAAGTTGATGGAGCTCAGAAAAATGCTTTGGGTCTGGCAACAATCCAACTTCTTCTACACTTTGTCTGACTTCAGGCAAATATATGGAAAAATCAATTTAGGGATGCTTATTTTTACTAGTTTGTGCTAATTTAAGCATTGATTTGCCTAGCTACTGTTGGAGATTTTAAAAATATTTTAACACATCTTGTTTTCTTCCCTATTTACATAGCCTTTTATAGGCTTTTCTTCCTTCCAAAAAAGATTTGAGGTGAGTTTTTGCAAAGGACATTTATTATTAGCATCTAAGCTTCCTCTGCTTTTCATAGTAATGTTCTATTTATACAAATATGGTTGATAAATTAAGTTTATTTATCTATAAAACCATCAATATTTCCCTTTATTCTATAAAGGATGCATACAGAGTACATAGAGACTTACACCCTATATTAAGATGACACAAATTACAGAAAGGAAAAAAAGAAAAACAGATACACCAATTAGTAGCAAAATATAGCTGTAAAATAGGACCTCATAGAAATTCACAGCATGAAGTCCTATAGACTTTCTCCAAATGGGTTGCACATTAGCAAATAAACCTTAGAAAAGCCAAGAAAAATGGGAAACATGACCATTTGGGCAAGTCACAATGGCAATAATCTGAAAAGAAGTCACCTAACTTTTTCTGGTACATAGATCAGAAAAAAAAACCTTAACAAAGATTCTATGTAATGAAAATCCTCAGTGACATTCTGGGAAATTGTTATTGACTAAATTGTTTTCCTTTAACCTGCCCCAAATTCAGATGGTAAAATCTTAACCTCCAGTGCCTCAAAATGTGATTATTATGCTTAGGGTCCTTAAAGTGGTTTTTAGGTTAAAATGAGATCACCCTGATTCAATATACTTGTATCCTCAGAATAAGAGATTATGACACAGGCACAGAGGCAAAACTATGTTAAAGACAAGAAGAAACCAAAGAGGCCCAAGGAGTCAACTTTGTTAATTCCCTGGACTTCAAGCCTCCACATTCTGTTATTTAAGCTGAATCTGTGATACTTTGATATGGCGGCTCTATTGAACTAATAAAGACAGAAAAATGTTTCAATAAGGTCCATCTCTAATGACATCCCTCTTTGCAGACTGATGACATCACTCTGAGCTAATAGTTTTCCTTCTCCACCTCCCATGCCTGCTTCCACATTTCTACCAAGTTCACATGGCTATTGTGGGTACCTTGATATTCTCCTATGACCTGTCCATGCTGGCCACAGTAAATCAGTGTAAAAGCAGATCACTTGACCCCAGATGGCTCAGTCTTTCCCTGCAACTGAGAGAGGCAGAAGCTATCTATCCAGATAAGCCTTGTTAATAGTCAGTGGCTGTGTGTTTTCTTCCAGGGAGACAATATGAATATCTAAGAAGAGTGAAGCCAGACAGAGAGAGTCTTAGTAAAATTACAGTTTCAAGTTCATTCTTTGATTCAGCTAGTATTTAATCAATGGTTATTGTGTTCCAGCTACTGGTTTAATCACTCAACTCCATTTGCCACTCTGCCTTCCTAGCAGTTTAATTGTTCCTATCCTTTTCATGATTCCATCCCATTAAAACTTGCTTTTTTCCTAACCCAGAGCAAGCTGGATTTCTGTCACTGACAACCAAAGTAATGCACTACAAATTCATACATTCTCCTTTCTTCCTGGATTGCTCAGAGCCAGTGGCAGTTCCTTGAACAAGTTCTGTTGTCAGGTGAAGGGGTAATTATGCTTCTTTCTTAGTCTTCTCCACACAGAAATAAACAGTGTTCAAGCATTAACCATGCTGGTTTCCTTGTTCTGCTTGCAAAAACCCATCTTCGCCCCCATACCAGAGCTGATCCAGACACTTGCTTTGTTCTTCAGATTTGATGAAAGGGTGGTTCCAGTCTTTTATGTAACAACCAGGTGACTGTTTGAAAGAGTGAAAAGCACCTGAGCTCTTTGAAACCTATTCTAATGCAGAAATGATTGGTAGTAATAACATTTAATTATATACTTAGATTGCACGTATTAAAAGGAATTTTTTTCCGTCTAGGACACTCCTCATTTCTTTAATTTTACCACTAAAAAGAATATGAGACATATGTTCTATTTCATGTGGAATTTATTTTTTAGGAAAGATACAGATTTTTATGTAATTACTTACATTCTCATCTTGCTGATTTCATACATTTTCTAGGAGAAAGGAAAGAAACCATTAACCGTATGATGAGGTCTTCAGCCATAAGGAGGAAAAGATTGCTCAATCAAGTATTTCTCAAAACGTTCTTTATAGAAGTTTTCCCTCCATTCAGTATTGCTGAATAGATGCAACTCTGTTCTCACGAATAACACCAATGTTAAAGACCTCATACTTAGAAAAAAGGGCATTTGGTTTTATTCAGAAATATCCATATGATCTCTATTTCTGTTGTAGAAACACATGGTCTTTAACAACTTGCATTTGGATGCCAGCACTACTATTTTGTAGGTGGGAAACTTCTGCCAAGTGAGTAAGTAGACTTTAGAAACCTCAGTTTTTCTCATCTATAGAATGGAAAATTAAAATACCTACTTTGCAATATATTTAAATGGCTGTCAATATAAATGGCTATCAGAAGTTTCTGGCATACTGTGAATGTTTAAAAAATTGTACTGTTATCCAATTTACCTTGCAATGGATTATCTGCATTTCTTATCTGCCCTGTGTGCTTACTGTCACTCCTCTCATATACTTTTCTTGTCATTTGATACATCTGACTACTGTGCTTTTGGTGAAACAGCTCTGATGGCTTTTTGTTGTTGTTGTCTTTTATAAAGATGCACAAGCAAGGAAAGGAAATTATTCTACACTAAAATTTTCATTTATTTTCAGAAAGTAGCCAGTATAAATAGCACGTAACATTAGAAAATCATGACATTTTTCAAACCAAATTATGTATATCAGTGCCTCTCAGCCAAATATCAGTAGGAGCATGTCTGTTGGATCTCAAGAGAAGAAAAGTGCACACTATGGGAAACCTTAGAGAACTCTCTTAAGTAAGAGGGAGTTGGAAAAGGCTTAACAGGATTTGGCCTTGCAGTAGGTGATTTGGAAAGGTGTAAAGTAAACAGGGCTTTTGTCTGGACTGGATGCTGTCAGGAAAGGGGGATTAAATTTTATGATTGGGTGTCTAAATAAGTCTAATCTAGAAAGAAGGCTATAGGTATATTTAAAGAAGCAGAAGTCTTTCAGATTAGCACTAAGCAGGTGATGGTTAGTCATATTTGTGGTTTGGACAATATTCATATTTTGTCTGTGTTTAACATGATAGAGTGGTCTTATTTATGTCTTAATTCATCATGATCAACAAAGTGACTTTGGCAGATGTTGATGTTTTGAAAAATTGTTTACATTAAACAGGAGAAGACTGTGGCCTAACTCTAAGTGCCAGGCTAGTTCCCAACAACAGTGAGACCAAGTTGGAAGTGTTAGGCCAGTTTCCAGATATTTCCAGATGTCAGGTTGCTTTTCTCATTCTTATATTTTAAATGAGTGCTCTGCAATAGGATTTAGGTGTGAATGACAAGCGCCACTCTATTTTATGAAAACTGGATTTAATACAAAGAATTAAGTGCTAACGAAATTCTTAGAAGGACTGAAATAATGACTCTGGGCTTGGAATCCAGGACGAACTTCAAGGAAGGCTGCTAATTACTTCATTCCCCACCTTTCTGACTATGCCAATCACCACTGAAATTTTTGACTGCAGGAACACATCAGCTAATTGGTCTGCAGAGATTAGGGAACCAATTCTTAGTGTGAAAGCCACCACATCTGGCAGTTCCATGATAAATCATCTGAGCCCTGCCTCTTGGCTCTCACCACTTCAGTGACCAGAGCAATGAAACCTCAGCTACTTCTGCACAGAATAATCTCACTTTACTCTGGCCACTTAGTACATTTTCTGTTGCTAAAACAGGATACCTAAGACTAGGTACAGTGGAACCTTGACTCACGAACTCAATTTGTTCACGAGGGCCAGTTGTAACTCAAGTTGGTCAACTGAAAGCTCAGGCTCCACTAAACAGCCTCCAAAGTCTCTCTCCTGTATACTGGCAGATCTCGGTATCCTTAAAGAGATATTGGCCCAGGATTTCTCAATTAACCCCACACAGGAAAGGATGTAATTTCCTTCCAGAACTCTTTAAGGATTAAATCTATCTGAGAACATCTGGAAGCACAAGCAGTAGGCATTCCATTCCTAACTCAATACTTTGTTCATAAATTAAAACTAAAATTTCCAACATAACCCAAATTCTTTGTATGTCAGGCTGGTCATAATTCAGGAGTCCACTGTAATTTATAAAGAAAAGAAATTTACTTCTCACAGTTCTAGAGTTCACAATCAAGGTACTAACATCTAGCAAGGGCCTTCTTGCTGTTCATCCCATGACAGATGGCAGAAGGGCTAGAGAGGATGAAGCAGGGGAGGAAAATGGAGGAGGTGAAGAGAAGAGGAGAAAAGAGAACTCTTGCTTTTATCAGGAATCCACTCAATCCACTCCCATAGTAACTTGCTCACTCCCATAACTGTGTAAATCCATTCATGAGTGCTCTGCCTTTTAAAGATCACACATGCCGACACTGTGACTTTGAGGATTAATTTTCCAACACATGAACTTTTGGGGACACATTCAAACCATGGAGTTCACCTCCACCATCAGAAGCAGCACAAGTCTCAGCACCTGTATTGCTTTCAATTTCCAGATTTCTCACCAACAGTCTGATCACCTGAACCTAGATCATAACCAAAATCTTGCCCCAAGGGGTGTTGAGAATCACAATATTTAGCTTCTGCAGCAGAAGGAGATTGGCATGGATATGATTTCCAGGCCAGCTTATTCACCACAAGCCCTAACTAGAAAGCAAGAGACCCGTATCTAAGTTTAATTCATTCACTAATTTGCTATGTGAGATTAAGAAAATACTACTGTATTGTCTTTCTGGGTCTCAGTCTCCATGACCAAGTTAGACTGGTTTATATCCAAGATTTTTTCTGATTCTAGAATCTATGACTAGTATTCATTTTGTTGATATTTTCTTAAATATATTTATTTTGAAAAGCATTTTCATACTTTCTGTGTAAAAATTTTCTTCTCATTAATTCTCAGAGTAAGACTAAGAAAGCTCCAAGATGGGCCCCCCATTATTTTTTTTCTCCCACTTTTGTCACACTTTTCACATGGAATATGGCTGATCTGTGTAACCAAAAGGATATTATAGAAATTATAGCATATGACAACCAAGGCTAGGTCATTAAAAAAAATTGCACCCTCTATCTTTGCCGTGTCTTAGGTTACTTACTCTGGGTGAAGCCACTGTCATGTTGTGAGGACACTCAAGAAGCACAATGGGGAGGTCCATATGGTGAGCACTGAGGCCTCTTCCAGCAGCATCAGTTTGCTGACCATATGAATAAGCCACCTTGATAGTGAATGTTTCAGCCCTTGGCAATCCTGCTTTAGTCAGAGTTCCCTTACTGTAACTAAATATCTGAGATAGTTGACTTGGATGAGGGAAAGGTTCATTTTGGATCACACATTTGGAATTTCCAGTCCGTGGTCATTTGGCCCACAGTTTTAGGGGCTGTGGAGGGGCAGCATATTGTGATGGGAGCATAAGGTAGCCAGGAAATAAAAGAGAGGGGAAGAGGAGGGCCTGGGTCCCAACATCCCTTTCAAGGGCACATGCTGATTGACCTAACTCTTCCACTGGGCTCCACCTCCTGAGGGGGCCATTAGCTCTCAGTAGTGCCACAGGATCTTTGGGGGAATTTCATATCCAAACTGTATGACCATACACCTGGATGACATCTGGACTCAAGCTTAATGAAATTTAGCGTCAGGGCTACCCACCTAAGCCACTCTTGAATTCCTCATGGAAACTGTGTGAGATTATAAATATCTAATGTAAAATTAAATAAAATAGTTAATGTAAATTGTCATTTGGCAACAGAAAACTAAGACATTCTCCTACCAGCATGCAAAATAGTATAAGAATTACTGACATCAGATTTGGCTTGCTTTTTCTCCTCTGACATAAAGCAGCAGTCTTCAAGATTGTATCGCTAGACATATCAAAAGCCATTAAGAAGTGCATAAATGAGAATTAAAACTAAGTATTTTCTGAGATTTAAAAATATGTGCTAATGCGCAGACAGGAAAAGGCCTTATTGTTCATACACTACATAGCAAACATTTCCTCAGGGAAAATGCCAGGCATTTGAAATTTATCGCAAGGCTAATATGTCCTTTGAAAATAAAGCGAATGAAAACATAGTAAAGTGACTCTTTCACAGACCTCCCATTCAACTCTATAAAATTACTTATCTTAGTAAAGGAACTATGGTACACTCATAGTATAATGAACATTCTCATATATTAGTGAAAGATGAAATTCTCATGCTCATGAATTTCTTTTAGTTTTAATTGAAAAAGGAGAGGTTAATTTCTTGCATTTTATGGTGGTTAAGTTTCACTTATAAAAAAATGATCCAACAAAATTTTAGATATTTTTTCATGAAGATTAATTTTTCTTAAGGCTCTTTTCTGGATCCTGCATCCATATCTGCTAAGAACACAGAGTAACAATTGTCCACTTATTGTGAAAAATAAGGGTGCATGAGTTTGGAGACTATATTAAGTAGATGCTTGAGTTTTAAATACCACAAACCTTATAGGAATCAGCTTAAGCAAAAAAGAAGAATTTACTGGACAGTCACTGCAGCCTCCTGGAATTCAAGTCAGAGCCAAGTTCAGATAGAGCTGAGCCTCAGGCACTGATGGAGCCGGGACTGGAAAGTTCCCAGCCCTCAGTCTCCAGACCTGGTCTCTGCTTCTTTGGGTGCCAGCTTTATCTGTGGCAGACTGGCTTTCTTTTTTTTGAGGAAAACATGGTTGTTGGCAATTCCTGAGTTTTTTTTCTTTTTCAGCTTTAGTCACTGGAGACTTGCTCTGGACTCAAACTGTAATTTCCAGTGAGCTATACCAAGGGCAGGGGCTTGTTATTCAACATGTTTGCTCCCTCAGTAGTTGGGAAGGGAAGGAGATTTCCCATAAAAATGGTGATCTGGGAATACAAAACAATCTACCACATGATTTAGGTTCTCAGGGATGCCTTAAAATTTCACAAATAGGGTGAACTTTACACCAGAAATGTATTTACACAGTTCTGGAGGCTGGAAGTCTAAGATCAAGGTGTTGGCAGAGTTCGAGCTGAGAGGGATGACAGTCTATTCCAGGCTTCTCTCCTTGTTTTTGGCAACTTCTAGCCTTCCTTGGCCTGTAGCAGCATCTCCCCAGTTTCTGCCTCCATCTTCATATTCTCTCTCTCTCTCTCTCTCTCTCTCTCTCTCTCTCTCTCTCTCTGTCCAAATTTCCCTTTTATAAAGGAATCAGTCATCTTAGATTAAGGACCTATTATGACCTCATCCTAATGGAATTAATTTTTTTTTTTTTTTTTTTTTTTGGTGAACTAGGAATTGAATCCATGCTGGTCAAATGTTCTACCACAGAGCTACATGCCCAGCACTTTATTAAATTTTAGTTTGAAAGAAATTCTTGCTAGGTGCTCAGGCTAGCCTCAGACTTTGGATCCTCCTGTCTTAGTTTACTGGGTAGGAGTAGCTGGGATTAAGATGTGTATCACCATGCCCAGTTTGTGTAACTAATTATACCTGCAGCTACTCTATTCCCAAATAAGGCCACATTCTGGGGTCCCGAGGTTAGGACTTCAACATGTAAGTGTGGGTAGGGTGACTTTATTCAAGCCATACCTTTTTGGGGGGTTTTTTGTTGTTTTTTATATTTATTGGCACATTTTAGGTATACAGTACATTTACATTTATCATTGGGTGCTTGTATCTGAACATGATGTATCTTAGTTCTTATTTTTCCTCCATTACCTGTGCGCCCTTCACCCCCTAAGCCATACCTTTTTGTATAGGGCAGTGCTTCCTACACAGGGTATCAGAGGCCAAAGTATGGAAACAAGAAGCAAGGAAAAAGAGTTGTATACATGGAATAATCAATCATTTCAGATTTTATCTTACAAGAAAAAAAAAGTAATAAAACTACATCCACAGAAAGAAATGGAGAATTTTTTGTGCTCATGGAGGTAAGATAACCATCAGATATAGGGAGATAAAGACTCTGGAATAGCACAGGATCTAATGGCTGCCTAGACAGTACCACCTGTATATCCTCAGGCTCACCTTTCAGGCAGTTCTGCATTTGTTTGCTTGGGACTGGACTTGGGTGGGCATCAGTGGAAATCAGCAAAGCAAAGAGCCCAGGTTCTTGTGTCATCCAGAGAACCTGAATGAGAGAGGAGAGAGAGTTTGGGGAGAGGAAAAAATTGGGAGTCACATCCAGCTTCCCCCCACCTCCATGGGGTGCAAAGGGACCTTGCTATTTGTCATCTGACTAACAGTAAACCTCTGTCCCACGTCCCGTGTGGGCCCTTGGAGAGTCCTGCAGAAGATGCCCGCTGCTACTGTGAACATTTCCAGGGCATCGGAAGTACAGCAAGTGGCATGCCCTGGAGCCCCCAGCTCCTTGCACTGCTCATTTCAAGAGATCAGAGGGGAGTCTCTGCTGCAGCAGTGAACCTGAGTCCATTTCAAGGCAAGGGAGGAGGAAAATCTTTCACTGACAGATTTTAATCAGAAGAGACTAAGGAGGTCCTCAACTGAGCTAAATTTGGTACCTGAAATTACCATAAACTGGCAGGTTTAAAATCAATGACAAAGATGAGTGTGTAAAAACTAAAAACTTACTGTTTTGACATTTACTGCTTTTAGTTTTTAGCTTTGTAATATGCTGCGCTTAGCCATTTAATTTACACAGTAAAACAAAAGATTGTACTATTGTTATTGTTCCCATTTTACAAACAAGAAGCCTGAGGCCTAGTGAAGTTGAGAAACTTGTACTGGAAACCACGTCTGAGTAAACTGTATGGTTTTTAAATTATATCTCAATAAACCTGTTACAAAATGAAATGAAATGATGCAAGTCTGCTCCATAATAAAGCCCACATATCATTTAGCATAGAAAACATCCTGCTTAGGTCAGGCTATTGCTGTAGAGAGAAATAGGTTATTTCAGGTTACAGTTTTGCTTTTTAAGATAAGGTGATTTATTAATTTTGTTTTGGAAAAGTTCCAAGGCCAGGCCTGCCAAAACAAACTGATGAAGGTTCTGCTTTTGTATGTCATGGGGATGAGACTTCCAGGGAGAGCTGTGCTGTCTGTTCGGGGAACAAAGGCGAGGCTGAAGTGTTCTTCGCTAAAGAGGGAAAGGGGAAAAATTCACAGTCACCACAGACAATAACTCATATCAGTGATGGCAAAACTTCTAGGGCTTTGAGGATAACAAAGAGCCCACTACATGGGCTGGGGATTTAGCTCAGTGGTTCTGCCACCTACCTTGCAAGCGCAAGGTCTCGAGTTTGATCCCTGGTACAAAAAAACCCCAAAACCTATGACACACAGCACATGTGTCATAGGTTTGCCACCACTGATTCATCACTTTTCAAAATTGCGTTTTCAGTGATTTTTTTTTTAAATCTTCATTTAATCCCTTGTTTTAAGGTACAGCTGTTTAAGGTACAACTACTTCTTTGAAGAAAAATCCATACTATTTTCATGTGCCACTAAAAGTAAAGTGAATTGCCACATGGTAAGATTTATTAAAAATTCATATTGTCGGGGCTGGGGATTTAGCTCAGTGATTTCGCTGCCTGCTGCGCAAGTGCAAGGACCCGAGTTCGATCCCCGGTACCAAAAAAAAAAAATTCATATTGTTTTGCAAAAGTCTCTTCTAAATTCACAGGCATGATTGACCCCTTTGTTCCATAATTTATGATAATATATTCAAATTGTATCTCATTTTATAACATATTCTCCTTGAAAAGTTATTTGACCTGGGGTGTCCAAATGGATATTTACTGAGATGACCAGTGTGAAAGTCTTTCAAGAGTCCTATTCATAAGCCACAGAGGAATGAAGACATTTTAAAGTCCTTTAATGATCTAAGATGATGTGATAAGGAAAATAATATACTAACTGCCAAAGCCAAATCATACATTGGGATGAAATCAGTTACATACACAATAGATTCCTTTCTCTTGAAAGCCACAGTCTGGATACATTTCAGTAACTTTCTTCTTTCAGCACAAGCAGTGAACCACAGAGAAACAATGAGATCTGCAGTTCTGCATTGGGGCACTTTAAAAACGCTGACTCGCTGCCATGGAAGGTGACCCAGGGTATGCAGCAACGTGAAAAATGCAAGTTGCACAATAGTGTGTACAGCGTGAAACCATTCACAAGGGGGAAACAGATTCGATATGATGTATATATTATGGCTTGATACAATGCAATATTGTATTGCAGAGAAAGACGGTTCTAAAAAGAGACAAAAGATGATTTGAACATTACAATTTATTTTGCTTTATTATTTAAACTGTGTGCTTTCTTCACTTTACAAACCCACATATTTATGTGGAAAAGAAGGATCTGTTTTGTACTCAATCTAAACTTTCCCTTAGATGCCATTTCCTTCTTGATATTCCACCTTCTTTCTGCTGTAGACTTTTTCCTCTGGAAGAAAATACAGTAAATAGTAGTGTATTTTAAGAAATCGGTGTTATTGAGTCCCAACATCAAATAAAAAGATAGGTATTTCCAAGGAAAAATTTCAAATGTATTAAAAATAGCACTCTACTTTTACTAGAATAAAAGATTTTGAAAATTTTGGCAAAGGGTCAGGGGTAGGCTGCAAGCAAATCTATAAGCAAACATCTACTGGCTGTGTTATTTGACTCAGAATGCTTTGCTCTGCTTCTGTCTGATTTCCAAAATGTGACAGGCATGCAGGACAAACCTCCTCTTCAAACTATAATAAAGAAAACTAGACCCAGAGATGTGGCCTTGTTACCATATTTCTATCCCTTAAAAGTTCTATGTCTATTCTCACCCAAAGGTCTTCAAGTGGGAAGACTAATCTGAGTTATTTAGGTGTAATCACACAGGATTTTCTAATGGGGAGAAGACAGGTGCGTGAGTGTCAGAAGCAGCAAGGAATCTAAAGATGCCAGTCTGTGGACTCTAAAGTTGGAAAAAGAAGACCACCAGTTAAGGAATGCAGGTAGGCCCTTAGAAGCTGGAAAAGGCTAGGATAGAGTTTCTGCCTAGAGACTTTGGAAGGAATGTACTCTTCTGACAACTTGATTCTAGTCCAGTGAGATTGTGTTGGACTTTTAACCTCCAGAACTATAATACAATTGTGGTATTGTTTTAAGTCACTAAATTTCTGGTAATTCTACCACTGAGTATATATCCCCAGTCTGTCTGTCTTTCTTTCTTTCTTTCTTTCTTTCTTTCTTTTCTTTCTTTCTTTCTTTCTTTCTTTCTTTCTCTCTCTCTCTCTCTCTCTCTCTCTCTCTCTCTCTCTCTCTCTCTCTCTCTCTCTCTCTCTCTCTTTCTTTCTTTCTTTCTTTCTTATTTTCTTTCTTTTTTCTCGTTACTGGGGATTGAACCTAGGGGCACTGTACCACTGAACTACAACCCCAGCCCTTTTTATTTTATATTTTGAGACAGGGTTTTGCTAAAGTGCCCATGCTGGCCTCAAATTTGAGCTCCTCCTGCCTCAGCCTCCTAAGTACCTGGGATTACAGGTGTGTACCACCATGCCCAGCAATTATCATCTCTTAGAGAAAACTTTTTCATACCCTAACTAAATGGGCTTTCATCACTCTTTTCCATTTTATCTACCTTGTAGTATTTATCAGTATCTGAAAAAATTTTATTTATTGGGACAAATTGTACATGTTTCTTTCCATTAGAATACAAACTCAAGGGCCAGGGATTTAGCTCAGTGGTTCTGCCACCTGCCTCGCAAGTGAAAGGTCCTGAGTTCGATCCCCAGTACCTAAAAAAACCCCAAACCCTATTTCTAGAATATAAACTCTTTAGAGACAGCAGGGACTCTATCTTGCTCACTGCTCAAGCACTTAGAATAATGTCTAGGCCATGGTAGATCCTCATTAAAATAGTAATGCTCCTCTGTTTTCAGTTATCCCTTTTCCTCCTCCTCACTTTCTTCCTCCAGAATGTACCTATAGGGAGAAATAACTATTTTAACTTTCAATTTTTTATGCAAATCAGACTATTTGGAGTCACTTCTAAACAATGGGTTGGACTGAGAGTGATCCTGATGCCCTCACATGCACTGGGGCACTTTGCTTACTTTTCTTTCCAAGGATGGGAATAAGTCAGACCAAACAAGTTATTCTGAATACCATAAGATTGTTTAAGCA
Organism: Heterocephalus glaber; assembly: GCF_053883595.1. Classification (NCBI taxonomy): domain Eukaryota; kingdom Metazoa; phylum Chordata; class Mammalia; order Rodentia; family Bathyergidae; genus Heterocephalus; species Heterocephalus glaber. The sequence goes on from NW_028258333.1 coordinate 36,199,846, forward strand.
AAGAAGGAGGCTGAAATTCTAAGATTTGAACCTCTTGTAAGTTTCCTGAGAAATATGACTTTGGCCTGGCTCAGTGTTGTTCCTGATATTATCATTCATCTGTGCCCTCCCTGGTTTCATACTGCGGAAGAGATGGGGGTGGGGCAAGAGGTACTCAGCAAATGCTTGTGCTTGGCACAAAGGATGTTCTTTCCTTGACTCCTGTAGACCTGTCCATCCTCATCATAACCCAACTCTCTCCATGCAGGATATGTGCTAGGCTCACTGGAGTCCTGCTTGCTCCTTTGAAACCCTGCACCACCATTCCTCATTGTCCTGAGCATTCTGCTTCTGGGCAGGAGGGTGTCTGTTGCCTTCTTTTCCCTATAGTAAACTTTATCTTACTCCAGAGGGCAGTTCTCTTCTATTCTCCCTCACACCTGTCTGTGTGGCCTTTATTTACTAGGAGTTACAACAGAGGCACCTTTATGATCATCTCTCTGAGGGCAGAAACATTGTCTTTTGTATGCTGGAATACTTAGTGCTTAGCACATTTGCTAGAAGAAGGAATCTATCCTGCATTAAACTTGACCAAGATAATGCATTATTCATTCATCAGTGGCTAGTGGCCAAGAGTGGCATTAAATGCATGTTTAATGATGAGACTTGAATTAAATGACATGGGTGACAGAGACTGCTTGCTCTCCCCTAATGATATTTTTAGCTTATAAGATTTTTAGCTAGACATTTAGCTATCTAGAGTATTTCTCAGCTTTATAGCTACATGTGACCAAATGACCAAATTGTGGCCAATGAAATAGAAATATGTAAGTGTATTGTGGCAACTTCTAGAAGCCTTTTCAGGAGATGAATGGCATGTGTCCTTTGAATCTCTTTGGGCTCTTGCTCCCATTCTGCTATCTGAAACATGGACACCTCTGTTCATGTAGTATCACAGGACATGGCAGAAGGGCATGGTAGAGAAAAAGCTGCTCATGTCATGGCAGCCAGCAAGCCAAGAGAGGAAGGAGAGAGTAAGGAAGAGATCCATCTTTCCAGATCTGCCTTTTCTGAGCAGGCCCCACTTTTTAACAGCACATTTAACTGTCATCCTCCCATGATCCAATCACCTTCCAAAAGCCCTGCCTCTGAGTGCATGATGGTTTCAGAGATGATTCTTGATCTAAACCATAACACCAAATACCCCAAATAGAGCCATATTGAAGAAAAGAGAGGCAGGAAGTAGTTTTACCATAAAAATCTATCTATACCAAAGAGTTATGTCAACTGAGCATCACTCTTAACTCATTGCTCTCGTGGCCAAGACATAGGTGAAATTTAATAAAGTACTTAACTCTCATTTTAAAAAAGAAAGAAGGGAGGAAGACAGAAAGGAAGTGCTCTAGTATAACATGAGAGAAATATTCCTAGCACCTTAAGAGAAATTAATCAGGATTATTGATTTAAATAATCAAGAAATCATAGCTTTCTTTTTTTCATTAAATTCTTTTATTGGTACATTGTAGGTATACAACACAATTACATTTCTCATTGGGAATTGTACCTTTACATAATGCATCTTGGTTCTTATTTTTGCCCCATTCCTAGCCCTCCCTTCACCCCCTCCACCCTTCCCTATTTACAAAGACTTTATTTCCATTTTGTCCATTTCTCAGCATTTTTCCTTTCCCTTCTTTCCTTTCCCCTGCCCCTCCCACTACCCCTACCCCTTTGGACCTTTTCTTCCTATTTTACATTATTGATTATTCATTCTAATCATTGGTACATTTTAGGTATACAATATAATGAAATTATATTGATAAATTTATCAATATAATGAAATTATCATTGGAAATTTGCACCTTTACATAGTCTGTCTTGGTTCTTATTTTTCACCCTTGCCCAGCCCTCCCTTCAACCCCTCCAGTCCTCCCTATTTACAAAGATTTTGTTCCTATTTTTCCATTTTCTCATATTAATCCCATTCCCTTCTATCCTTTCTCCTAGCCCTCCCACTTCCTTCCGCTTTGCCCCTTTTCTTCCTATTTCACATTACCTATTACACATTTAGTCCTTATTTACACTTTCAGTTTCTCACACCAGAGAAACTATTCGATGTTTTTTCATGTGTGTCCTATTTATTTCACTTAAGAGTATTGCCTCAATGTTCATCCACTTAGTTATGTCTCTAATTTCTCATTTTTTATGGCTGAGTAGTACTCCATTTTATTAAAAAACCACATTTTCTTTATCCAGTCTCCAGTTGATAGGAATTTTGGCTGTTCCCAAGTTTTAGCTATTACAAACTGTGCTGCTATGACCATGGGTGCACATATGTCACTGTGGTATGATTCTTTTAATTCTTTGGGGAAGATCCCCAGCAGTGGAATAGTGCGGTCGAATGGGACTTCCAGTCCTAGTTCTTTGAGGTATCTCCATACTGATTTTCACAGTGCTTGCACCAGTCTACACTCCCACCAGCAGTGGAACAGGGTTCCTCTTTCCCCACAGCCCTGCCAGCATTTGTTATTGGTTGATTTCATGATAGCAGCCATTCTTTTTGGAGTGAAGTGGAATCTCAGCGTTGTTTTCATTTGCATCTCTCAAATGACCAGTGATGTGGAACATTTTTTCATGTATTTATTTGCTATTTCTACTTCTTTGTCTGAGAAATGTCTGTTCATTTCAGATGCCCATTTTTCGATTGGGTCTTTAAATTGGGGAGATCTGATCTTTTTAAGTTCTTTATAGATTTGAGATAGTAGACCTTTGTCTGAGGAAGAGCGAGTGAAGATTTTTTCCCACATTGTGGGTTGTCTCTTTACACTGCTGGTGGTTTCTCTTGCTGTGCAGAAGCTTTTTAATAAGAAGAGATCCCACTTGTTGATTGTTTGTGCTAGTTCATGGGCAACTGAGGTTTTGTTCATAAAATCTTTTCCTACACCAATGTCTTCAAGGGTTCTACCTAACCTCTGTTCCAACTGGTTCAGAGTTTCTATTTTAATATTTAGATCTTTAATCCATTTTGATTTTAGTTTAGTGCATGGTGAGAGATATAGGTCTAGTTTTAATCTTTGGCAAGTTGAAGCCCAATTTTTCCAGCACCATTTATTAAAGAGGCTATCTTTCCTCCAGTGAGGGTGTTTGGCTCCTTTATCGAAGATGAGATGGCTGAGTGTGTCTGGCATTGTTTCTGCATGTTCTAATCTGTTCCACTGGTCCTCAAGTCTGTTTTTTGGCCAGTACCATGCTGTTTTTATCACAGTAGCTTTGTAGTACAGTTGCAGGTTGGGCATTGTGATACCCCCTGCCATGTCTCTGTTACCTAGAATTGCTTTTGCTATTCTGGGTCTCTTCTTGTTCCAAGTGAATTTTTGGATTGTTTTCTCAAGGTCCATGAAGTATGCTGCTGGGATCTCAATTGGAATTGGATTAAATCTATATAGCAGTTTGGGAAGTATGGCCATTTTCACTATATTAATCCTTCCTACCCAGGAGCAGGGGATGTCTTTCCATTTTCTGATATCATCTTCAATCTCTGTTTTCAGAGTGCCATAGTTTTCAGAGAAGAGGTCTTTGATTTCTTTCATTAGGATGATTCCTAGGTATTTCAGTTTTTTGGATGCTATTGTGAAAGGAATTATTTGGCCTATTTCTCTCTCAGTGAGTCTGTCATTGGTGTACAGGAAAGCTATTGGTTTTTGTGTGCTGACATTGTAACCAGCTACTTGACTGAATTTGGTTATTAAGTCTAGAAGACTTTTGGTGGAGTTCTTGGGGTCTTCTATATAGAGTATCATGTCATCTGCAAATAATGACAATTTGACTTCTTCATTTCCTATCTTTATTCCTTTTATTTCTTTCTCTTGTCTAATTGCCGTGGCTAATGTTTCCAGAACTATATTGAAGAAGAGTGATGATAGTGGACATCCTTGTCTTGTTCCTGATTTTAGTGTGAAGGAAAGAAATCATAGCTTTCTGAAGGCACAGGGTCACATAGGAGCTGCTGGCAACTCAACCTGGCTTTAAAGCAGTTGCACAATGGCCATGGCGAAGTGATGGATGTGCATAATGCGAGTTCCCTTGGTCACAACACTCTGAGGCAAAATTGGAGTAACCAGCAGCGTTTGTCTGGGCTGCCTCTCATCAACACTGCAAAACCTTCCTGCTATCCTTGGGCATCCCCAGAGGACAGCAAGCATGGCCCTTTCAGCTCCCATGTGACACCTGCCCTCAGCTTCTCTCATACTGTAGCTCCCTGTGGTGACGTTTATGTTAGGGCCACAATCGGCATATTCCCACCGAGGCTGATGGCTGTCTGTTATAGCCACGAAACATGACCTCTGCTGGTGCAACTTTTGGCACCGACCTCCCTCTCTTGTGTGCACCAAATATGATGCCTCTGTGTCTTCTTCTGTCCAGATTGGGCTAAGGTGACTGTAGTGCACCTACCCATCCTGGGCTCCAACCCCATCTAATCCCAACATCAATTAGCAGGCACCATGCAACCTCCAGTGCTCTCCTCTGGGCCATCCATCAGCTGCTGGCTGGTACTACCATCCGAGACATTCTTACTTTCTTAGAGGATCCCTTCCTTAAGACCCTGCTGCTGGGGGTTAGACCAGAAATGTATGCAGTTTGTCATTTTTCCTCTCTGACATGGGCCTGTTACCTTGAACCAAGCTTGTAAGCCAGACCTTATTTCTCTAGAATGAAGTCTTTCCCAAGAAGGTGGACATCTCCTAGGAATGCTTAGACAGGAGAATCAAGGAGGAATATGGCTTAAACTGGAGCAGAGACACCAGCCAAATAAGCATGTCCCTAGAACAGTATATTCCTCCCAAATGTTTATGCCTGCTGCATAGATCTTGTCAGAACCCAAGCTGTTCCAGAAAGTACACCCTGCCCCCCAGACCTTCTATCATCCAGTGAGGCAGCTCCATTTAAATAACAATAGTAACAGTCACTTAACACAGGTTTCATACCCAGCACTTTGAGTTATTATTTTTGATTGGCACACTCATTCTGCAAGGCAAGTGCTACGATTCAAATTTTAAGTACCGGAAGCAAACCCAGATTGGGGGGACTCAAGCCTCACTTACCTTGATTAAACAATTCAGCATTATGTAAGCCTTGATATCAGAACCTTCCTAAAAACAGCTCTCTTAAGATACATTCAAATTTTTTCATTGAGAATTTAAAAGACAGATATGGATTTGAAACATACAGTTTTTTGAGTACTGGCATATAGTCTGCTCCCAGTCTTCCTGTCTTTGGACTCTAATTTCATGGCTTCATCATTTTGAAAACCTAGGATAGCTTCCAGCTCCAGTAACTAGGAGTATGTTCAGGGGCTGATCAGATCAAATTCTTTCAATTTCCATTGATTATTCTTATAGAAACTCCTGAGCCTGCTTAGGCTGAGGGGACCCCTCTGTTGTAATTCATTAAAGCCCTTCCCCTAAGATTGACAGGTCTTGGTATCTTTCCTTCTCCTTTCCCCACAGCTCCCTACCATGAAACTGACTTGCACACCTACAGCAGAATGGAACATGGGACCATCTTTCTGTCAGGAGATTGATCAGCTCAATTTAGCCACCAAAGCTGCACGTGAGCCAGACTGAGTCCCAGGGCATTTATAGGAATGCTGGGACAACGTTATCTTCTCTTTTTTTGGCTGAATATGAACCAGGAAACATGTAACTCGCAGCTCTGAGAAGTGATTATGGCCATTCTGAGACCACATGGGGAGCCAGCCTTACAATGCAGCCAACACTCTAGAAGGCAACTGGAGCAATGGAACAGAGCCTCAGAGGCTGAGCTGCTGAGAGTGAGCTTGTCTGAGGCAAAGCCTGATTGACAGGTGTCATTCCTGTAAGCTAGTAGATTTCCTTCCTTGTTTGGGTCTGATTGAAGCACATTTCCTGCTGCTTGTGTTAACCAAGAGTAAGTTCAGAAAAAAAGAAAATTATATTAATTGGGAGCTAATTAGTTTTGCAATCCAGGAAAACTCAGATTCAAACAATCTTTAAGGAGTGCTCAGAGGTTTTACAATATGGCAGGTACACTTATAGCTTTAAACCACAGGTCAGGTTGGGGGAGAGGGTAGAAATTGTAAACTTGTTGATCAGGTATTGAGATTAATAATGGCAAAGTCAAGTTGTTCTTTAAGAAAGGAATTGGGTGCAGTCTGAGTCTGTGGGTAACTTGGGAGGAGTCTCTGTTGCATAGAAGGGCTGCAGAGGTTAACACACATTGCTTCAGGAAACTGAGGTTTGCACAGTCCAAAGGTCAGCTCGAATCTGAGGGTGGTGTGCCTATGGCCCAATTCAAATAGAACTGCAGCTGCAGGTGTATCCAACATCTGATTGGCCACCCAATCCCCTTTTAAGTACCTGAGTCAATGCTACTCCTTCCCTTTTTACCTTGACATTTTTTATAATAAGCACCTTCAGTATACATTTTACATTAATAGTCAAGTATTTAATTCCCTAGATCAATGGTGATGAAGCTGTGGCACACATGCTGCAGCGGGTGGTTGTATCACTGAAAGCTGTAAAAGGTTGGCCATTGCTACCCTAGGTTAGGAGCTCCTTGACCCCTGAAAGAAAAGTGGTTGCATGAAGAAATGCATGAATGGCAAAAGAAACAATGAAAGAGAGATCAGTTGTTTATGTATGTTGAGTCCATGTTTAAGGAAACTGCCTTTTAACTATTCATTTCTCTTCCTGATCCCTGGACATTTACCAGTCAAAGGGCCAGGATTCCTGAGCCATCACCAGTACCAAAATCCATGGCCAGGGACAATGCTTATCTGGGTGGAAAGGGGCTAGTTCCCTTTCGGAGCTTACTAAATCTTCAAAGCAAGCAATAGTTTAAAGATGAATCTTTACTTCTTATCACACAATTAAAAGACAAAGAAACTTGGACTCATCCACCTGTGAATCAGGATCTTACAATAAAGCACTTGGGAAATGGGTGTCTGCAGGAGCCCCTCTGCAGAACTTACCCATTGACGCTAAGCTCAGGAAGACTGATATTTGAAGGCCTCAGCCTCCCCTCACTCCACAAATGAAATCACAGGGATGAGATCATGATTGTGGTTTAGGAAAAAGGCCTGCACTTTTCCAGTATGGATGCCATGAAGTTTGAAGGTGTTTGTGTGCTTTCACATGTACTTGTACGCATGCATCCATTCAAGGAATCTTTTCCCTTAAAGTTCTTAAAAGAAAAGTGAAGTTGTCACTGAAGTCCCAGGAGAAAAAGAACATGTGTACAGCTAGATTCTTGCCCACTTCCCTTGGTTTTGGCTGTCTTGGCCTTTGCTTCCACCAACCCCCAACCCCACACGTACACTTCTCCACACACAGGAAAAGCTTTGTTCTGCAGGACATTAGTCAAGAGGAAGTGCTCTGGCCCTGGGCTCTTGTTCTCACAGCATCAAAAATGATGGTGGTAGGAACTATGGCAATAGCATGGTGTGCATGACTGAGTCAGCAAATGGGAAAGAAGGGCTTTCAGAGAGCAGCAGGGAGGAAAGGGTGGGTGGCAGAAAGCATTGCTCCAAGAACCAGGCTCAAGGCCTGATTCTGATATTATTTTTGAGTCGTGGGGAGTCTTATGCTTCTCTGGACATTAATTTCTTCAATAGCAAAACAGAGAAGTTCTAAATAACAAAATACAGCATAATGGCTGGTACCACCTGGATACATCCCTTTGACAATAAGAAGTCATTTTCCAAGCACCCTCAGCATTTGGCCCACTAATACCACTAATACCAAAAACTGCCAGAGAAATTGTCTCCCAAATTTCTTCTTCCTTCTCCACAGATGTCCAACAGACTCCCCCCTGGCCGGAGAGTATTTCATTTCCAAAAGACAATTAATTTCTGTCATGTTGTTCCCATCTAGGAATGGATAAAGGAACATTCACTTATATCCACAAACCACGGGGAATTACAACTGAAAGACCATCTCAAGGGGTGCCACAAAGGACTATGCACTCATAAAGGGCCGTACCTATTAATCACTCACAATGAATAAACCCATATATTCATTCATTCACTCATTCATTGAATGTTTATGTTGAATTTATTCACTCAACAAATACTACACTGCCAGGATTTGGAGACATAAAAGTAAATAAGGTGGAGACATATCTTTTTCATTGTTTAGTTTAGTGGGAAATACAGACAATAAAGCAGCCTTAAAACACTATTATTACATGGCTTTCAGTAGAGAAGTGATAGAGTGCTGTGAGTCTGCACAAGAGGGGCACCCTTGTTACTAGACTTTCTGAAGGAAGTGATGTACAAGGACAAGCAGCAGGAGTCAGTAAGGGGTGGAAGGGGAAATATACAGAGAATGGTCCTGGCAAGGAACAGCCTGGGTGAACCCTGAAGGTGACAGAGGTCATCATAGGTTACTACAGAGATTGCATGAGGACAGGGTGTGGAAGGGGAAGCTTGAATACAGTAATGGTAACAGGGTACATATGTGGATTCTTGAGCAAGAGAATGGTATTACAAAAATACTTTAGGGGAAAATTAGTCTGTGTCCTATAGTCAGCATGAATTGGAAGTGACAGAGACAAGCAGTAGAGAGAGGAGTAAAGGGGCATTGATGATAATAAGACAAGGAGTGCTGTCTGCGAAAACAGAATAAAGAACCGGTGACCACGCATGTCTTTCTGATTAGCCCTGCAGTTTAAGTAAGACCTTGCTAGTAGTAACCCAGCCCAGGAACTGCCAGCTGTTGAGTAGAGCTGCCCTATAGTTACTTGGGCTTATTAAATCATGGTGGTTTCAAGCTATGCCCAAAGATCCCCAGGTTTTGCCTTAAGGAACCATTCACCCAGAATAGTTCTATATTGCTCTATTTTGAACAAATGAAGCTTGAAAATCACTACTTTTTCACAATGTGCATGTTCTGTCTAAGGCCCAGTATTCTCTGTAATTATTAAATTTGGATTTACATGTGTATCCAGATCCTCTCTTGCACAGTTTACTAGGAGGGCCCCTCATTCAAGCTCCTACTGACAAGGTGGACCTCTCTTCCGGTGGTTCTTCTTCTGCCCTCTACCTAGTTCCAGACTCAGTTCAACAATAACACCACCAACAACAATACCCTTCCTCAGCACCCCTCCCCATTTTAATTCTCTCAAAGCGTTTTTTTTTTTGTACAGGGAAGACTGGAAAGAATTGATATAATCTATTATTTTTTATCAACAGAAATAGTAGCAGAGCATAAAAACGGATGAGATTCCTCTTCAGTCAAACCCCTTGATGGGAAACAAAAAACAAAACCCAGCATTTTCTCCAGGACTGGAGTGATCATTTTTCAAAGGGAATAACTTTAGTTCTGCACCTGTTGGAGGAAGGAGAAAGACAACAGGAAGGGTAAGGATGTTCAGGCACAGTGCCTGGCTCACAGAAATAGTTCCATAGATGTTTGGTACAGAAATCCTTTCATTCATTCCACAAACATAAACTCAGATCTCTAGGAGGAGTATTTTGTTTGCCACCTGCACTTCTATTGCCAATGCCCACACAATCGATGCCAGCATTTTCAGCTCATCTGCATATTGCCCAAGTTACCCAGGTAGGCTTTGCGAATAAAATCATCCAATATGTAAATGGTTCTCTTACCTTAATTTTTATATTGTGAATAATTTTCCCTCTTAAACAAAAGAATATCATGAAAAATATGTCAAATGACTCAGACAAGTCCAGAAACTCTGTGACTGTTCGGTTTTCTTTCTCTACCTATCCTGCAAATGATCCTAATAGAAAAAAAAATGTTTCTTGTGAACCACAGGATCTTTCTGATTACAGTTCTCTCACCTGGATTTTTAACTAACCTTAAATGACACACCTGGGGACCTCAGTGAAAAATAGACCTTTTCTGTTTTCTAAAAGAATTTTAGAAATTTTAATTAACATAATGCTACCAGTGGAAGCAGATAAACCCTCACATGAATGGCTTGCCCCAGGAGAAGTTGCTCATTTCCACTCATGTAAGCCCATGAGAGGTGTTTCTGATCATCAGGGCAGTCTTTTTTCCAAGTATATTCAAGGCTCTTGGTTGCTTCCATCTTACAATTCTGTGATGTTTCTGACTAATAAGCCCAATACAAAGGGTAATAAGGACTAAAGGAAAAAGATTTCAGTACAGAGAAGGAAGAGAACTTCAGATTGACAGCAGGATAAAAGGGAAAACGAAAGCAGGGAAGTAAAGAAGGATACAGCATAGGAGCCCAGGATGTGTGAGAAAGTGCTAGGTAAGAGCTGTGCCTTGACAGAGGACTGTAGATGACTTAGGTCTGAGAAATATATATCCTGGGGGCACTCTCCAGCTCCAGGGCTCCACAGTGTCGAAGTGGGACTAGATCCAAAGAACAAGAGGGTTCACAAGTGTCATCCCTACAGCCTGGACTTTGGGACACAGAATAGGGAAGAAGGGCACAAAGCGGATTTGCAGAGGCACACAAAAGTGAGCAATGCCAGAATCACCAGATATTTTGAGCTGAGAATTACGTCATCTGACCTGTATTTTACAGAGCTTAATTTGGTGACAGTAGGAAAAGCAAGGTGTGTGTGCTGGGGGGGATGGGGTGCGGTGGATATTGGATGTGAGAAGATCTTAAGAAGGGAGAGCCAGGCAAGGGCAAGGCTAGAAGTAAAGACTGAATACAGAAATCAGTGCATGGGTGGATATGAGAGACAAGAAGAGAGTTGAATGAGACTCAAAGATCATATCTTGGAAAGGAAAATGATGAGTTCATTTGAGGACATGTTGAGTATAAATTGCCTTGGGACATCCATATGGAGATGTTCTGAGTCAGCCCAACCTCAGGGGAACTGATTTTGTCATCTGGCTCTGCTCCCTTCTGGAAAAGGGTCAGAAATCCGTGCATAGTTAGGCCTGATACAAAGCAAACCTTAGATTCCTATTTCAATCATCTTTTGTTTAAAAAAAATTCTCAGTGGAGCAAAAGACATATAATTCATAAAACTGTAAATCCCTCATGTTTAAAAGAGCATTTTTTCATGCTATGTTGCATTAGCTTTCAGAAGATGCTTGCCACAGATAAGTACAAGGCAACATTTGCTACCTGAAATTTAAACTGAGTTTCAAAGTGTATTTTGAATTATAAAACCAAATCAGTTTGTAAACTTTAGCACTCATCTGAAATACAAGTTTGGAGACATATCATCTCTCTGAATTAGCTGTTTAAAAACATAAAATCAGTACAATAGTTCAGACTTTTGTCTCCTGATAGTTGCCTAAAGAAAAGTCCACTTTGATACAAGAAAGTCAATATTCAAACTTATTTTTGGCTGAATACTGAGAACAGCTTTTAGGAAACATGAAATATAATTCTAAATTGAACACAAGTAAACAAACTTGAAATTTCATATGACTAGCATTAACCTACAGGTAGCCCACAATTCCATTCAGCTTTTAGACAATGTACACTCAGTTATCTACAACAATTATCTTTCTGAAAGGATTTGGTTAATTTTAGGCTGAATGATTTTAAGTAAAATTATGAGCCATTTGTTGTATTTAGGTATTTATACTTTAAAGCACATGTAGCTACTCTTGTATTGAAGCAGCAATAGTAGTATCAACATTAGATTACCAGAAATGCACTTCAAAAATAAAACAATTTAAAATTGCAAATGAAATTTAGGATATATTAGGCATGCCGTTTTAAATCATGCTTATGGTACCTCCCAAGTCTAGCTAGTGCCATAAACATTCACACTGATAACATCTGGAGTAGGTGAGTCACAGTTCAAGAAAGCTCCAGTTGGCAAAAAGGAAAAAGAACTGGCATGAGGACTTGGTTGACTTTTCAAGACCCCCAGAAAATGGGAAATTGTCTAATTCTTCTAAGAGCAGTTTCTCTGAAAATAAAGAAGTACGAAATATTTTTTGGATTTAGTGCTCCCTTAATTACAGCTATTCTGAACAACATAGATTAGATTATGCTCCATTCACAAACTGAAATATAAGTAGCTTAAAGCAACAAAGCTCATCTCTCAGTCAAGCTGCCTGTCCATCTTGCTTGAGCAGGAAACTCAGCATCACGTGCATGTTCTGGGAGCTCAGCTGACAGGGCCTCCACTGACTGGAGTGTGGCTAACCACAGTGCCATGGAGAAAGGAACGTGGTGAATAATCACTGGAGTGAAAACTTACTATACAAAATGGAGTCATTTGTGTCATATTCCACCAAAGCATAGTCAAGAGGCTGTGGGTGGGGAGTGGGAAGTACTGTATTCAGGTCATGCATGCCTACTCCAAAAAGTATCTCACAGAACCAGCCTAATGAAATGGCCTGCCCTATATTTAAGATTATTTTTACTTAGCAACTGATGATAAAACTGTCCACTATGACCTTAAAACTAATTTTATATAACTGCTATCACTTGCAAATCAGAGCTTGCCAGCGCCTACAAGCACCAAATCTCAATACTTTTTTCTTTTCCTTTCGTATCTTCTTTATGTTTCTTTTTCTGAGACAGGGTCTCACTACTCAGTTCAGGCTGGCCTTGAACTCACTATGTAGCCAAGGATGGCCTCACCCTTGTGGTGATTCTCCTGTCTCAGCCTTCAGAGTACTGGGGTTGCAGGTGTGTGCCACCGTGGCTCGGCAGTGAACTTTCTTCCAAAATAACTTGCATAAATCTCTCTGTACTAATAAATCCCTCAAATTTTCCCTTGTTTGGTGCTATGACATACCAGAGTTCCTCCTCACCTGTACATGTGTCTCTGACTGCAATCCTATTCTTTATTCCCAAACAAATTTACTGGAAATTTGTCTCTGTATTTTTGTTTGGCTTTGACATTGGCAAGTTCTTAAGACTTTCACCTGGAAGAAATACATGTGACTTTAATGTCATTGGTCAAAATAAATCATATGAATATATCTAATATCAAAAAAGCAAGAAAATGTAATCCTATGAATGCCTAGGAAAATTAGCAATATTGAGGAAAATCACAAGTACCTACTGCGTCTGTCATTCAAAATTTGTCTTTGGTTCCAAAAATAAGTTGCGATCTCAGGCGATTTGAGACAACTGACCTTGGCATTCTTGGTCACATTGTGTGTGGAGGGGTCATCTTGGATTTCAATAATTAAAAAAAAGTACTGGAATCAACATACATTTTAGTCATCTCGACATAGATGGACCTAAAGAAGAAATTTGCAGAGATGGTAGAAGCATAACCCTAATGAACACTGGCAGTGTGGCCGTCAAAAGACAGAATGAGAGAACATTCCCTTTGGAATGTTGATCTGCTTTCTATCGCCTCTCTTCCTCCCAAAAGCTGCTCATTCTCGAGTAGCTCTAGCATTTTTGCTTTGGGAACATCTCGTATATTTTTGCTTAGGGAAATACTTCCTGCCAAATGGTTTTAATTAAAAAACAAACTCCTTTTTTCTTGGTTTCATGTGTATTCAGTTGAGAGAAATAGTTCTGGAGGACATTAATTTAAACCATTCTAGTTTTCCTTATTTTCTAATTCATTACCTTTTATTTTGGATCAACTGCCTTTTACCACTTCATTTTTGTATTTTTCCTTCTTAAGTGCCTCACAATGTTGATTCTTTAGATTTTTGAAGAATGTAGTAATTTGGCATTAAACATATTGTCTCAAATTAGCTCCAACCACACACTGATTTCCCTGTCATTCTAATTTCTTTTTTTGTTTAAATGTGTTCTGAGGCTGGGTGAAGTTCAACTAAAGTTACTTCTTTTTTATTTAAAAAATAGAGATTTTCATTATGGAATCACATCTTCCAAATTTTGACAAGCAAGAAATTCCTTTAGGCCATTCTATAATTGGGAAGCATCAGAGTTTGGAATGAATTTAAACCCTAGTTCTCTTTGAGGATGGACAGAATGAAAGCTCTACTTGGCAAAAAGAAAAGAACTGGCTTGAGAAAGCAGTCTAAACCAACTCTTCTGGGGAGGACCCACCCATCAGTGGTCTATAGAATTGTTATGATTGCTGACTCTACAGAGATCTGCTGGAAGAGAGAAGAGAGAAAAGAAGGAACCAGCTAAACCCTACTCAGAAAGCTCACCAGCCCCATCCTAAGTGCAATTACTTGAAAAGTTGACAATTTCTTTCACTCCAATACAGTATGGATAAAAACTCATTAGGCAACCACCCAGAGTGTGAATTCTGTAAAGCGGTCTCACTTTTTTTTGAATTAATAAGCTTTTAGAGCAGTTTCGGATTCACAACAAAATCAAGTAGAAAGTATTCCTGTATCTTTACCTTTTTTTTCACACATGCATAACCTCCTTCACTATCAATATCCTGCACCACAGGGGTACATGTACTATAATTAATAAACTTACATTGACACATAATTATTACCCAAAGTCCATAGTTTATATTAGGGTTCACTACATAGTGTTTACATTCTGTGATTCTGGACACATGTATAACAACATGTATCCACCATTATAGTTTTAAACAAAATAGTTCTGCTACCCTAAAAATCCTCTATGGTTTTCCTATTAATCCTTTCATTCTTCCTAACTTGGCAACTACTGGTCTTTTTGCTGTCTTAGTTTTTGCCTTTTTCAAAATGCCATATAATTGAAGTCATATTGTGTGCATCCATTTCAGATTTGCATATTGCATTTAGCAATATGCATTTAAATTTCCTCTGTTTTTCATGACATAATAGCACTTTTTAGTGCTGCATAATATTCCATATTCTGAATATAGCATACATTATTTTTCCATTTATCTACTAAGAGACCTCTTGATCACTTTCACATTTGACAAACTGCTGTAGATATCCATGTGTACATTTTGAATGGATATAAATTTTTAGCTCATTTTAGAAAATACCAAGAAATGTGATTGCTCAATCAAATGGTCAGAGTATGTCTAATTTTGTAAGAAACTAGCAAATTGTCTTTCCAAGAGTCTGTATTATTTTGCATTCCCATCAGCAGTGAATGAAAGTTTCTCATCCATGTCTTTGTCAGCATTAATATTGTTAATGTTCAACAGGAGTTCAGTAGTATCTCATTATTGTGCTTTTGTGGGTGGTGGTGGTTTTTGTTTTCTTTTTCTTTTCTTTTATTGTAGATCTAGGGATCAAACACAGGGCCTTATACATGCTAGACAAGCTGTCTACCACTGAGTTACACTCAAGTCCTCATTAGTTTTTTCATTTGAAATTCTTTAATGACATATGATGCTGTATATCTTTTCATATGCTTAGTATTACTTGGTAAGATGTCTGTTGAAGTCCTTCATTTTTTGATTGGGTTGCTCATATACTTATTGTTGAGTTTTCAAAGTTTTTGTATATATTGGATAGGAATCCCGCATCAGGTGTCTTTTGTAAATATTTTCTCCCAGTTTTTGGCTTGACTTCCCATTCTCTTGACATTATCTTTTGTTTGTTTGTTTTGTTTTGTTTTTTGGTACCAGGGATTGAATTCAAGACCTTGTGCTTTTGAGGCAGGCACCAGAACCACTGAGCTAAATCCCTAGCCCTTATTTTTTGTATTACAGAAGTTTTAATTTTAATGAAGTCCAGCTTATCAATTGTTTCTTTCATGAATCATGCTTTGATTTTGTATTTTGAAAGGTCTTATTATATCCAAGGTCATCTAAGTTTTCTGTATTATTTTCTAGGAGTATAAGAGTTTTGTGTTTCAAATTTACATCTATGATTCACTTTGAATTACCCTTTTTTTGAAGATTGTGAGATATATGCCTAGATTCACTTTTGCTTTCATTTTTGTATCTGTATATCATTATTTTATCACTATCTATTGACAAGACTATGCTTCATTGCATTTCTTTTTTCTTCTGTCAATAAAGTTAACTACATTTATGTGGATCTATTTCTGGATTATTATGTTTCATGTTCTTTTTGCCTATTCTAATGCTAGTTACACTATTGTGATTACTATAACTTTATAATAAGTCTTGAACAGTTTTAATCTTGTAAACATTATTTTTTTTCATTATCAAATAGGCTATTCTGGGCATATTGTGTCCCTATGTACTTTAGAATTTGTTCATATGATAAAGTAACTCAAATTTTTACTGAGATTGTGTTGAATCTGTGCATCAAAGTGAGAAGAACTGACATCTTGAGTCCTCTTATCCATGAATGTGGGATACACCTTTGTTTATTAGGTATGTTAAAATTTCTTTCACCAGAATTTTAATTTTCTTCATATATACATACATATATTATACATATTTTAGTCAGATTTTATACCTATTTTATTTGGGGGGATGTTAATATAAAAGGTAATGTGCTTTTAATGTCAAATTCAATTTGTTCATTGTTGGTATATGGGAAAATGATAACCTCTTGTATATTTTCCTGGTACCCTGCTGGGGATTTAGCTCAGTGGCACCGCACCTGCCTCGCAAGAACAAGGTCCTGAGTTCAATCCCTGGTACCGGAAAAAAAAAAAAAGATTTCTTTCCATTCATTGTACCCTACAGCCTGTGGCAATCATTTATTCTTTCCAAGATTTCTATTTGTTGATTCTTTTGGATTTTCTACATAGATGATCCTGTCATCTGTGAATAAAGATAATTTTATTTCCTCTTTTCCAGTCTATATACCTTTTCATTATTTTTCTTATCTTGTTGCATTAGCTAGGGCTTCTAGTACGAATGTTGAAAAGCAGCAGTGGAAGGGCATATTCTTTCCTTATTCCTGATCTTGGCTTCTCATTTCTCACCATTAAGTATGTTGCAGATGTTATTTATCAAGTGAGGAAAGCTTCTCTCTCTACTTAGTATGCTGTGTATTTGTCATGAATGATATTGGATTGTGCAAACTGTTTCCTCTGGGTATGTTGATAAGATTATGTAATTTTTGATGCCCAACCGCCTTCAGATTAGCCTTGCATGCAGGCAGAGCAGGCACAGGCTGAGTACAACCTGCTCAGTCCAGCTCACTCTGTACACTTGTGACCAGGAGACTAAAATGGAGACCTAACCAGTGAGGACCCACCAGGCATGCCCACCAGTGTCCAGCTTAGCCATGCAGGCATCTGCAACAACAGCCCCCCCCCTCCCCGCCCACCCCCTCTTGGCTGTACAGCTACTTGGATCCACACTACAGAGGCACAGGGGGGCATAAAGGCCATTGTCCTGAGCTGCAGAAGTGAACAACAGATACAGGGCCTCTCTCAGGCTCCTTGATGAAAACTGAAGCCCACTGGAAAAGTGAGAGAATCTCCGCAATAAAGGCACACCAGACCACCACACTTGGTAAGTTAGAGGGATCATCACCTCCCATCAGAACCTGGACTATCTTCAGAGGAAAGGCAGCTGGAACCTGCAGTAGAACCTGGCAGAGTTCAACCCTGCAAGAGGTCAGGTAGCTCAACTTGGGATTTGCAGCCAGAAATCTGCCTGAATCTCATGGGTCTGTGACTGGCTTACTGAGACTCTTTGACTTATAACTGCACACTGCTGCCCATGTTGTCTATTGTGACAGCAGAGACATGCCCGGAAGGAGGCCCTTCATTTTTAACTTTTATTTGTTGTTTTCAAAATCACCACTATTTTTTTGCTCTTATTTTTAATTTTTTTTATTTGCTATACTTTTAAAATTTTTATTTTTCTCTTTTTTCTTTCTTTTCTCTTTCCTTTCTCTGTCTCTCTGCCTCACTCGCTTGCTGCCCAGATTGTTATTTATCTCCCTTTGTGTTCCTGTTTTCCCTCTAATTCATATTTCTTCTTTATCTTTCTTTTCTTCTCTTTCTGTCTCTTGCCTGTACCCTCTGGTCTCACTGATAACCTTTCCATGTCCTTCTACTTACCGATTCCTCCCTCCCCAACACCTTCTAACTCTCCATCCTGAAGGGTAAACTTGCTATATTGAAGAGTTTATTCATTATAAACATATGTTGGGTTGGTCCTTGATTTTCATTTAATTCACAAATACAGATGAGTGAGGCATATAGAACTCCACCTAGCCATGATAAAAAAAAAATCTACACCTAGACATATAATAGTCAAGATCCCAGAAACTCCACAAAAGAACAAAATCCTGCAGGCAGAGAGAAGCTGAGCCAGTCCCAGCACCCAGAAGGAAGCTCCGCCGCCGCCATCCCAAGCTCCTAGGGCAGAGAAAGTGAGCCGCTTGGGCACCAGAAGCACCCCCCTCCCCGTGGAAATGAGAAGACACATAAACAAGCCTCAAAAACAGACTTCTGCATCACCTACAGCAACCCCAAAGCAAAACAAGATGGAACAATCTGATACTCAACTACCTGGACTCTCTGAACTGCCAACAAAAGAGGATCAAGGAAAAATGAAATCAGAAATAATTACTCAGATAACAGCAAAGATTGTGCTCATGGTGCAAGACATGATTAATAAATCTAGAGAGGACACAGATAAAAAAATAGAGGATCTGAGGAACATGATGGAATCCCAACATAGGAAACAAATGGAATCCATAAAACAGATGCAAACAGATTTCCAGGAGATTTAAAACTCCACTGAAACTCTGTACAGCAGAATGAACCAATGTGAGGATAGAATTTCAGATATAGAAGAAAAGATTGCAAATAGTGACCAGGAAAAGAAAAATTGCTTTAAAATTGTAAAGGAACACGAGAAATCAATCCAGTAGCTGCTAGACGACGCAAACAAGAATAACATAAGACTGATTGGAGTCAATTAAGAAAGAGGAGAGAGTGCAGATGACTTAAAAAAAAAAAACTGTTCACAGAAGTGATGGCAGAAAACTTCCCAAGGAGGGGAAAAGAACTTGACATACAGATAAGTGAGGCATATAGGACTCCAAATAGCCTTGATCAGAAAAAAATCTACACATAGGCATATAATAGTTAGGATTCTAGAAATCCAACAGAAGAAAAAAAATTCTACAAGCAGTGAGAGAAAAGAAACAAATCACATACAAAGGAAAGCCCATCAGAATCACAGCAGACTTCTCAATGCAAACCCTCAAGGCAAGAAGAGCTTGGAGTGACATATTTCAAGCCCTAAAGGAAAACAGTCTCCAACCCAGATTGATGTACCCTGAAAAACTATCTTTCAAAATTGATGGAGAAATAAGATACTTTCATGATAAAGAGCACCTTAGGAACTTCATGAATATCAAACCGGCACTCCAAAAAATTTTAGACAATACCCTAGGAAAAGACAATGAGAATCATAACCCCAGGAGACCCAGCAGAATGAATCCATTGGCCGTGACAAATTAAATGCAAACGGGGAGAATCCAACAAAAAGAAAAAGTCACGACAAGCCTTTAAAAACTTTTAACTTCATCTCCCTAATGAGTGTATAATTCAATCTTCTTGTTGCACTGATTAGTATTTTTCTGATTCTAGAGTTGCACACCTTTGCTTCTGCTGTACTGGCTATTTATCTTCTTGTGTCTACTTTTTCATTGGGTTGTCTATTAATGAGCTGTAAGAGTTCTTTATATATTCTGGTCATAGGTTATATGCATTGTAAATATGGTCTGTTTAAGGACTACCTTTTATTTTAATGATGTCATTTAAAGTTCTAAATTTTGATGGAATCTCATTTATCAATTTTTTTCTTTTATACATCATGTTTTTTGCATCCTAGGAAGTTCTTGCCTACCCTAAATTCATAAACATCTTTCCTTATAATTTCTTCTTAAAGTTTTATACTTTTAGGCTTTCATATTTAGGTTCATAGATCCCTTCAAGTTATTTTTATGTATGGAAATAAAGGGTTGAGGTTAATTTTTATATACGGATACCAGGTGTTCTAGTGCCGTTTGCTGAACATACTATCTCTTCCTCAGCTCTTGAATTGAGTTTATGTTCTATAAAATGCTAATGTTAAATAATCTTTCAAAACTCAGTGGACCATATATGTGTGGTTCTATTTCTAGATTCTCTGTTTTATTCCAATGATCTATATGTCTTTCCTTACACCAACACTGCCTTGATTGCTGCAGCTTTAGAAGAATTCTTAAAATTAGGTACTAAACTTCTTCGAACACTGTCTTTGTTTTTGGGGGTTTTTAAAAACTTTTCTAGGTCCTTTGTATTCCTACATAACTTTTAAATTTCAATATCCAATTCTTCATTTATAGCAAGTATACACAGACCTGAATTTTTATACATACCTTGTGTTTTCTAATCCTGCTAAATTCAAATACAAGTTCTAGGGGCTCCTAGAGATTTCTTAGTATTTTCTCTGTAGATCTACATATAAAGATTTTGCTTCTACCTTGCCAATCCTACACTATTTGTTTCTTTTTATTGCCAGACTATTTTGGTTTAGGCCTAGGATTCAAAATTTAATGGACAGATGAAGAGTAGGCATATCTACGTTTGTTCCCCTCCTTAGGGAGAAAGCATTGTATCTTCTCCATTCATATAAGGCATTCTTGCTGGAAGTATGGAGTACATGTCTTTGATCTGTTGAGAAGGCTCTGTTCTACTTCTAGTCTCCTGATAGCTTTTACCATGAACAGCTGTAGAATTTAGTCCAATACTTTTTCTCCAGCTAGTGACAGGATCATATGGCTTTTTCCTGTCCTCTGTTAAAATGATGACTTTTGGGGGTGAATCTTCCAATGCTGAACCAACACTGCCATCCCTATAATAAAACCACTTTCTTCATACTGCCGGATCTGACTTCTAATAGTTTGTTTTGTTAAACAAATTTCTATCTATGTTCATACTTTTTTCTTCTATTATCTTTATCCAGTTTTAGGATTAGCACAATGTTGAGTTCCTAAAATGAGGGGAGAAGTGTTCCTTCTTTTTTCTGCTTTAATTGTTTGATATAATTTATCAGTTAAAATGTTTATGAGCCTGCTGTTGTCATATAGGTAGGTTTTCAAGCTAGGAATATACTTTCTTTAATAGGTGCTGTTCAAATTTTATACTTCCTCCAGAGTTAGTTTCATTAATTTGTCTTCCAAGGTACTTCTTAGAAGTTGTCAAATTTATTTCAAAACAGATTTTTGAAATATGCTTTCTATATCCTTTTAAATTCTGTAAAATCTGTGGTAATGTCTCCTAGATCTTGATATTGTAATTTTAAAAATGTATAATTGATATTGTGTAACAGGAAGAGAAGGTCTAAAGGTGCAGAGGAAGTGGGAGGGGTAGGGGAAAGGAAAAAAAGGGAAAAGAAAAAATATGAGAAAGAAAAAAATGGAAACAAAGTCTTTGCAAATAGGGAATGGTGGAGGGGGTGAAGGGAGGGCAAGGGAAGGGGAAAAAAAGAGAACCAAGATACTCATGTAATGGTGCAAGGTCCCAATGATGAATGTAACTGTATTTTATACCAAAAAATGTACCAATAAACTGAACAGGAAAAAAAAGAAAATGGAAAGACATTCCCTGTTCCTAGGTAGGAAGACCCAATATAGTGAAAATGACCATACTTCCAAAACTACTATATAGATTTAATGCAATTTCAATTGAAATTCCAATAATATACTTCACAGAACTAGAGAAAACAGTCCAAAAATTCATCTGGAACCAGAAGAGACCTAGAATACCAAAAGCAATTCTAGGCAGCAGAGACATGGCTGAGGGTATCACAATCCCCAACTTGAAACTATATTACAAATCTACTGTGATAAAAACAGCATGGTACTGGCAAAGAAACAGACCCAAGGATCAATGGAATAGATTAGAAGATGCAGAAACAACATCAGACATACTCAGCCACCTCATCTTTGACAAAGGAGCAAACCCCCCTCATTGGAGGAAAGCTAGCCTATTTAATAAATGGTGTTGGAAAAACTGGATTTCAACTTGCCAAAGATTAAAACTAGACATATCTACCACCATGCACTAAACTAAGATCAAAGTGGATCAAAGATCTATATATTAAAACAGAAACACTAAACTTGCTGGAAGATAAGTTAGGTAGAACTCTTGAAGACATTGGCATAGGAAAAGACTTTATGAACAAAACCCCAGTAGCATGGGAACTAGCACAAAGAATCAACAACTGCACTTTCCTCTTATTAAAAAGCTTCTGCACTGCAAGAGAAACCACCAACAGAGCTAAGAGACAATCTACAATGTGGGAAAAAAATTTTAGCAGCTCTACCTCAGACAAAAGGTCCACTATCTAGAATATATAAAGAACTGAAAAATTCAGACCCCCCAAATTCAAAGACCCAATTCAAAAATGGGCATCTGAAATGAACAGACATTTCTCAGACAGAGAAGTAAAAGCAGCAAATAAATATATGAGAAAATGTTCAACATCACTGGTCATTCGAGAGACCAGATGAAAACAACACTGAGACTCCACTTCACCCCAGAAAGAATGGCTGCTATCAAGAAATCAACCAATAACTAATGCTAGCTGGGGTGTGGAGAGAAAAGAACCCTTCTCCATTGTTGGTGGGAGTGCAGACTGGTGCAACCACTGTGGAAATCAGTATGGAGATACCTCAAAGAACTAGGGCTGGAGGTCCCATTTGACCCTGCTATTCCCCTGCTGGCTATCTTCCTCAAAGAATTAAAAGAATCTTACCACAGTGATATATGTGCACTCATGTTTATAGCAGCATAGTTTATAATAGCTAAAGCTTGGAAACAGCCCCAGTGCCCATCAACTGGAAACTGGATAAAGAAAATGTGGGTTTTTTTGTTTTTTTATAAAATAGAGTACTACTCAGCCATAAAGAACAAGAAACTTGAGACATTTACAGCTAAATGGATGTATATTGAGGCCATCCTCTTAAGTGAAATAAATAGGACACACGTGTAAATACCGAATAGTTTCTCTAGTGTGAGAAACTGAAAGTGTAAATAAGGATTTAAATGATTAAGGTGAATAATTGATAATTTGAAATTTTAAAAGGTCCCAAGGTGTAGAGGAGGTGAAGGGGAAGGGGAAAGGAAAGAAAGGAAAGGAAAAATTATGAGAAAAGAAAAAAAAATGGAAATGAAATCTATGTAAATGGGGAAAGGTGGAAGGGGTGAAGGGTGCACAGGTAATGGGGAAAAAAATAAGAACCAAGATTCGTCATGTACAGGTACAAGCACCCAATGATAAATGTAAACATATTGTATACCTAAAATGTACCAATAAAAGCATTTAAAAGAAAAAAAATTATGTAATTTTTATTCTTTAGCTTATTGATGTGATGGAATACATTGATTTTTCAATATTCAACTAGCCTTGAATATCTAGGATAAATCCCATTTGCTCATGGTACATAGCTCTTTTTATACATTATTGTATTGAATATATTATTATATTGTTGAAGATTTTTGCATCTATGTTCATAAGAATTATTTTTCTTTGATTTTCTTTTCTGGAATGTCTTTGCTTGCTTTTGGTATTAGGGTAACTGTTCTCATAGAATGAGGTAAGAATTATTCATTCTCTTCTGGAAGTGATTGAAGAGAATTGTTATAATTTCTTCCTTAAATATTTGGCAGAAGTCATCAGTAAACCTACATGGGCCTTGTTCTTTCCCTTTTGTAAGATTATTAATTATCAAATCAATTTCTTTTCTTGTCTCCAGATGCTGGGGATAAAACACAGGCTGTGTGCATGTTAGGCAAATGGTCTACTACTGAGTTACTTCCCAGTTTATCAATTTTTCTAGAAGATATAGGCCCAACTAGATTGAATATGAGTTTGGGCACATTGTGCCTTTCAATGACTTGGCCCATTTTCCCTTGACTATCAATTTGTGAGCATAGCATCCATGATATTCCTTTATTATGCTTTAATGCCCATAGAATCTACAGTGATGCCTCCTTTTTCATTTCTGATATTAGTAATTTGTTTTCTTTCTCTTTCTTAGATGGATAGAAGCTTATTTATTCTGTTGATCTTTTTTAAAAACTAGCTTTTGCTTTTACTGGCTTTACTGATTTGCTGTTTTCAATTGATTCAATAATTAATAACTTTGCTTCTGGCTTCCATGAGGTGAGCAGCTTTTTTCCTCTATAACCTTCCAACATGATGTTCTGCCTCACCACAAGCCCAGAAACAACAAACAGTCATAGTCTGAAAACTCTGAAACTATGAGTCAAAAGAAACCTTTCATCCTTTAAGTTGTTTTTCTCAGGTACTTTGTCATAGTAATGAAAAGGTGACTAACATCGAACACCAAGACAATCATATTTGGTCCAAGTGTTAAAACATAATCCAATCTATGTCAGCAGGGCTAGAGTGCTACCATTAGGTCAACGTAAATTATGGGTCACAAGTCATGTGAAAAGAGTTTGTTACCAGAAGCAGGAAATGAGTAAGCTTGCTTGGCGTTGAAACCCTACTACAAAACCCAACCAAACAGTTTACATAGACAGGTGTGCAGATGCAGTAGTAAAAACCACAAGAGTGCTTGGCCTAGAAGAAGATGCAGAGGGAGGAGAGGAATAAGCCATAGAGGTACAAAGTACTGATGTTTCAGGAAAAGCCCCCAGAAGAAGAGATGAACCCAAACCAGTGTGAGAGGCAGTGGTCAGGGTGATGGGAGGAAAACAGTGAGTGTGGTAACACTAAAGCTAAGAGTGAGGAGAATTTCAAAGTGAAAATGGTCAATATTAAGAAATGCTAAACCAATAAAGCTGATGGAAGAGTATAAGGGGGAAAAGAAAGTCAAGGAAGGTCAATCAAGTTTATGGTTTTGAGGGACAGCTGAATTCATTGAATGGGTCCACGAAGGTAGAAAATAACAATAGGACAGTGATGAAATGATAATAAACTAACAGGAAGAAACTAAAAATGTCCTACCCCAAATCAACCTATCCCTACCCTGAAACAGCTTTGAGGGAAAGACCTGGATTGTGCTAGATAATTACAGCTATCTTAGAAATGAAATTTTGTATTACCCCTTTTCAATTACATCTTTACAATGGCTCTATGGGACTCTGGAGTTTCCCATAACCTTTTCCATCCTCAAATCCCCTCACACTATCTTTCTAGGTTGAAGAGAAAAGACAATGGAAAACCATCCAGCAATTTGGCTGTGGAATGAGGCACAGAAGGCAGAGGTGGTGAAAAAGAGCCACAGACTGGGTGGCTAGATGCCAGGGCACCATTCTCAGTTCATTTCCAATTACTGGGCCTGTCACCAGGGTCCACAATGCTTCTTTGGGGTTGGATTATATGTTCCTCAATGTTCATTTGGCTGTTTGTCTGTGAAGCAGATCTCTGCAGACAGGGAGGAAGACCCCTAAGGAAGGGGTTACCAAGGGCCCTCCATGGAATATTGGCCTAAGTGAAGCCTCAAGTGTCTATTCCCAGTGCTTGCTGCCTGGCTGGGGCCTCTGGGTGCTCTCCCCCGAACCCAGAGCAAGCTCTAGGACCCTTCACTTTGCTTTACTTTCACAACTCAACCTGGAGCAAAGGAGCTGTTCTTCTAGGGCACAAGGGAGTCCCTAGCAGGAGAGGAGCTGGCATGGTGCTTAGAGATGACCTCAGGAAACTGGTAGCTTCCCTCCAACCCCCTAAGTGGAAAGTCTGAGGCTAGGTGGTTGTTCTGGGAACCAGAGCACTTTGGGAGAACCTGCCAAAATCACTCAGACAAGCACTTGGGGGAATTTCAGTTGTCCCCAAAGTACCTTTTAATTTGAAAACAATCAGGAGGCAGGTCATAAGGTTTTTTATCATTTGGCAGTGAGTGGCTTGGAGTGGCCCAGGCTGTGCTGCTGCAAGCTCTAATTAGGTGTGAAAATGATTGCTAGTGCTGCAGCTGGGAAGAAGCCAAGCAGTTCATCATTCTCTGTCTAATCAACATAAGGGGCTCTGGCACCAAGCAAAGAAAGACCAATGGCACCATTTATCACACAGAGCTTTCCAAACATTCCAGAAAGCTCACTGGAAGAAGGTACTGCCACAAAGCTATTTGTCAGGGGCTTATGATGGTGCCACTCAGAGCTTTCTGAAAATAGAGATGCCAGTGGCATAGCAAATGTAAGAGGCTGGACAGCACCACAAAATTTATGTGCATCTTCTCAGGCAGGGGGATAAAGATGAGGAAAGCTTTCAATGGAAACTCAGGTTGGAACCATATGGCTACCTTCTGTAGCAGACTCCAGGATGTGGACACTATGTTGGGCTGTGTGGGTACCTGGTGGGGTTATCATGGGCAATTGTTTGACTTTTCAAGCCTCAGCTTTCACTGTTGTAAAATCATTAAATATAATAGTGCTGAATTAATAGCATGATGGTGAAAATAAATGAGATTTGAACATTGGGTATAGTGAAAGGATTTGAAGAGGTAGAATCAGAGAAAATTATATAAGTAATAAATTAATAAAATACTGTGAGGCTCTGAGAGGTTTATTTAAAGATTGCCAATTTCATGGCACTTTACACTGAGAAAGGTGCCTGAGAAAAGTGATGGTTTTCATGAGCTAGTGCAACTAGTTTCTCAAAGAGCTAGGATTCAAATCCAAAACTTTTGACTCTAAATTGTATCTTGTCACAGGATGTAAGTCATTTAAAAATAATGTCAAATATCTTTTAAAGCAAAGGCAATACCTTCTAAAACAAGGAATAGGTGTTAAAAGACTTTAAAAAATCTTTAAATTCTCATGTTCCTAAATGTAGAATTTCACAGCAGTGTGGCCAGAGCTGCACTGTGGATCCACCTAACCAGGAAGAAATCTACCTCTGATTCCCTTAGACGCCCCAGCATGTACCATTTGAAGAAGGTAACAATGCCTTCTTTCTTTAATTTCTTGATTTTTAAATTTTAATTTAATTTTGTTTTACTTTTATTAGTACATGTTTGTAGTTCATAATGATTGCATTCACTGTAGGGGACTGATACATGTACATAACACATTTCATTCCTCTTTTTTCCTCTGCTCCCTACACAGTCCTTTATTTTTCCAGCATCAGGTTTATTTATCTTAAGAATTTATAAAGTAAATTATCATGTATACAGATTGTAAACCAGACTAATAGGCCAAAGAACATATAAAACATGTAAGACAATTGTACTGTCAAGGTACACTTTTAGGTACATGGTACCACTGACTTTGCAATCACTTTCTTTGCAATATTCCCTTTACTTCCACCTTAATATAGCAACCCCAGAGTCATACACATCTTTCTCTATTTTGGCATAAAGTCATAGACAAAAACAGAAAGTAGCAGTGCTCTAGAAAGAAGCATTGCAAACACAGGCTCCAAAATACTGTGCTAAGAGGAGTTGACCCCTCAAGGTGGATGCCTCCAGGCAAATGATAGTACAATGTCTTTTTAAACCCAGTAGAGACATAACCCAAATTCCCCCCAATATTTCCATTCTATTTACTAACACTGCCTTTTCCTCATAACTCTACCAATGTAATTATCTTCTTCTATGACATTTGTATATATACTCACCTTTGCTTCAGATCAAGGTCAGTGCTATTGTTTGGATATGGTCTGAGTGTATTCTGAAAGGTTTATGTGCCAGAAGCTTGGTCACCAGTGTGGTGGTGTTGAGAAGTGGCAGAATCTTTCAAGAATGGGGCAGAGAGGGAATTGAAGCATGGTGGCATTGCCTTCAGGAGGAATTAATGGTGGTCAGATGGAATGAGTTTGTTCTCACAGAAGAGTGGATTATTATTTTGTTAAAAAAAGCAAGCCTCATCCTCAAATTTCTCTGGCTTCCTATCTCACCATGTGATCTCTTTTGCATAAGCTCCTGCCCCAGGTGATGCCCTCTGCCAGGAGGCACAAGAGGCTGAAAGATGGAGCTGCCCAATTTCAGACTGCAAGCTAAGCAACATTCTTTTCTCCACCATCAGTAAGTGTCCCCAAATCCCAGCAAGCAGCAATGTGGACCAGAGCCATGCAGCTGCAGGCAGATCCCAGCCAGGGCCCTGCCTAAACACCAGTGGCTCAGGCACATAAGCCCAACCCAAAGGGTGGCCCAGAAAAGAGCTGCACAGGTGCACAAGCATCAGCCAGAAGCCCACCCCATACCATCAGTACATTGTGGAGACCCTATCCAGAACCCTGTTCGGACACCAGGGTCTGGGGTGCACAGCTCCCAACCAAAGGCCCTCCCAGACAACAGCTGCATAGGGGGGCAGGTCCTTGCCAGAGGCAAGCCTAGATACCATGCCAACTGTGTACAAGCCCCAGTCAGAAGCCCACCCAGACAATAGGTCAGCTCAGGGACCCAGATGGCAACCATTCTAAACCTAGGAAGTGGTACACTGGTGAGCAGCAGAGAAAAGGTTGCTCCATGGCTTGCTGAGAATTGAAGACCACTGAGTGAGCAAAATTGTCTCAACAAAGACAGCAGGCTGCATCTGTTGAAATGAGAATACATGTAAATCAGTTTCAAAACCAGATTTCCAGATCACCTAAGACAACCCCAAAGGGAAATGAGATGGAACAGTCTGATACTCAATCATTTGGACTCCCTGAAATGTCAATGAAAGAAAATCAGGAAAAAATAAAATCAGAAATAATTTCTCAGATAACAAACAGAGATTGAGCCCATAGTGCAATACATGATTAATAAATCTAGATCAGACACAGAAAAAAAATAGAGGCACTGGGGAACATGATGGAATCCCAAATTGGAAAAAATGGAATTCATAAAACAGATATAAACAGATTTCCAGGAGATTAAAAACTCCATTGAAAGTTTACACAGCAGAATGAGTGAGTGTAAGGATAGAATTTCAGAAATAGAAGACAGGATTGCAGTTAGTGACCAGGAAAAGAATAATTTCTCAAAAATAGAAAGGGACCATGAGAAATCAATCCAGCAGGTGCTAGAGGATGCAAAGAAGAATAACATAAGACTGATTGGAGTCAATGAAGAAATAGGAGAGAGTGTAGATGACATAAAAAAACTGTTCACAGAAGTAATGGCAGAAAACTTCCCAAGGAGGGGAAAAGAACTTGACATGCAGATAACTGAGGCACACAGTACTCCAACTAGCCATGATAAAACAAAAATCTACACATAGACATGTAATAGTTAAGATTCCAGAAACACAACAGAACAAAATTCTACAAGCAGTTAGAGAAAACAAACAAATCACATACAAAGGAAAGCCCATCAGAATCACAGTAGACTTCTCAGCACAAACCCTCAAGGCAAGAAGAGCTTAGAGTGATGTATTTCAAGCCCTAAGAGAAAACACCTCCAACCCAGATTGATGTACCCTGCAAAACTATCTTTCAAAATTGATGGAGAAATAAGATATTTTATTAAAAAAGAGCACCTTAGGAACTTCATGAATACCAAACCAGCACTCCAAAGAATTTTAAACAATAGCCTAGGAAAAGACAATGAGGATCACAACCCCACAAAGGCCAGCAGAATGAGTCATCCAGTCATGACAAGAAATTAAAAGCAAAGGGGGAGAATCCAATGAAAAGAAAAAGTCATGACAATGATAAATCAATACATATCAGTTATAACTATCAATGTTAATAGTCTCAATTCACCAATCAAAAGAAACAGACTGGCATAATGGGTCAAGAAGCAAGATCTGACAATATGTTGCATACAAAAAACACACTTAATTAAAAAAAAAAACTCTTAGACTTGAAAGTTGAAGGGTGGAAAAAAATACTCCATGTGACAAGAACCCAAAAAAAAGCAGGAGTAGCTATCCTCTTTGCAGAACAAGTGGATTTCAAACCAAGACTGATTAAGAGAGACAAAGAAGCACACTACATCCTTGTAAAGGGAAAAATCCAAGAGGAAGAGATAGCAATCATAAATATATATGCACCAAACACTAGTGCACCCAACTATATAACACAAATATTAACAGACATGGAAAATGAAATAAGCACTAATACCATTGTAGTGGGGGACCTTAACATCCCACCATCAAAAATAAATAGATCAACTAGACAAAAAATAAACAACAAAATACTAGGACTCAATCAAACTCTTGAGCAAATGAATTTAAGAGATGTTTACAGAGTGTTCCATCCCACAAAATAGAATACACATTCTTTTCAGCTGCACACAGGTTGATCTCCAAAATAGACCATATACTCACTCATAAAACATATTTAAGTAAGTGCAAAGGAATTGAAGTTATCCCCTGTATATTATCAGACCATAATGTGATGAAATTGGAGATCAATAGCAAAAGAAACCCCAAGAATTCATAAACATATGGAAATTGAACAACACACTTCTGAACAACCAGTGGGTCACAGAGGAAATTACAGAAGGAATCGGACAGTTTCTACACTTAAATGCCTATGCCAATACAACATATCAGAATCTATGGGAAACAATGAAAGCACTCTTACAAGGGAAATTCATAACAGTGAATACTCATATTAGGAAAACAGAGAAAGTTCAGTTAAACAACCTGATGCTGAACCTCAAGCTTCTAGAAAAAGAACAGCAAGACAATCCCAAATCTCATGCAAGGGAGGAAATTATAAACATCAGAGCAGAAATCAATTCAGTGGAGACTAAGAGAATGATACAAAAAAAATCAGTGAAGCCAAGAGATGGCTCTTCAAAAGAATAAACAAAATTGACAAACCCTTAGCCAACCTTATCAGGAAAAGAAAAGAAAAGGCCCAAATCCATGCAATTAGGAATGAAAAGGGTGAAATTACAAGGGACCCAGCAGAAATCCAGAGGATGATTGAAAACCTATATGGCAATAAGATGGGAAACACAGAAGAAATGGACAGATTCCTAGATACATATGAATTACCAAAGTTGAACAAAGAAGACCTAAAAATTCTAAACAACACAATATCAATCAATGAAACTGAAAACTTAATTAAAAACTTACCAACTAAGAAAAGCCTGGGCCTTGATGGCTTCACTGTTGAATTCTACAAGACATTTAGAGAGGAAATATTGCCACTACTGTTTAAACCCTTCACTGAAATTGAAAGGGAGGCAATACTCCCAAATTCATTCCTGGAAGCAAGATTCACCTTGATCCCCAAAGCATAGAAAGACTCAATGGAAAAAGAGAACTATAGGCCAATCTCACTGATGAACATAGACACAAAAATCCTAAATAAGATATTGGCAAATAGAATGGAGAAGATCATCAAGAAGATTATACACCAAGACCAAGTGGAATTCAGCCCAGGGATGCAGGGATGGTTCAACATATGCAAATCAATCAATGTAATACACAATATCAATAGAGCCAAGGACAAAAACCATATGATCATCTCAATAGATGCAGAAAAAGTGTTCAACAAACTCCAACGTGCATTCATGATAAAAAAAAAAACCTGCAAAAAATTGAAATAGATGGTCTTTACTTCAATCTGATAAAAGCCATCTATGAAAAACCAATAGCCAGTATCATACTAAATGGTCAAAAACTGAAATCCTTCACACTAAAATCAGGAACAAGACAAGGATGTCCACTATCACCACTCCTGTTCAATATACTTTTGGAAACATTAGCCACAGTAATTAGACAAGAGAAAGTAATAAAAGGAATAAAGATAGTAAACAAAGAAGTAAAATTGTCATTATTTGTAGAAGACATGATACTCTACAGAGAAGACCCCAATAACTCCACCAAAAGTCTTCTAGACTTAATAATCAAATTCAGTAAAGAAGCTGGATACAAGGTCAACACACAAAAATCAATAGCTTTCCTCTACATGAACAACAGACTCACTGAGAGACAAATAGGGCAAACAATTCCTTTCACAATAGCATTCAAAAAACTGAAATACCTAGGAATTAGCCTAACAAAACAAATCAAATACCTCTTCTCTGAAAACTATAGCACTCTGAAAAAAGAGATCAAAGATGACATCAGAAAACAGAAAGACAGCCCTTGCTCCTAGGCAGGAAGGATCACAATAGTGAAAATGGCCATACTTCCAAAACTGCTATATAGATTCAATCCAATCCCAATTGAAATTCCAGCACCATACTTCATGGACCTTGAGAAAACAATCCAAAAATTCATTTGGAACAAGAAGAGACCCAGAATAGCAAAAGCAATTCTAGGGAATAAAGATAGGGTAGAGGATATCACAATCTCCACCTTGAAACTATACTACAAAGCTACTGTGATAAAAACAGCATGGTACTGGCAAAGAAACAGACCTGAGGAACAGTGGAACAGATTAGAAGAAGCAGAAATAACTCCAGACACACTTAGCCACCTCATCTTTGACAAAGAAGCCAAACACCCTCACTGGAGGAAAGATAGCCTCTTTAATAAATGGTGCTGGAAAAACTGAGTTTCAACTTGCCAAAGATTAAAATGAGACCTGGATCTCTCACCATGCACTAAACTAAAATTGAAATGGATTAAAGATCTAAATATTAAAACAGAAATGCTGAACCAGATGGAACAGAGGTTAGGTAGAACTCTGGAAGACATAGGCACAGGAAAAGATTTTATGAAGATTTTTATGAAGAAAGCCTCAGTTGCACGTGAACTAGCACAAGTAATCAACAAGCAGGATCTCTGCTTATTAAAAAGCCTCTGTGCAGCAAGAGAAACCAACACCAGAGTGAAGAGACAACCTGCAATTTGGGAAAAAATTTTCACCAGCAGTTTCTCAGACAAAGGTCTACTTTTTAGAATATATAAAGAACTTTTAAAAATCAGACCTCCCAAACTTAAAGACCCAATCCAAAAATGGGCATCTGAAATGAACAGACATTTCTCAGACAAAGAAGTAGAAATAGCAAATAAATACATGAAAAAATGTTCAACATCACTGGTCATTCGAGAGATGCAAATGAAAACAATGCTGAGATTCCACCTCACCCCAGAAAGAATGGCTGCTATCATGTAATCACCCAATAACAAATGCTGGCGGGGTTGTGGGGAAAGAGGAACCCTGCCACACTGAGAAAAGTTGCTGACCTCATGGTGGCTGGAAAGAGAGTAGGGGAACAGAATCAGAGAGAAAGAGTTCAGGGACCAG
This sequence comes from Heterocephalus glaber, assembly GCF_053883595.1. Taxonomy (NCBI): domain Eukaryota; kingdom Metazoa; phylum Chordata; class Mammalia; order Rodentia; family Bathyergidae; genus Heterocephalus; species Heterocephalus glaber. The sequence continues at coordinate 36,232,700 of NW_028258333.1, forward strand.
GTCATCAGAGACCAAGGTCATGCCTTTATGACCAACACAGATATATCCAGAAATATGGTTTACTAATCTCCTGGGTAGCTCTCAAGCCAATCAAATTGACAATAAGGTTTAACTGTCACAATCTCTAAAGAGATTGTCCAATGTAAGCCAGGTTTAAATTTGAAGTTTTATGGCCAAAAACATCTCAGGGTCCCAAGAATACTTCTAAGCAATAGCTATCAAGTAATAAAACTTTGTTTTATTTTACTAGGTGAGGATACTGTTATGGCTTGTGTCTAGATGTCCCCTCAAAGCCACATGCAGTCTTTTTCAGAGGTGGCTGCATCTAGAGTGTGTGATTGATTTATAGTGCAATGCTAGGATTAAGGGTGCGTGATTACTAAATTAGTCCACTGATTGGTTGGGCACCGCTCTAATTCCAGTAGCCTAGATAGAGTATAAAAGTGATAGAAAAAAAGGTGGCAAGTCCCCTTGTTGCTTTTGCTACCTTTCTCTTCTGTGAAACCACCCTAACATGTGCCACTTTGCCTTGGAGCCAGCCTATTATGGACTGAAACCTGTACAAATTGTGAGCTATATAAATCTTTCCTCCTTTAACTTTGGGTGTCAGGTATTTTATCTCAGCAATGAGAGAAAAGTAACTAAGACAGAAATTTGGTACCAGAGAAGTGGGGTTGTTGCAATGACTGTTTCTGACCATGTGGTTTAGGAGCTTTTGGAACTGGCTTGTAGGAAGACTTTGGAAAGGTTGGGAGGTGCAGGGTGAAAAAGTAGAGCTGGAATGCCCTAGGCTGTTCTGTATGGGAGGCTCTGGTCAGAGATCAGAATACCAGAAGCCAGTGAAGACAGGGCTTGGGAGGTTTCTACTAGGAAGAAGTACTGTACTGGCTATTGGACTCCAGACAATGTGTGTTATGGGTTGGTAGAAAGTTTGTCTGCATTTTGCTTGTGTTCAGAGACTTTGCCTGAGACTGAGATTAAGGGTAGAAGACTAATTAATCTCACAGAAGAAATTTCAAGGAAATATAATGTTGAGGATGTGGCATGGCTGCTGTTGGGGGCTTTTAGCTAGATCTATGCTCAGAATCTAGAACAAAGAGCCCAGCAGAATGATTTAAAATGTTTTGAGTTTGCCCAGAAGGGAAGCTCCAGTAAAGCCATGGACTGCAAAGATAGAGCAGAGGAAATCCTGATTGCTGAGAAGGAACAGGAGAATAGAAAAGATAGCCTGAGGGCATCACAAGAAGCAGCAGAACACCACCCTTTGCAGCCTCAAAATTGCAAAAGTGAAAAACTTTGCTTTGAGAAGAGAGCACCAGAGCACCATGTTCTAGAATGGTGATGGTTTAGGGAAGTTGTTGCTTGAGACTTAGTTCATAGGCACTGGACTCCTATAGCCAAGAGAGAAGGAACCATGGCTTCCTGTGGTGCTGGTTTTAGGTGCATTTAGATCCCAAATACAGATTTTCATGAGACACTACCATGGGCAGTAGGCCTCTGGTGGGACTGATGGAGGACATTCCCTTGGGCTCTAGGCCTTCAGCTGGATTTGTGCTGGACATTGCTGTGGGATCCAGGCCCTGGGCTTGATTCTTTGGGTCTCTAGTGCTCAGATAGATCTATTGCACTCTTCTGCATTTGATTTTTTTGGGTGACTATTATGAAATAATCCTATAAATTATGTGTCCTGTATTAAATCTGTTCCCTTGCAAATTCTGACTACAACAGATACCAAGCAGTTTTTCAATACTGTCAAACAGAAAATCTTCTCAGCCCTGTCTTATTTTTTTTTAATTTTTAAATATATATATTTATTGGTACATTTTAGGTATAAAATACATTTACATTTATCATTGGGTGTTTGTACCAGAACATGATGCATCTTAGTTTTTATTTTTTCTCCCATTACCTGTACACCCTTCACCCCCTCCACCCTTCCCTATCTACACAGAGTTTGATTCCATTTTTTTTCCTCATAATTTTTTTCTTTCCCTTCTTCCCTTTCCCCTTTCCCTTCCACCATCCCCAAACCCTTGGAACTTTTCTTATTTCAAATTATCAATTATTGATTTTAATCATTTTCATCCTTATTTACACTTTCAACTTCTCACATTAGAGAAACTATTCAGACACATGTGCATCCTATTTATTTCACTTAAGAGTATGGCCTCAATATGCATCCATTTAGCTACAAATGTCTCTAGTTTCTCATTCTTTATGGCTGAGTAGTACTCCATTTTATAGAAAAACCACATCTTCTTTATCCAGTTTCCAGTTGATGAGCACTTGGGCTGTTTCCAAGCTTTAGCTATTACAAATTGTGCTGCTATAAACATAGGTGCCCATATATTGCTGTGGTATGATTCTTTGAATTCTTTGGGGAAGATTCCCAGTAGGAGAATAGCTGGGTCAAATGGGACCTGTAGTCCTAGTTCTTTGAGGTATCGCCATACTGACTTCCACAGTGGTTGCACCAATCTACACTCCCACCAACAATGGTGAAGGGTTTCTTTCTCTCCACAACCCTGCCAGCATTTGTTATTGGTTGATTTCTTGATAGCAGCTACTCTTTCTGGGGTGAAGTGGAATCTCAGTGTTGTTTTCATCTGCATCTCTCGAATGACCAGTAATGTCGAACATTTTTTCATATAATTACTTGCTGTTTTTACTTCTTTGCCTGAGAAATGTCTATTCATCTCAGATGCTCATTTTTTAATTGGGTCTTTGAATTTGGAAGGTCTGATTTTTTTCAGTTCTTTATATATTCTTGACAGTAGACTTTTTTCTGAGCTACAGCTGCTAAATATTTCTTCCCACATTGTAGGTTGTCTCTTAGCTCTGTTAGTAGTTTCTCTTGCAGTGCAAAAGCTTTTTAATACAATGAGATACCAGTTGTTGATTCTTTGTGCTAGCTCCCATGCTACTGGGGTTTTGTTCATAAAGTCTTTTCCTATGCCAATGTCATCAAGAGTTCTACCTAACTTATCTTCCAGCAAGTTTAGTGTTTCTGACTTAATATTTAGATCTTTAATACACTTTGATCTTAGTTTAGTGCATGGTGATAGGTATGGGTCTAGTTTTAATTTCTGACAGGTTGAAATCCAGTTTTTCCAACACCATTTATTAAATAGGCTAGCTTTCCTCCAAAGAGGGTGGTTGGCTCCTTTGTCAAAAATGAGGTGACTGAGTATGTCTGGAGTTGTTTCTGCATCTTCTAATCTATTACACTGATCTTCAGGTCTGTTTCTTTGTCAGTACCATGCTGTTTTTATCACAGTAGTTTTGTAGTATAGTTTCAAGTTGGGGATTGTGATGACCCCAGCCATGTCTCTGTTGCCTAGAAATTGCTTTTGCTATTCTAGGTTTCTTCTGTTTCCAGATGAATTTTTGGATTGTTTTCTCTAGTTCTGTGAAGTATATCATTGGAATTTCAATTGGCATTGCATTGAATCTATATAGTAGTTTTGGAAGTATGGCCATTTTCACTATATTGGTTCTTCCTACCCAGGAACAAGGGATATCTTTCCATTTTCTTATATCCTCTTCAATCTCCTTCTTCATAGTATTGCAGTTTTCAGTGTAGAGGTCTTTTGCTTCCTTTGTTAGGTTGATTCCTAGATATTTCATTTTTTTAGATTCAGCCCTGTCTTATATCAAGAGAAAGTGAATGTTTTTGGTATTCTGAGGCAAAGTCAAAATAGAAACTAACATTTATTTAATCAGCCTCATCTCTTATGCAGAACAGAGACATGCTCCCAGGGCTAGAGAGTTTCTTTTCCACCCTCAATCATTCCTTCTCTTGGTTTTCTCCACTCTAACGAAAAAGAAATCAGCCTCCAGATGAAATAGATGAAGAAGCAAAGTGAGCATCTCTGTGGTTCACTGGCTTGTTTTTGCTGTCCTTACACGCAGAGTTGCAGATCTGCTGGAGTGAGCAGGCTGGAGGGCCAAAGGGCAGGACTCCCATCTCTGGACTGGGGAAGGATATGGACCTGGTGAGCTGGTTGCATGGGAAGAAAAATGAAAGGAATCCCACTAAGAAGGGACCCTGGGATAATTGCTTCACTCATAGTCTTTGTAATCTGAATTTGAGGAAATAGTGTTGCTTTGGGTCTGGTCAAGAGAGTACATTAATTAAATACTTTGATCACTTAAAAGCCTAATGGGTTCTTCCCCACCACATTAATTGCAGGGAAGGGATATGCATACTTATTCCTTTGATTGGTAGCCTGAGAGAGCATGTCTCTTTTCCCTGGCCTCTGGGTTCCAAGTGACCAATTACAGAGGAACTTCCAGAACCCTATTTAATTTTAATGCTGAGATACCTGAATTTCACTGTTGGTTGTCTTTCCAAAAGGCCTTAATTTCCTAATTTCCTCTTCTGTTTTCAACTCCATCCCTTCCCAGACCAACAAAACTATCTGAAGGTAAATAAATCCGTCAAGTAGCTCATGGCCTTAAACACCTATGTTTTACTGAAGCCAGTAAAACAGGCCATAGCTGGTTAAACTTCCCCTCTTCTACCTCCACTGCCCAGACCAAAAAACAACCCAGCTCTGTTTTTATGTGTCTATTTTTGTTGTTAAAAATAGATGTTCCTGGATCTAGTGTTTATCATAAAAATAAAACTTATTTGCAAAACCAACAAGAACCAAATGCCAAGAAATTGCATTTAGATTGATCTGGAGAGGTCACGTGCAAATGATTTAAGTATTAAAGTGGCTGCCACAGCTGAGGTTTCTGCTTGAATATATTAACCTCAAAATGATATGGATGTGTGCTTGTTCTCAAATGTAGGCTAATTTAATCAGAGTCTACTTTCAATGTTTTAGGGAGGCAGGGTTGGGTTGATGGGAAGGAATAAAACTGCCTCTATCAACCCCCATAATAAGAGAAGCTTGGTCACTCAGTGACTTTCATTAAAGCAACTTGATCATACAGTAGTCTTCCCCAGAGATGCCAACTCTAAAACTCCATAGAACCATTAGCAGTTTGTTCCCCATGTCCCTACTTAAGATCTAATCCTACCATTTCCACCCAGTTATAGATAGTACTGGCCTTTGAGCCACCCACTGTCCTGAGAGGGATCAGCTGGATGGTTACATTTGATCTTAGCCAAAAGGTCGAGAAGTGATCAGTTGAATTCTTAATAAGATTGAAATGCAAATTCTTTGAATCAGTTGTGTGTTTTGAGCTGTGAACTGGGGGTGGGTAAGCGTGAGCACTCCTTCAAAATATCTGGACTTTGCTGGGGTTTTTTCTTGAAATTGCTGTCAATTATGCTTAGATATGGGAAAGGGGTTTGGTAGGATGTGTGCTGAGCCTTCATGCTTCTTGCCAAGTGATTTCTAAGCAGTTTCCTGAAGGGTTGCATAGAATGTCAGAAAGAACAAAGATTTCTTGCCACTTAGATAAGGTTCTTAGAGTACTTCCAAAGAAGAAATGTTTGTATCCCAATAAGGTGTAGAAGCTCATGTCTATGAAGACCAGAGCATCTAAAGCAGGGTTCTTAGGGATAAAAGACTTGAATACTGAGATTGATTTGCAGGTTTACAATGGAGTGATCTTGGGACTGAATAAAAGAGAAAAAAGCAGTATTGGGCACTGGAAGAAGCTGAACTTTGATGCTGGGTATCCCAGTGGGAGATTGGTGAATCCTGCAGGGAGTTCTGAAGGTGAGATTATCTTCAGAAGTGGCCCTTGTGGGGTAGAAGGGGAAAATGACTTTACACTCATGATTATTAGTCACTGGATATGGGCTATCCAGGAGGGAAGCTAGACTTTAGGCTAGGTAGCTCTCTTTGCCTGAGACAGACACCAGAGGGGCTGACAGCTCAGGGCTGTCCCAGGAACAAGTGCTTCATTTCTGGGGGTGAATTAGACTTACCACAACCACATTCACATTGGTTCATTCAATGCACTCTGGATTCATTGTTCTGTGTAGATACTGGGAGCAATTCCTCCAGGATTCTCTTCCTGAGTAAAATTTAGGAGAGGAAAGTTAATGAAATGAACTATACCTCAGCAGTTGGACTCAGGACTAAACTAATATTCATAATTTCCCACCTTTTCTCTCCCTTCTGGATTTCCCCCCTGTTGAGCTAACATCTCCATTGAATTAATTGGCTTACACAGGCCTATGACTCAGGGTCTAGGCCCCTAATCACCATGTCTTTCTCTGCAGAGTTGCTGCATTTGTCCATTCTCTGTCAAAATTAAGGAAGTGAACACCAGAAGGCATTCAAGTGAATCACCTGGACACCAAGTATATTCCTCTGTGCCCCAGTGTATAACACCAGGGGTCCATTCCCTGCCAAGATGTAGATACCTTTTCATGCCTGCCTATCTCTGGACACAAGGAGCCAAAGTGCCTAAGAACCACTGCTCATTGTCCAATGGGACTTCTGAGTGCTGACAGTCTCAACAGAGTATCAAATGACTGCACAAGTCTGAACACAGAGTAACTTTCAGAGCCATCTCAACTTGGAAAGGGTGGCTGGACTTGACCAGAATTTTATAATCAGTATTGATCAGCCATTGAATATTAGACACCTCAGGAAGAGGATATGACCTTGATCAGGGCTATCTCTTCAGATGAGGCAAGCCCTGTGGGGGCAGTCAGTCCGAGACAGTCCACAGCACTCTCGATGGGAAGGAATTAAGGGGGATATGAGCAGGTATCATAGCACTTACCGTACTGACTGATGTGGAAGTGAAAGGGTTATGGTAAAAGGGTTGCTGTGAAAGCTGGTAGGATTTTTTTTTCTCTCTTCTGACATAAATACTCGGAGAAGAATGCACTCAGAGGCTGGCAAGTCTCTCCTTTCCACCCCTCTACACATATTTAGCAAGATATTTCTTCAGAGGACACACTATTGCTTATTAGCACTGCTGTTGGATATTTTTGGTTTACCTGGACTGTTAAAAAAAGGCATGGAAAAAAGGTGGGGGGTGAAGGTGGGGGATTAGTTAACCTTTTCTGAAGGATAACTTTAGGGCCTGACTCAGGGGTGGGAGCACTCATATTTCAAGAATAGTCTGGTCACTTTTTACTTGGTCATATAGGCTCATCAGTGGATAAATTTGGGTAGATTTCTCAATGTACAAAGATATGGATTTGCTGAAATATGTTTGGAAGTATTGTTGGAAGTATGTTTGGAAATATGTTTGAAGGTATTTTATTTATTTTTATAAAAATTAGGTGGTACTATTAGGTTTTTGTGTAATTTCTTATTTCTTGAGGATTTATGTATATTTAATTAAATATAATAAGCATAGACATTTTATTATCTATTTTATAATTCTAATATTTGAAGTCCTTGTGGTCTGCTTGTATTATCTGTTATTTTTGCCAGTTATCATTTGTTTGTGCAACTGGTTATGTATGACTATGGTCTAGTTGTTGTATTTTAAGAATTCAGGAATAATTGATGTCTAATATTATCTAACTTTTCTCTGAAGACTGTTTTATTTGTTCCCAGGGCATTACCAGCAAGGGACTTTCTCATTCCAAGTTCAAATCTTGAGATTTATTGGATTATCTAGGTGAAACAAACCAGGGCTACAAATCTGTGCAAGGAATTGGTTTACCTTGAATATGCAATTTTCCTAAAAGTATAGGCCACTGGAGCTCAACTACATACACAGAGAGAGGAAATGGGATTCCTTACCGTGGTGGGTTCCAGGCTTTGCCTTCTTCCTATTTTATAAAATGTGAAAATCATTAATAATTATTTCTTCCACCTTTTTCAAAGTTGTCCTTTTTGGTAGAGCTGAAATCTTTAGTGCTTCTAATCTACAGCCACAGCCTGTGGGATTTTCTGTGAAAATCTAGGGAAAAGATGGATTTTAGTCACTACTCTAAATTTGCTAGGTATTTTATTCATGGAAATTGAGGTCAAATAGAGTCATATTTAGTCATATTAAGACCTTAAAATTTTAAAGCCCATGACATGGACCTACTTTGTCATTTAGAATATAACTACATACACATAAGATTTTTTGTATCAGATTATCATAATTTCTCTAAAACTAACAGGGTATGATAGTTAAACTTTGAAAAAGTAAACTACACCAAGGGGTAGAAGGAGCAGAGAGGGACAGGAGAATTAGGGAACAAAAAAAATTAGGAGGTATTATGTACACATATCAACTCCCCATGATAAATGTAATCATTATGCACTGCAAATATGTACTAATGAAAAATAAACAAAAAATAAGATGTAGAAATACCTGTTCACCAATGATATTTTCATTTTTCAGTTCTTCATAACTTACCAGGAAGGGGATTAACTTCTGATACCTTTTCTAAGGATGACATCATAGAAAAGGAGAAGCCAAGTGTTTTTGTAGTGGAGGAGAGGGGATCATTTTTCAGGGATAGGGAGACAATTCATGTCCCCCTTGTAATTAGAGAGCCAACACATAGTAATTACATGAAAAAAGCCTCTCAAAGATAACAATGTAATTGAAATCATCCCCGTATGTGGTCATTTTCCTATGTAAAAAGTGCCAAACATAATGTTGACTAACTTTGAAAAGAACAAGGAAGTTTCATCTCTCTGATTCAAGGTCACTCCAGCTTGGAGAGACAAGTTCCCAGTTTCAGGAACTAGTCACCCACAAATGAACTCTAAGTGCCAAACTTATTTCCATGAGTTCAATTTAAAGCCAAAATATTTCATTTTCTCAAATAAATTCTTCATCTGCCGTGCAATGGTATGGTTTATAATAGAGTTATTATTAGTGTTGACCACAGCTTGCCCACCTGCCTGCACCCAGCATGACCTCCCTATGCCTGGAATGCTGGCTGCCCTCTCTTCACACCACTTACTGGCTCTTAGCACTGCATAATTTCACTTTGCTATTTTTGGGTGTGGCACTCTCCTCAAGTAGACTGAGCCCATGATGGACAAGGACCTTGCCATACTGTGCCTCCTTATAGGTCCTTGAAGTGCCCAGCACCAGGGCCTTCTATGTCAGATGTTTAGTACATATTTCTTATGGTAATAATGGTTCATCTTTGACTTGGGTGAGAAATGAGTCTTACTCATTCTGTGTCCTCAGCTCCCAGTACATTACCTGATCCAAAGTAGGTACTCAAAAAAATTTACCAAATGAATGGATGATAATATAATTAAAACATGTTTAAAAATATATATAAAGAAGAATACTGTCATATTATATCTTAGCCTTTCTTTTTCCCATTAAATTTATTGGTACATTTTAGGTATAAAATACAGTTACATTCATCATTGGGATCTTGTACCATTACATAAGTATCTTAGTTCTTATTTATTTCTCCTTCCCCTGACCCACCCCTCTGCACCCCTTCCACCCTTCCCTATTTGCAAAGACTTTGTTTCCATTTTTTTCTTTTATCATATTTTTTCTTTTCCCTTCTTTCCTTTCCCCTACCCCTCCCACTTCCCCTATTCCTTTAGACCTTTTCTTCCTATTACACAATATCAATTATACATTTTTTAAATTATAATATCAAGATCTAGGAGACATTACCACAGATTTTACAGAATTTAAAAGGATATAGAAAGTATATTACAAAAATCTTTTTTTGAAATAAATTTGACAACTTCTAAAAAGTACCTTGGAAGACGAATTAATGAAACTAACTCTGGAGGAAATATAAAATTTGAATAGCACCTATTAAAGAAAGTATATTCCTAAATTGAAACAACAGGCTCATATACATTTTAACTGATAAATTATATCAAACATTTAAAGCAGAAAAAAGAAGGAACACTTCTCCCCTCATTTTAGGAACTCACCATTGTGCTAATCCTAAAACTGGATAAAGATAATAGAAGAAAAAAGTATGAACATAGATAGAAATTTGTTTAACAAAACGAACTACTAGAAGTCAGATCCGGCAGTATGTAGAAAGAGGTTTTATTATAGGGATGGCAGTGTTGGTTCAGCATTGGAAGATCCACCCCCAAAAGTCATCATTTTAACAGAGGACAGGAAAAAGCCATATGATCCTGTCACTAGCTGGAGAAAAAGTATTGGACTAAATTCTACAGCTGTTCATGGTAAAAGCTATCAGGAGACTAGAAGTAGAACAGAACCTTCTCAACAGATCAAAGACATGTACTCCATACTTCCAGCAAGAATGCCTTATATGAATGGAGAAGATACAATGCTTTCTCCCTAAGGAGGGGAACAAACGTAGATATGCCTACTCTTCATCTGTCCATTAAATTTTGAATCCTAGGCCTAAACCAAAATAGTCTGGCAATAAAAAGAAACAAATAGTGTAGGATTGGCAAGGTAGAAGCAAAATCTTTATATGTAGATCTACAGAGAAAATACTAAGAAATCTCTAGGAGCCCCTAGAACTTGTATTTGAATTTAGCAGGATTAGAAAACACAAGGTATGTATAAAAATTCAGGTCTGTGTATACTTGCTATAAATGAAGAATTGGATATTGAAATTTAAAAGTTATGTAGGAATACAAAGGACCTAGAAAAGTTTTTAAAAACCCCCAAAAACAAAGACAGTGTTCGAAGAAGTTTAGTACCTAATTTTAAGAATTCTTCTAAAGCTGCAGCAATCAAGGCAGTGTTGGTGTAAGGAAAGACATATAGATCATTGGAATAAAACAGAGAATCTAGAAATAGAACCACACATATATGGTCCACTGAGTTTTGAAAGATTATTTAACATTAGCATTTTATAGAACATAAACTCAATTCAAGAGCTGAGGAAGAGATAGTATCTTTAGCAAACGGCACTAGAACACCTGGTATCCGTATACAAAAAATTAACCTCAACCCTTTATATCCATACATAAAAATAACTTGAAAGGATCTATGAACCTAAATATGAAAGCCTAAAAGTATAAAACTTTAAGAAGAAATTATAAGGGAAAATATTTATGAATTCAGGGTAGGAAAGAACTACCTAGGATACAAAAGACATGATGTATAAGAGAAAAATTTGATAAATGAGATTCCATCAAAATTTGGAACTTAAATGACATCATTAAAATGAAAAGTAGTCCTTAAACAGACCATATTTACAATGCATATAACCTATGACCAGAATATATAAAGAACTCTTACAGCTCATTAATAAACAACCCAATGAAAAAGTAGACATAAGAAGATGATAAATAGCCAGTGCAGCACAAGGAAAGGTGTGCAACTCTAGAATCAGAAAAATACTAATCAGTACAACAACAAGATTGAATTATACATTCATTAGGGAGATGAAGTTAAAAGTTTTAAAATCCTTGTCATAACTTTCTCTTTTTGTTGGATACTCCCCCTTTGCGTTTAATTTGTCACACCCAACAGATTCATTCTCCTGGGCTTTATGGGGTTGTGATCCTCATTGTCTTTTCCTAGGATATTGTCTAAAATTTTTTGGAGTGCTGGTTTGGTATTCATGAAGTTCCTAAGGTGCTCTTTATCATGAAAGTATCTTATTTCTCCATCAATTTTGAAAGATAGTTTTTCAGGGTACATCAATCTGGGTTGGAGACTGTTTTCCTTTAGGGCTTGAAATATGTCACTCCAAGCTCTTCTTGCCTTGAGGGTTTGCATTGAGAAGTCTGCTGTGATTCTGATGGGCTTTCCTTTGTATGTGATTTGTTTCTTTTCTCTCACTGCTTGTAGAATTTTGTTCTTTTTTGTGTTTCTGGAATCCTAACTATTATATGCCTACGTGTAGATTATTATTATTTTTTTTTTATCAAGGCTATTTGGAGTCCTATATGCCCCATTTACCTGAACGTCAATTTCTTTTCCTCTGCTCAGGAAGTTTTCTGCCATCTCTTCTGTGAACAGGTTTTTTTATGTCATCTGCACTCTCTCCTGTTTCTTCATTGACACCAATTAGTCTTATGTTATTCTTCTTTGCATCATCTAGCAGCTGCTGGATTGATTTCTCGTGGTCCCTTACAATTATGAAGCAATTTTTCTTTTCCTGGTCACTAACTGCAATCTTATCTTCTATATCTGAAATTCTGTCCTCACACTGGTTCATTCTGCTGTGTAGACTTTCAATGGAGTTTTTAATCTCCTGGAAATCTGTTTGTATCTGTTTTATGCATTCCATTTGTTTCCTATGTTGGGATTCCATCATGTTCCTCAGCTCCTCTATTTTTTTATCTGTGTCCTCTCTAGATATATTAATCATGTCTTGCACTATGGGCACAATCTCTGCTGTTATCTGAGAAATTACTTCTGATTTCATTTCTTCCAGATCCTCTTTTGTTGCTAGTTCAGGGAGTCCACATGGTTGAGTATTAGATTGTTCCATCTCGTTTTGCTTTGGGGTTGTTGTAGGTGATCTAGAAGTCTGTTTTTGAGGCTTGTTTATGTGTCTTCTCAATTCCGGGGCTGCAGGGGAGGTGCCGCTGCTGCCTGTGCAGCTCACCTTCTCTGCCCTGGGAGTGGTGGAATCTAGACTTTCTTTTTAAAAGTTGAAAAATAATCTCACTTCCTTTTTTTTCATTGACCACACAGATAAACTATGTGATTAATTACTTTAGCCAAGTATTGCTAAGTCCTACACCCCTTTTTATTGCCTCAGAGGCATAAATAAACGTAGAATGCCCTTGCTGTTTCCCAAAGTCATATGCCTTGTTCTATGAACAAATCAAGAAGCCCAGAACATTCAGTTGTTGTTCTTCAGCTCTACTTTAGAAGAATCTCCATTCTCTCAGTATCATGATTAAACAGGACTTCTGAAAGCTTTTTTGACTAGAAAAAGTAGTAGGTGTCAAAACAGTCTAAAGAAATGTTTAAGCATCACACCTCTTAAACAGGTTTAAATATCAACTAAAAGTTAAATGTATAGCAAAGATTAGCATTGACTCATTCCTTTCCTAGGACATTGTTTCCCTGGTTAGATATACTAGTCTGTAAAATTCCTTCCAGCTCAAAGTGTCAACATAGTACAGTGGGACATAAAGATTTGAGAGCTTGTAGACATGGGTTTCAAACTCTAGCTCCACCATTCAGAAGTTGTGTGACTTTGAGCAAGTAATATTTTCTGTCTACCCTACTATATGCTCATGAAGTGTGGGATTTATAATTCCTGCTTGTTTCTCAAAGCATCGACATGAGACTTATGAAATGCATATAACTTGCCTAGCATTATTTAGGTGTTGGCAAATTAACAGTTAAGGAAACAGAGACCCTGAGAAGCTAAATATGTTCCCAAGAGACTCTACAGGCCTATTGAGTACTTCCAGAAGATGTTTCACAGAACATCAGTTTCCCAAAAGGTAAGAGTCATCATATGACAAAATCATTTCAAAGAAGTATGAGAAATTCTATGCTAAACAAAAGTCAGCATATCCCTTTACTGTAGAATTTATCAGGGCTACTAATATGTTCATATGATTTACAAATTTCTAAACATGCCGAGAGTGTCTTATAGGATTATGATTCCATGGAGAACAACATGGGATATGCTGGCCTATCTTATTGCTCAGGTTGATTTTATAGTACTATAATTCAGGGCTACTGTGTGTATCCAAATACTAGCCTGAGAGATGGTTCATTCCTCATGCATAATGAGTGTGATAAAGAAGAGCTTATGAAAGAATGTAGATTGACATATGGATCCCTTCCTTGAAGAAGTCTTGCAAGAGGTATGGGGAATCTGTCCCCTGAGTGTGACTGATTTATGCTGGTGTGAGCTCCAACAGTTGGCACACCAACATTTGTTTCAGACTACTCTTGGAGTAGCCTTGCTCTAATTAAATAGATATGGATATGGTTCTAGTGAAAAGGCAGAATCCAAAGAAAAAAAGTGTTTTTACCCTTCACACTTAGCACCAGAGGCAAAGTCTGGAAGGTTTCAGGCTCAGAACGCCCCAGGTCCTCTAACATTATAGGGCTGACCCTCAAGTGAAAGAACATGTTGGTAGGCAGTGTCCACTTCAGCCTTCCTATTTGAAGTTGATATCATGCTAACTGGCTCCAACCCTAAGTAATCCCACCGGGGGAGAGATGAGGAAAATTACAGGATACAGAGCAAATACCCACTAAGCGCTTCTCTGTACAAAAGCTGAGCTAACTAAAGTGTTGGAAGAGCAGGCAAACTAACTTCCCCATCTCCCCTGTGGAAAAATGGAGAAAATTCTGAACAACAGCCTTCTATTTACAGTTTCCACTGGAAACAAATGACACAATTAAATGGGTGAAATTAAGGAGAGTTTAGTGCAGGAGTTATTTACAAAGATGTACTGGGCAAACAACAACAACAATAAAAAATAGCAAGGAGTGGTGATGGCTAACCATGGAGAACTGTTACTACCTTAGGTCTGGAGAGAGAATGGATCTCAGATCTAGAAGTGCTGAAGAAGATCTGCCTACTGGACAGGAGCTTGCTTAGGGAGGGGAACCATCCGTGGGACTCACAGCTCTGTAGGGAGACAGTCAAGAGGAAGAGGGAGCTCAATGTCTGACCTCAATTTCCCCTCTTCCTCTGATCTCTGCTAGTGCATCTCATTGGCTCTTATCCAGAAGTCCAGGATTAAGGATCTGGTTGGAATGGCCATAAAATGACCAAAAACAGAGAGGGTTAAACCGTGTATCTGGAAGAAAGAATGAAAATTATCCATCACAGTTCATCCCCTGAGCTCCCATGGGATCCTCATGACATTGTTACTGATATAACCTCAGGCACAGCTCCTGCCCCTCTGGACTAGAAAAGAGCCCTAGAAATTTAGTTGTACTGAGAGGCTTTTTTCCACTCTGCTGCAGATCAAATCCCATAGGTACATTTTGGTAACCATCTTCGTACTTAATCAGCTTTATCTTCAATAATCTTTAAGACCTCTTCTTTTTCATATTTAATAGTTTTAACAGGAATAAATGATATATAATAAGCTGCACATATCTAATGTGCAAAGGTTTATGGCCTCGACCTGTGTGTATACACCTGTGAAACAATTGTCAACATCTAGATAATAAACATTCTCAGAAGTTTCCTTCTGCCCAATTGACCAACTTTTACAGTTGTTTTCAGTTTTGATACATAGTCTCATATATTAGGAGGTAATCTTTTTTTTTTTTCCAAAGAGAATGCAATCTTTTTTGTGAATTCTGTTTCCTAACCAAAATAAGAATTCCAAGGCATGACTCAGTGTCAAAGCAATTGCCTAACAAGCGGCATGGCCTTGGGTTCCATCCCAAGCACTGCAAAAACAAACAAAGGAGCAAACCATAAACAGTTCTAGATATTCCTGTCTGGCAAGTAGGATACTCAATCCAAGTGAATTTTCAACTATGGAGTATGGTTTTCAGTCCCCTGATTCTGGTACAGATTCTAATGCTAACACTAGGCTTTTTCCTCTTCCTGGATCTCTCATCTCTCTAAAAAATGGGGTGATGCCAGAACTGAAAATGAAGCTCAGTGGTAGAGTTTGCTTGATGGCTGGAACAGAAGGAAGGCTTCAGATTCCTACAAGGTACAATTGGAGAAGTCTGCAGTGTGAGAGACTATCACATCCTACAAAAGAATCATTCTCTTGTATATGCAAGCTCTAACATCTTTTTGGAACCAAAAACCTTGTTCATGGTTCTTAACCTCTTCAGACCCTTTTCCTGCCTCTCTGCCTGATTTGTTTGGACCTCATAACTTAGATGGTTCCCTAGCTTCATCCCTAACACTGTGATCCATTCCCTTTGCTTCAACACCATTATATGTTAGAATTACCTGAGAATCTTTGTGAATCTGACTCAGCAGATTTACAGTTAAGCCTGGGAATCTGCATTTCACAAGTACCTCAGGATATTGTGTTGTAGACAGTCAAGGAATCCCACTTTGGGAAACCCCTTGGAACATTATTGACATTTGTTGCAAAAAAGGCACTGGCTGTCCTTGAGAAATGGGATCTTGGTTTCTCACTAGTGAAGTGATAGCATTTTACTAGGCTACACCTCCTACAGTGCTCTGCATGAGACAATGAGAAAATGTCTGGTTATTGTTGTTTTTAAGATTATTTCATAGTAATTTTTATTATTTCAGAGAGTTATATAATTTCTTAGAGAAAACTTAGAAAATAAGAGTATAAGAATATAAAAATCTAAATAATCTCACTGTCTAAAGCTATAGTAATTTTTTGTATTTTTTTGTTACATTTCTTTCTATATACACACACATGCACACAGATTGAGATAATTTTTATATTAATGTTAAGATAGATGGATCCTAATTAGGGATTTTTGTTTGTTTTTTGTTTGTTTGTTTGTTTTTGGTACTGGGGATCAAATTCAGGACCTTGCGCTTGTGCTTATGAGGCAGACACAGTGACACTGAGCTAAATCCCCAGCCCAGATCCTAATTATGTTTAATGATATTTTTCTCTGCCACTAAATATTCATTGAAACCATAAATTTAAACAATCTCACAGAATCTAATTACACTTCAAAAACTTGCTGTTAGTCACTTAAATAAAATCTTACTTTCAGGGATATTTAGGCTATTTTGGATTTTTCAACTATTAAATAATGCTGGAATTAAAATTCTTAATCATGAATTTTGGTATGATCTTTATTTTCTTAAGACTAAATTGCTACATGCACAATCACTGGTGCTGTGTTATGAAACTCTTTGTAACAGTGGATACAATATGCTGAATTGCCCTTTGGAAAAAGGTGTGATGATTTTCCTACATCAGCAGGACACAAGTCTGCCTCTTTCACTATAGTAGATTCACTAAAATCGTCCAATACTGACAATTTGGGATTGAGTCCCTGCAATAAGTTCTCAGGGATCATTTCATAATCCTTACAATCATGTGACCCACGTGCTCCTCGATTACATTGTTTTGACGTGTGTGTGGCATTATGATGGGGTTTTACTGTAGTCTGGATGTTTTCATCTATGCTAGTTTGTAGTGGAAAATGGTTACAAGTTGTCATTTCTTTGAATATTAGTGAGTCTGGTTTTTCTTTCACAGGTTTTGTGGGCATTTTTTATGCTTCTTTCCTAAATTTCTTGTCCTTTGTCCATATCTTTTTCTCTCAGCATATTCATATTTACTTTAGAATTCTTTTACTAATAATACAAGCTAATATTCAGTGAACACATATGTTCAAGGTACTCTTTAAGGAGTGTTATATATTTTTTCTCTTTTAATCCTTACATCAGACCAAAAAGGAAAGTATTTTTATTATACCCATTTTGCATATGTGGAAATTATAGCTTATGGAAATTAAGTGGCTGGAATAAGTTAAGTGACTGGTATAAGTTAAGTGACTGGGACCTGATCCCAAATGACCAATGCCTGAGTACCATTAGCTTATGGGATTGATCATGTTGCAAACATTTTCCTCAGTTACTTACCTTTTAATTTGTTTGGGTTGGTTTGGGTTAGAAAAACATTAGTAAAATTAATTTGTTAGAGGAGTTTCTACATTTATCTAGTGTTATTCTGGGAAGAAAAATACATTTTTAATAAATTGAAGTACTTTATGTAGGAAGTCGATCATGTGCACAGACCAGGTAGGTAGTGGGTGTCACTTGGCTTACACTGGCACACGCTCCACTTTGGAGCCAACCTAAGCCTCTAGGGGCTTAGAAAGTATACCCTTGCTCCATCTTCTAGTGGACCTTCTTTGCTGAATAACCCCTGGTCACCAAGGGCACCTGTGCAGGCAGAAGCAGTTGTCCACAGTGGAGTCATCGTGAATAGTTCAGCCACAGACCAAAGACTCACTTTTAATTACAGGTCCATAATCCCTTAACTGGTATCTTTGGGGGGCTACATGTGTTTTGGAATTCAGAGAAACAAAATTTTTAAGAGGAAAATGAGTTAATATTCACCCAAACTAGAATGAAAAATAGACTATAAATGAACTCATAGCAAGGTCAGGTTTTAATGTGAAAGAGTTGTAGAAATAAGTTTGTCCAAGTTTATAAAAATAAATCAATATTTACAGTTTTGGATGTTGGGAGCAATGCTACATAATTCTAGGGAAAAATCATTTGAGTAGGCCTAGTTCTCCAGCCTACAGGCCAGCTATGACATTCCAGACATAATTGCATTTTGGCCTCGGATCACAACTGAGAGAGACCTCAGTGATCCTGAGATGCTGTAATCTCCAGGACAAGACCACACCTGCGGGAGACACCAGGGAGGAACCAAACATTTATCTGCATAGTTCCTCATGGTTCTTAGATTTCCACTGCCCTTCAGTCTTTTGTTACACCTTGTTTATCCCAGTGTGAAGTACTGAACTCTGCATTTCACTTCTTACATTTGTTTCCCCATGTACTGAATAAAAGGTGCTGCAAGCTAGGGGGGTTTTGTCTTTGCTGCCCAGAGCAGCACTGATCAGACCCAAAGCTCAGCTTCTTCTCAGTTTCATTTGTCTACCTTTCCTGTAATTCACCGTGTGCTGCCATGGCTCACAGGAGACTAGGACTTACTGCAGAGGTTCTGGAAATGTCCTCTTCCCCTGTTTGCTACATTTGGATTTCTGAATTGTGGGAAAGAGGTTTGGTGCTTACAGTTCATCTGGGGGCCTTGACTTACTCTCTACTAGGGAGGTGATGTAGACTCTGGCCCCCTTTGGAGTCCCCTGATTGTTCCATCTTTGCCATTTCCTGATGTGTCATCTGTTTTCTGCTTTTCTGGTTTTGCAACTTGGTTGAAACATTACTGTCAGGTGCAGCAGCTATGATTCCAGAGAAAACCATGTGATTGGTCCCCATGGCCTTCTCCTTGATCCGGGCAGTGAGGGAAGTTGTTTCTCATCCAGGGACCTACCAGTCTCCACCCTTGGATCCACACATCTCCTGGTAAGTGCTGTTCCTCCCACCTTCTGACCAGGTAACGATTAGGTAGATAGCAGTGGTCTTCAGTAGCTGCTGCTCTTGATGACCAATTGAGGTAACTTAGGAATGTTCTGCAGCAATTTGAATCTTTACTTTTTGTTCCATCCTTACTAGAAAGCTTGACTTAGAACAGTAGAGTAGAAGATTCATCTTCCTAAATTTCTGCTTTGATTGTGTCATTTTCCTGCTCCAAAACTTTCAAAAGCTCCCCATTCCAAAATGAAGAAAGTCCTCGCACACATTTAGGTTCTTCCTTTGGGCCATTTTAATGTCTTGGGGATGTGTGATGTTGTGACACTGCTTCTGCTTCCACTCTATCCTTCCCTTCTTCTTTCTCCCTTTTCCTTTCTTCTACAAACATTTATTAAACATCTTCACCATGTCAGGGAACGGAGAAACAACAGTCAATAGAACAGACACAGCCCATGCCTTTGAGGAGCTTTCTTTGGCTCCTTACCTATATCCTCTTGTCCTTACCTGTTTAATACTCATCTACAAGTTTGCAGGGCCTGCCTTTCTTTGCCTGGGTGTTTCCACTGATCTACAGTGCCTACTCTGTCACCCTTGTGGCAGGCTGTATAAAGTGCTGGGGATTGATTTCCCTTTCTCCAGCATCTTTCAGTCAATAGCTGGAATATGCAATCATCCCAGCTCCCTCATTCCTTTGGGGCCATGACTCTGATGTATAGGTGATACACCAGATCCTAGAATTCCCTTGCAGGGTTAGTTAAAATTGCCTACAGTGACAACTTGCTTAATAAGGAACGTTTTATCAGTTCTCTTTCCTTTCCTGTCTCATTTCCCCATTCCCTTACGAAAGTTCCTGGTATTAGCTTCAAAATAAACCATTTGCACTTGAGTTTTGTCTAGTTTGGTTTGGAAGGGACCCAAAATTCTTCCCTGAGTAGCCTTGTACTATGTTATGTCTGCAAAAGAAGCATCAGAGAATGATGGGAAAGCACAGTTTTTGCATCAGGACAGCCTGGGGTATAAATCTTGGTCCTGCCACAGACTAATCTATGATCCTGGGTAAATTTACAGAAAGGGAGAATGTAATCTTTAGTACCACATGACACTGATTTGTCTTTCCAAATTCCAGGTTCTTTGTTTAAGCAATTTTTTTTCTCTAGAATGTTCTTCCTCACCATTTTTGCCTATGGAAACTTTCATTTGCCTCTAAGTCCACCTGAGCTATTAGATGGTTTCTGATTATTGCAGGAAGGAATAAGACATTTTGCTCTTCAATTCCTATAGTGTGTGTAAGCGCTCATCATAAGCTACTTACTTTATAAGAATTTATCTCCATTTTCCTTTTCTTACTCATTATAAACTAACAGTGAGTGCATGGAGAACTTTTTAGAGCTTTCAATGATAATAAACAGCCTTCTGTGACACTCGTGCCATAGGTTTGCCACCACTGGTTTAGGGTAAGGCATTTTGTTTACTGAGCATGCGGTAAAACTTCCTCTAGCCTTATGGTTGGTGGAGATGTGATGATCAGCTCACAAGATGGGGGGAAAAAATCCAAGATCCTGTGTCACTGCTTATTATACCTCAATAACTATGTTCTGTTCCTGGTTACAAATAATCTAACTTTTACAGTTAAAAAAAAAAGGACTGACCTTTTCTTTCCCAGGATCTTGGTATCTAAGACAATGTCGAGTCAATTTCAGGGCAATTTCTGCCAAGGAACCATTCCCTCTAACAGACAAAGCCTTCTCTGTGTTCTTCCCCCATTCTTGCTCTGGGACCCTCCTGAAAGGTGAATGGCCTGAATGCTTTATTCATGGCCTTGATGCCTCTTTGAGGAGGTGTCTCTGAAGAACAAGAAATGTGCTGGGCTGCTGCTGCTGCTGCCCTGGGGCTGTTGGGGAAGTTTCCATGGGCCCACCAGGCCCCCAGCATCTGACTACCCCTTTTAAACCATCTGCCCACTGCTGAGGTGCAAAAAGGGGACAAAACACAATGCAAAAACACATGCATCTTCTTTTAAGTTTCGTTTTTGTTGTTTAGTATTTATTTTATGGACTTAGTACCTGCACTTAATATTGGTTAAATAGTCTACAAGTTACCAAATACAAGAGTAGTTCTCTGTGTCCAGCCCATGGTATCTCCTAAAGGCAACCATAGGCAGCAAATTTAACTTTCTTTTGATATTTGTCTTCACACTTCTTAGTAGCATGCTCATATATCTACTTCTTCATTCCACATAATGGCAAAAACTAACAAAATCAAGATTTAACTTTTTTCAATAGCATTCCCTTCCTACAAGCCCACTTCCTATCCCATTATTTCTGCAATATACTTATATCATAATGTAGAATATATTAGTAATTGGCCCTTTCATGATTATGATTATACATAAACAGTGTTCATCATGAAATCATGTTATATACTCTTACTTTTCCTGCCTTGAATTTTTAAAAATTAGTTTTACTGGATTGCCTTGTTTTGCCATTTGTCTGGTTTTTAAATGTATTCATCATTAATTAAAGAGATATGTGAATACCAAAAATGCTAAAGAAGCCGTGCACAAATTTTAGTTCCAAATAGGTCTCCAATATTTAAGTGTTCTGTTAATATTTTCAAATATATAAAATAGTCAATGAATTTCAACTCTTCTTGAAAATTTCTTTTCTAGATCAAATACTCTGACATAGTCCATTTCAGTGTGGTTGTTCTCTCTATAAAACTGTCCTTCTGTCATCTTGAGAATCTCTCTGTATCATAATCTCAGATGCTCCTATTGCTTTTCTCTGTTTGCACCTTGGAAGCTCTAAAATAATTTTTTATTCTGCCATCATACTCAATTGTGAGTTCAGCTCACAAATTAAAAACAATTTTCTATTTTGTCCTTTAACATCCTCTGGGGATGTTTAGGGATCTGAAGCATTTTTAGTAGTTGTGCCTTTACATGGGAACTGTTATCTTTCTAGAAGCTCATCAGATTTATTTTCCCCTCTTTCTAAGTGCTCTGAAATTTAATAACGACATGCCTTAATATGGAGCTACTTTTACCCATTGGGCTTTACCTTCATAAGTCTTTCAATTTGGAATTTACCTTCTAAGTTTACTTAAATTATCTCTGTTGATTTTTTTCTCAATTGTTTTTTGTTCTCATTCTTGAACTCCTTTTATTTAGAGGTTAGCTCTCCTCAGTGAATTTTCTAATTTTTCCCCATTTCCCTCAACTATATTTTCTAACTCTTTGAATAACCTTGTGATTATTCCATTTCTGTGGCATCCCTTACTTATTTCATAGATGTAATAACTTTATAAATATTCTCTGAGGATGAAAGAAAAAGATAAACAAATTAGCCTGCTACAGTTGCCTGTTTGCTGATAGGAGACATGATACTCCTGCACTGAGACAAAAGATTTTATTAATCACAAAAATAGCAGCAGCCAAAGTATAAGCATTTGTAGCAGTTTCCTGAGCATCACTTCCCATAAGGCAACACAAAGAAGTTTTAAGGGTACCTTCCTGTATAATGGGTTGTATTATGGGGGAGGAACTCCGAGCTTGGGGAACCCTACTCTTTTATGGTGGTCAGAAAGCTCCTCCTCTTCACCCTTTTTCTCTTCCTCCTCCTCATCCTTTTTCTCTTCCTCCTCCTCCTCCTGCTCCTTCTTTTTCTCCTCCTCCTCTTTCTCCCCCTACTCCTCCTTTTCTTCTCATGTTTTTATATTTTTTTTGTACTAGACATTGAACCCAGGCCTTGTGTATGCTAGGCAAGCACTCTACCATTGAGCTACATCCTTAGTCCCCTCCCTTTTATTTTGCAGTACTAGGATTGAACCTAGGGCCTCACACAGGCTGGGTAAGCACTCTGTCATTGGGCAACATCTGCAAACTTTTAAAATTTTATTTTGAGGCAGAGTCTTGCTGAGTTGCACAGGCTGGCCCCAAACTTGTGATCCTCCTGCATCAACCTCCCAAGTAACTTGGTTACAAGCAGGCACTATTACTTACACCTAGCAACAGTAAGCCCTTCTGACCTTTGCTCCAGAGTGAGGCAGTATACTACTGAACAGCAAACAAGCCTACCCTTTGCTGCAGAGGGAGATGTTTAGTGTACAAACATCCTTGAAAGATATCGTGGGAAAGCACTCAGTGCCTGTGCTCAAAAGACACACAGAAATGCAAGGGACCCAGAGAGAATCATCTTTCAAGCTTATTTTTTATCTTTAACATTAAACACTTTTCTCATGGAACCTTGGCTATCTGGTAACACTGAAGTGCTACCTTAGGGCTGGAAGCCTGGCTGCCAGGTTTTAAAAGCCAAATGGAGGAAGGCAGGCTGTGGGGGAATGCAGAAAAGTAAGAGATATCTACACATAGGATTTAAACTTTTGTTCTAGCCCCTATTTTTCAGTGTAGTTACATTGCTTTCAACTGTGCCTCATGTTCCTCAGATTAGAGGTCCTTTATTTTATGCTCTAGAAATGTTACTGTTCAATATAGTAGCTACTAGCCATATCCCGATACTGAGCACTGGAAATGCTGCCCATCCAAATTGAGATGAGTTGAAAGTGTAAAATATTCAACAATTTCGAAGAGTTAGTACAAAAACTTAAAATGTCTCAATGATAACTTCCACTGATTGTTAAAATGATAATATTTTAAATACATTGGGCTAAAACATATTATTAAAGTTTTATCTTTTTCTTTTTACTTTTCAAAAATGTAGCTACTAGAAAATTCTGAGGTTTGTTAAGAGCTCTATCAGTCCTGCTCTGTGATACCTCATCACATATCTGTTCTCATCAGAGGAAGTCAATGTTCAGAGCCCTTTAGTTTTTTCTACGATTACCCAGCAACTCTATCTTCCACCATAGCACTTTACTCTTTGGCCACCCTAGGGAAATTGATTTGCTTTCAGGGATGTATGTGATCAGATTGGACTCACCCGGATAATCCAGAATAATCTTGCTACCACAAGATCTATGACCTTAAACACATGTGTCCATTTCCCAAGTAAGGTGATATATGCACATATTCTAGGAATTAAGGCATGGACATCTCTGGGGGCCATTATTTGGCTTGTCACACCATACTATTATTGCTTCTGTTTTACAAAGGATGAGCTCAAGGCAGAAGTAAGGTAAGCACTATGTTCAGAAATCACATATCTAAGCATTACAGCTGACTTTTCTGAGTCATGCTGTGATAACCAGAACCTGTGATACATTAGGGCTCTAATGATAAATAACACTTCCTGAAGGCACAGAAGTAAAATCAAAACAGGAGAGGAGGAAAAAAAAAGAGGTTAAAAATGCCCCAGGCAAAAGTCACTTTTTGGCAGAGGTCTTGAGTACATGAACAGCATTCTCGGTGAAGGCTTATCTCTGTTACTCCTAAAGGTTTAGATCATAAGGACAGAACGCACATCCTTCTTTTGCTGTTTTTAAGTGACTTAAATCACCTAGGGCCCATTCATGATGAAGCGCATACAGGCTCCAGGAAAAATGATCAACCGTGACTCCGTTGGAAATTGATAAAAATTCCTGACTCTCAATGAGCTGGGGAAAGAGGAATGTGTCATTTGCAGTTTTACAGAATCAATCAATCTGATGAAGTCTTTGTTTCCAAGCTCAAAAAAATGTAAGGAAGGGTGTTCCAGATGCGGTGGAAAGAAAACTAAGCTGGGAATCTGGAAATGTAGGTTAGTGGCAGTATCTTGAGCAAGGAGCTCCCTCATATATCTCTGAAGCCCATTTCTGCATTTGAAAATGAATATATGTTTAAAGACCTAAAAACGTTTTATTATGAATATTTTCAAGTATACATCATAATGGAAAGAATAGTTTGATAAACATACCACCTATATTTAACAGTTGTTAACAGTTTTTCTAAATTTGTCTTTAGACGTACACACATCAAAATACCAAGTTGCCCACCAAATATATTTAATGTTTGTCATTATACTTCAATAAAGACAAAAACTTAAATTATGGGAGTGGCTAGAAATTGGAAACTAAAATGCTCTCAATCTATCCAGTGTTACTAACTTGGAGTCTGGATAGAATTCAGGGTCCAGGAACTTGGATGAATAAAAGTTTCTGTGTCTATTTATTAAGCTTTAACTGAAATTTAGCACACCTTTTATGATAAATGAAGGTATGGTAGTCAGCTTCCCTACGCTTCCATGACCTCATCTCTTGTTGCTCTCAGCCTCACACAGTCCCCTCCCACACTGTCTCTCACATTGGCCCTATGTGACTAATAGGGCACAGATGTGATGTGATACTTCTGAGTTTAAGCTATGAAACTGACTTCTGTTTCAGGCCCTTGTTCTCTTTTTCCATCACTCACTACAGGAAGCTAGCCCCCATGTCTTGACACGTGACAAGGAACTCCGGCATTTGGCCAAGAGCCAGTGATGAACTAAGACCTACCAGAAGCCACATGAGTGAGCTTAGAAGTTGATCCTCAGCCTACAGGTGATGACACTCCTGGCCAACAGCTTGACTGCAACTTCATGGGAGACTTTGAGCAGACACACCCTGCTAAACCACTCCTGGGTTCCCACCCCTCAGAAACTCAGTGTGATAGTGTTTGAAATTTTTAAGTTGCTAAGTTGAGTTGTGCAGAGATAACTAATACACCAGGCAGCAACCCAGTAGCATTACCAGTACCTGTGATTTTGTAACCAGTCAAGATCACAGATATTTTTATACCATATTACAGTTGTTGCACAGAGAGTTGCTATATTTTCTACGTGCATCATTGCTTTGAAATTAGAGAACTTGTTTTTCATACATTAATAAAGAAGACTATTACTCTATTGCAAAAAAGATAATTGAATTTAATATAATTTATAATTTATTTATAATTGTATGCATCTACAATATGATGTAGTTTTTTGGCATTTAAAAACATTCTTCTGAGAAGGGGTTCATAAGTTTCACAAAAAAGATTAAAAACTCTGATTTGCAAATATAATTTCTCCATAATGATGAGCAGGGGGCCAAAAACACTTCCTGAAGGCACAAATAAGTTCTGCACAGACCAAGACAGCAGAATTTTGCAATTGCTGGGGCCACTGACACCCTCTGGATGAACTTGGAGGGCTGGGCCTTTCTCCCCATGGGACTAGCCAGCCCAAGGAGGGGAGAACAGCCTCTACATTTAGGCTGGACTTCCTCAGACCAACTCCTACCCTGGTTTTGCATTAAACATGGCCTTTACATCCACTGTCAGAACTACCCTTTCAGTTGGCTGCCAGTGCTGAAGCATGCACAGGCAGAGGAATGCAGGCAATGTGCTGACAGCAGATGAGAGTCAGCACAAAGCGCCTTTGTGCTGCGAGGCAGGCAACAGACTCCTTCCCAGTATGGTCCCCGGAAAAAGGTGAATGTGGAACTCATGTTTACCATTTCCTGACCCACGCCATTGAAGACAACTGCCTCTCTACTTTTTTATTTTTTGTATTAAATTCTTTTATTGGTACAGTGTAGGTATACAACACAATTACATTTCTCATTGGGAATTGTACCTTTACATAATGCATCTTGGTTCTTATTTTTGCCCCATTCCTAGCCCCACCTTCATGCCCTCCACCCTTCCCTATTTACAAAGACTTTATTTCCATTTTGTCCATTTCTCAGAATTTTTCCTTTCCCTTCTTTCCTTTCCCCTGCCCCTCCCATTACCCCTACCCCTTTGGACCTTTTCTTCCTATTTTACATTATCGATTATTCATTCTAATCATACTTCCAAAACTGCTATATAGATTTAATGCAATTCCAATTGAGATCTCAGCAGCATACTTCATAGACCTTGAGAAAACAATCCAAAAATTCATTTGGAACAAGAAGAGACCCAGAATAGCAAAAGCAATTCTAGTTAACAGAGACATGGCAGGGGGTATCACAATCCCCAACCTGAAACTATACTACAAAGCTACTGTGATAAAAACAGCATGGTACTGGCAAAGAAACTGCCTCTCTACTTGATGCTCAGGAATCTGGATTCACAGTATCTCCAGGCAGCTAGCCTCAGGGGCAACCTCCTAGCCCTTCCCAAGGCACTCAGGTCTCCATTTCCATAATAAGAGTTTGTGCCCTAGATATAAGAAGATCCAGGTGAAAACCTACATATGAGAAAGCTAGAAAATGTTGTCTACCTTCTAGGCTCACTTCCATTTTACAGATGTGGACATGGAGACCAAGAAAGGCAAAGTGTCTTCTTGGGGCCACACGATTTCTTTCCCGAGAGTGAGACT
Organism: Heterocephalus glaber; assembly: GCF_053883595.1. Lineage (NCBI taxonomy): Eukaryota > Metazoa > Chordata > Mammalia > Rodentia > Bathyergidae > Heterocephalus > Heterocephalus glaber. The sequence goes on from NW_028258333.1 coordinate 36,259,748, forward strand.
GAAGCATCAGTATACTGACTCTCCCAGTGACTGTTGCTTTTCTAAGGCCTGGCATGTTGAGGTATGAGTGAGTACACCCAGTCTGATTTCTCCATCCCATCAAACCTTACTATACTTTCAACTTAAAGAAATGGAAACACAATGGCCTGGATGAACCTCTTCATTTTAATTTTCTTTATATCAAAACAAATGGCCGTTTGCCTCCCTCTCTTTCTTCCTTTCTTCACTCCAAAATCTAAAATTCACTCACATTTTGGCAAGTTCCTATGTCACAGCAGTGAATTTTCTTATGGATTTGATAATCCTAGGGTTGTTATTACCTTAGTTTTAAAAGGAGCTGTATTCCAGGCAGCTGTGACATCTCTTATCCCAGGGTGGCTAGGAAGAGTTAAGTGATGGGGATACTCTGTGACCCTAGATGAGGTGAGAGGTAGGAAGGAGGGAACCCCCATGCGCTGAGGCCAGGATTGAGCCAACAGTATCTGAGAAAACCTGACCTGTTTCCCTTAACCCTGCATTTCCACTGCCCACAGCAATGCCATCAGTAGGTACTCAACAAAGATTTGTGGGCTTGCTGATTGACAGAGGAGTAAAATCATCCTATAAGTTGACTCCTAGGTGTGACTACCACAGCTTCCTATCTTCTCACCAAGACTTGAGGTCCTACCTGATTCAAGCTGGATCAAGTTCCCCAACATGCCTTTATGGCTTCAGCAATGACAACACAAGGAACTCAGATGGGATTTTGTGGTTTATATAGGCCTTGTCAATATGTACCTCTCTGGATAGCTAACAAGTACTGACTGGTGGACCTCATTAAGAGCAGGCAGCCAAATACACAGCTGTGGCTTCATGATTCCAGAGCTGAAGGACTTGGTCTTCTCCATCTCCATTATTATTATTATTATTATTATCATTATTATTTGATTAAATTCTTTTATTGGTACATCCTAGGCATACAGTACATTTACATTTATCATTGGGTGCTTGTACCTGTACATGATGTATCTTGGTTCTTATTTTTTCCCTGTTACCTGTGCACCCTTCCCCCCCCTTCCACCCTTACCTATTTACATAGACTTTGTTTCCATTTTTTTCTTCTCTCATAAGTTTTCCTTTCCCTTCTTTCCTTTCCCCTTCCCCTCCCACTTCCCCTACCCCTTTGGATCTTTTGTTCCTATTTCAAATTATCAATTATTTGTTTTAATCCTTATTTACACTTTCAGTTACTCACCCTAGAGAAACTATTCAGTATTTACACGTGTGTCTTATTTATTTCACTTAAGAGTATGGCCTCAATATGCATCCATTTAGCTATAAATGTCTCTAGTTTCTCATTCTTTATGGCTGAGTAGTACTCCATTTTATAGAAAAACCACATCTTATTTATCCAGTTTCCAGTTGATGGGCACTTGGGCTGTTTGCAAGCTATTACAAACAGTGTTGCTATAAACATGGGTGCACATATATTGCTGTGGTATGATTCTTTTAATTCCTTTGGAAAGATACCCAGCAGGGGAATAGCTGGGTCCAATGGGACCTCTAGTCCTAGTTCTGTGAGTATCTCCATACGGATTTCCACAGTGGTTGCACCAGTCTGCACTCCCACCAGCAATGGAGAAGGATTCCTTTCTCCCCACACCCCCACCAACATTTCTTATTGGTTGATTTCTTGATAGCAGCCATTCTTTCTGGGGTGAGGTGGAATCTCAGTGTTGTTTTTATCTGCATCTCTCGAATGACCAGTGATGTTGAACATTTTTTCATATATTTATTTGCTGCTTTTACTTCTTTGCCTGAGAAATGTCTGTTCATTTCAGATGCCCATTTTTGAATTGGGTCTTTCAATTTGGGGGGGTCTCATTATTTTCAGTTCTTTACATATCCTAGAAAGTAGTCCTTTGTCTGAGGTTCAACTGCTAAAAATTTTTTCCCTTGTTGTAGGTTGTCTCTTAGCTCTGTTGGTGGTTTCTCTTGCAGTGCAGAAGCTTTTTAAAAAAATGAGATCCCAGTTGTTGATTCTTTGTTCTAGTTCTCATGCTACTGAGGTTTTGTTCATAAAGTCTTTTCCTATTCCAATGACTTCAAGAGTTCTACCTAACTTATCTTCCAGCAAGTTTAGTGTTTCTGTCTTAATATTTAGATCTTCAATCTACTTCAATCTTAGTTTACTGCATGGTGATAGGTATGGGTCTAGTTTTAATCTTTGGCAAGTTGAAATCCAGTTTTTCCAACACCATTTATTAAATAGGCTAGCTTTCCTCCAGTGAGGGTGGTTGGCTCCTTTGTCAAGACGAGGTGTCTGAGTATGTCTGAAATTGTTTCTGCATCTTGTAATCTGTTCCATTGGTCCTCAGGACTGTTTCTTTTCCCATACCATGCTGTTTTTATCAAAGTAGCTTTGTAGTATAGTTTCAAGTTGGGGATTGTTATAACCCCTGCCTTGTCTCTGTTGCTTAGTACTGTCCTTGCAATTGCAGGTCTCTTCTGGTTCCAAATGAAATTTTGGGTTGCTTTCTCTAGATCTGTGAAATATACTGTTGGGATTTCAATTAGCATTGCATTAAATCTGTATAGCAGTTTTAGAAGTATGGTCATTTTCACTATATTGGTTCTTCCTACCCAGGAACAAGGAATGTCTTTCCATTTTCTTATATCCTGTTTGATCTCTTTTTGTAGAATGCTGTCGTTTTCAGTGTAGAGGTCCTTTGCTTCCTTTGTTAGATTGATTCCTAGATATTTTATTTCTTTGGATGCTATTGTAAAAGGAATTATTTCCCTAATTTCTCTCTCAGTGAGTCTGTTATTTTTGTATATGAAGGCTATTGTTTTTTGAGTATTGACCTTATATCCAGCTACTCTACTGAATCTGTCAATTAAGTCTAGAAATCTTTTGGCAGAGTTTTTTTGGGTCTTTCATGTAAAGTATCATATCATCAGCAAATAATGACAGTTTAACTTCTTCCTTTCCTATCTTTATTCCTTTTATTTCTTTCTCTTTTCTAATTGCTGAAGCTAATGTTTCCAGAACTATATTGAACAGGAGTGGTGATAGTGGGCATTCTTGTCTTGTTCCTGATTTTAGTGTGAAAGTTTTCAGTTTTTGACCATTTAGTATGATGTTGGCTGTTGGTTTTTAATAGATAGACTTAATCAGATTGAGATAAAGATCTTATATACCAATTTTCTGAAGGGTTTTTATCATGAATGGGTGTTGGATTTTGTCAAATGCCTTTTCTGCATCTATTGAGATGATCATATGTTTTTTTGTCCTTGACTCTGTTAATATAGTGTATTACATTTATTGATTTACAAATGTTGAACCATCCTTGTGTCCCTGGGATAAATACAACTTGGTCAGGGTGTATGATCTTGATGACCCTCTGTATTCTGTTTGCCAGTATCTTGTTGAGGATTTTTGCATCTATGTTCATTAGGGAGATTGGCCTGTAGTTTTTTGGGGGGCTTGGGTCTTTTCCTGATTTTGGAATCAAAGTAACGCTTGCAGGAATGAATTTGGCAATATAGCTTCCCTTTCAATTTCCTTGATGAGTTTAAAGGGTAACAGCAATAGTTCTTCTTTAAATGTCTTGTAGAATTCAGCAGTGAAGCCATCAGGACCTGGGCTTTTCTTTGTTGGTGAATTTTTTATTACATTTTCAATTTCACTCATTATAATTGGAGTGTTTAGAATTTCTATATCTTCTTCATTTAACTTTGGCAATTCATATGTATCCAGGAATCTGTCCATTTCTTCTGTTTTTTCCATTTTATTAGAGTTCAGATTCTTGAAGTAGGTACTAATGATCCTCTGGATTTCTACTGGGTCTGTTGTGACTTCACCTTTTTCATTCTTGGGTTTTGTTTTGTTTTTGTACCGGGAATCAAACTCAGGTCCTTGTGCTTGCGAGGCAGGTGGCAATCCCACTGAGCTAAATCCCCGGGCCTAGCCTTTTTCATTCTTAATCACATGGATTCAAGCCTTTTCTTTCTTTTTTTGATAAGGTTGACTTAAGGTTTATTGATTTTATTTATTCTTTTGAAAAACCAACTCTTTGATTCATTGATTTTTTTGTATCATTCTCTTAGTCTCCATTGCATTGATTCCTGCTATGATCTTTATAATTTCCTCTCTTGTACAAGCTTTGGGTTTGTTATGCTCTTCTTTTTCTAGGAGCTTGAGGTTCTGCATTAGCTTATTTATTTGAGTTCTGTTTTCCTAATATGGGCATTTACTGCTGTGAATTTCCCAGGTAGAACTGCTTTCACTGTGTCCCATAGATTCCTATATGTTGTACTGGCATTATCATTTACTTATAGAAACTGTCTAATTTCTTCTTTAATTTCCTCTTTGACCCATTACTTGTTCAGGAGGGTATTATTCAATTTCCATGTGTTTGTGGGGGTTTTGTGGTTTCTTATGTTATTGATCTCCAATTTTATTGCACTATGGTCTGATAACATACAGGGAGTAACTTCAGTTATTTTGCATTTACTTAGACATGTCCTATGAGCTAGGATGTGGTCTATTTTGGAGAATGGCCCATGTGCAGCTGAAAAGAATATGTATTCTGATTTTATAGGGTGGAACACTGTGTAAACATCTATTCAGTCCATTTGCTCAATAGCTTGGTTCACTTCTAGAATTTCATTGTTATTTTTTTGTCTAGATGATCTCTCTATTTGTGATAGTGGGGTATTGAGGTCCCCTACTACAATTGTATTAGTATTTATTTGTTTGTTCATGTCCATTAATATTTTTTTTGTAGAGTTGGGGGCATTCATATTTAGTGCATATATATTTATTATTGTTATCTCTTCCTCTTCAATTATTCCCTTCACAATGATGTAGGATCCATCTTTGTCTCTCATAATTAGTTTTGGTTTGAAGTTTGCTTTGTTTGCAAATAAGATTGCTACCCCTGCTTTTTTCTGGGTCCCTGTGGTGTGGAGAACTGTTTTCCATCCTTTTATTTTCAGTCTATCAATTTCTTTTTGTGTTAGATGTGTTTTCTGTACACAGCATATTGCTAGAGTTTGCTTCTTAATACATTCTGCCAGTCTATTTCTTTTGATTGGTGAATTGAGGCCATTAACATTGATGGTTATAATTAATAGATATTGACTCATCCTTGTCATGATGTTTTACTTTTGTTGGCTCTTTTATTTCTTATTTTTTCCCCCTTTCCCTTTACTTTCTTACCTTCCCTCTGTTGGGTCTCATTTAGTTGTGACCTTCATTGTCTTTTTCTAAGATATTGTTTAGAATTGTTTGGAGTGCTAGTTTGGTGTTCATGAAATTTCTCAGGTGTTCTTTGTTATGAAAGTATGTAATTTCCCCCATCGATTTTGAAAGATAATGTTGCAGGATACAATAGTCTAGGTTGGAAGTTATTTTCTTTTCGGGCTTGAAATTCTTCACTCCAGTCTCTCCTTGACTTGAGGGTTTGTGTTGAGAAGTCTGCCATGATTCTGATGGGCTTTCCTTTGTAGGTGATTTGTTTCTTTTCTCTAACTGCCTGTTGAATTTTGTTCTTCTATTGGGTTTCTGGGATCTTGACTATTATATGTCTAGGTGTAGATTTTTTTTGATCATGGCTAGTTGGAGTTCTATATGCATCACTTATCTACCTATCAAATTCTTTACCTCTGTTTGGGAAGTTTTCTGCTATTACTTCAGTGAACAGATTTTTATGTCATTTGTACTTTCTTTTGCTTTTTATTGGACTCCTGTCATTCTTATGTTATTCTTCTTTGCATCATCTAGCAGCTGCTGGATTGATTTCTCATGGTCCCTTACTATTTTTAAGAAATCTCTTTCCATGGTCACTAACAACAATCCTGTCTTCTATATCTGATATCCTATCTTCAGATTCCCTTAATCTGCTGTGCATGCTTTCAGTGGAGTTTTTAATCTCCTCAATATCTGTTTGAATCTGTTTCATGGATTCCATTTCTTTCTTATGTTGGGCAATCATAGTCTCCATTTCTTTCACATGCTGGGCATTGATGGCTTCCAGCATGTTTCTGAGCTCATGTATTTTTTTATCTCTTTCTGTTCTAGAGCCTCTAATCATGTCTTTCACTCTGCTTACCATCTCTGTAGTTATCTGGGAGATTATTCCTGCTTTGAATTTTTCTAGAGCCTCATTCATCTGTTTTGTTACTTCCTGTACTATCAGTTCAGAGTGTCCAAGTAGTTGATTATCAGACTTTTCCACCTTGTTTCCTCCAGAATTTTCCTTTTGTGGGGTGGAAGTCTGAGTTTATGCCTTGCTTAAAAGTTTTCTCATTATTTTTTTTTGGTATTATCCTTGGTTTAATTCCTGGGTTGATACTTTGAAGTTGCTTATTGTATCTTTGTTCCTTGTAGTTAGAACACTTATGGAATGATTGCTTCTCAGAGGTGTCTTCCAGATATAGTTGGTCTTTAGGTTTTGAGTCTCTAATGGCTCTGAGCCTCTCTCATTTTCATTATACCAGGAAGGACAACTGATTAGATCAATCACAACACCTTAGCCCAAGTGATACAATCAGCAATACCATAGCAGCAAGTACATCTAAGAAAATGACAATTTGTGGTAGTTATTAATCTATCACCTTTAACTGTGTGAATGAAATCAAAATCGAGGACCAACCCAACATGTGTTTATAGTGAATAAACTCTTCAATATAGCAACTTTTCCCTTCAGGATGGGGAGTTAGAAGGAGTTGGGGAGAGAGAGATAGGTAGGTAGAAGGATAGGGAAAGGTTAACAATGAGGCCAGAGGACACAGGCAAGAGGAAGAAAAATAAAGAAGAAATATGAATTAGAGCATGAACCAGAACACAAAGGGAGATGAAGAACAATGTGGGACAGCAAAGGGGAGGGAGGGAGGAAGGGAGAGAGAGAGGACAGAAAAAAGAGAAAAATAAAAATTTGAAAAGAGTAGAAAAAAATTTAAAATAAGAGCAAAAAATACTAATAATAATTTTGAAAATAACAAATAAAAGATAAAAATGAAGGTCCTCCTTCAGGGTATGTCTCTGCTGTCACAATAGACAACATGAGCAGCAGTGTGCAGTTACATCAATGAGACTTAGCAAGCCAGTCTCAGACCTGTGAAATTCAGGCAGTTTTCTGACTGCAAGTCCCAAGTTGAGGTCCCTGTCCTCCTGCAGGGTTGAACTCTGCAAGGCTCTACTGCAGGTTCCAGCTGCCCTTCTCCTGAAGATATTCCAGGTTCCGATGGGAGGTGATGATCTCTCCAACTTACCAAGTACCGTGTTCTGGTGTGCCTTTATTGCAGAGATTCTTGTCACTTTTCCAGTGGGCTTCAGTTTTCATCAAGGAGCCTGAGAGAGGCCCTTTATCTGTTGTTCACTTCTGCAGCTCAGGACAATGTCCTTTATGTCCCCCTGTGCCTCTGTAGTGTGGAACCAGGTAGCAGCACAGCCAGGCCAGAGACGCCGTGGACAGGAGGGTTCCAGGTGCCTGCGCAGCTAAGCTGCTTGCAGGTGGGTGTGCCAAGGGGTCCTCACTGGCTTGCTGGTCACAGGTGGGTGTGGTAAGCCAGATGGATCAGGGCTCCAGACGGCCAGGGGCCTCCCAGCCCACGTGCCTAGCTGCTTGCTGGTGGGTGTACCAAGGGGTCCTCCTCCGTCTCTATTATTAACAGGAGGATGCGATCTTAGTCTTAAGGAGCCATAGCTTTCAAAATCTGTCCCAGGCCTGAGGTTTTCAAATCAAACATATCTTACTTTAAAAAGATATCTATGTATCTATATATTTATATGTAATGTATGTATAACACTGTATATTATCTCTATATAAAGTACATCTTTTAAAATATCTAGACATATTTTCATGAAAATCAAACAGAAACTTATTTCTATTTTAGCTTGTTTTCTATTTTCCAGTCTCCACTATATACTTGGATGCATGCTAAGTTAATGAGCTCATGAATTGGATACAGTATGCATTTTCAATTTCTATAAAATTCTTGGATACAGGATACAGTGGGGTTTTTTTCCTTCCTGTGATATATTTGAGAGGAAAAGAAAAACAGGAGGCATATGTTACTAACTACTTTAAAGTTAAATGATTTTAACAATTCAGATCAACAAATATTGACAACCTGTTATATATTAGGCATTGAGCAATGCTATGGAAAGTGGAAAATGAACATGACAAATCTCCATGGATAAGAATCTAAGCCTTCAGATAACTATCATCTATTGTACTCATTTCAGATCAAGTGCATACTGCATGCAGTATACTGCATGCAGAAACTAAACTATACTGCATGCAGAAAGTGCTAGCTGTAATAATAATTCAAAAAAACCTCTAAACAATATACCCTGAAGTAACAAGGAACAACTCTGGTGGAAAGCAAGGTGAGTCTGAAGAGAGTAAAGAGTTATGACGATAAGAGAGTAATGAAATGGCTGGTGGAGGCCAAACAAAGAAATATTTTTCTCCAAACAGGAAGTATGGAACCTGCTTCTCATTTTAAGCCATTCAGTCTCTTTCTCTGCCACTCACTCCAGGCTGCAGGGATCCAAGAGCCTGTAGAATCAGTGCACACAGTTGAGGAGGAGTGAAGGGAGGGTTAACATTGCCAAAGACCAGTTTGTACTCAGAGACCTGAAGAAAGGTTGAAGGGCCCTCTGAACTCATTCTTTTTCACCTTAATATGGCTCTTTACTTTCCCTAAGTGGAGTTTCATGTCCCCGCCACGTTAATGATAATATGTCAAGATGAAATAAGGCAAGAAAATGCTCCTGAATAGTATAACTTTGTCTTTCAACCAAGCACCTAAGTGCATCCACAAATCAAACTCTACTCTGAAGAATGGCATGTGGAAGGCATTGCCAAAGTCCTTGATCTCTAATATCCCTTCTTCTAAATGCCTCTGACACTCTAAACTTACACTTTTCCTTGGCAATTTTTCTTCAATATTATCCTTCCTGATTTCTCTCTAGTCATTATGTTATCTATTTTGATGCTAATATTATTATTTTAGCTACTTATTCTTTCCTGACTATTGCTATTTTACAAACTTCCCATGTATGTCCCCTTTGGCACTTTTCCAGGAATTTTCCTTTTTCTATTTTTGCATTGTTTATAAAAATGTGTTATATATATATTGTGTATATATAATACATTGTACATATATATAATGTATTATATATATAATGTTATATATATATATATATATATATATATATCCCCATTCCCATGGGTATGCTTCACAGGCAGCATCTCACAAGGCCCCATTCATCAACCCCAAAGTGAACCTGGCCCCCCCCCAAATCGTTCAACTTCTGACATCAGAGTCTATTTAAAGCAGCTGGAACAGCATCCTGAGAAAAGAATGTGACTCCCTCTCTGCTCTTCTGCTTATTTGTCAAGTGAGTAATATATGTGAAAAGGCTTTGAAAGGTCTGTGCTGTGGTGGCTGTCTTTGCTGTTGACTGTTTGCTCATGTATTCATCGAATAGGAATGTATGGAGCACCTTCTAATGTGTTGCATATTAGAGATAATGTGAGCAAGATACCATGATGTAGTATGCAAAAGGATGGGGGGGGGTAAGGGGAATTAGTTTCTAGCCCCATAAATGAATGTTACAAGCTAGAGCAGAATATTGGTGTCAAAGTAGTTATATGACTAGTTATAAAATTATCACTGAGCCCTGTGCTATGAAGTAAAGGCCATCATACTATACACGTGGAGTGGGCTCCTGCTACAGTCTTAGAGGGAGTCAAGAGTCACCTTGATATATCTGAGAGTTGGAGGATGATGGGAGATAACTATGCCACGGTGGATGATAGAAGAGCACCCTCAAGAAAATCATGTGAGATGGCTTTCTATCAGGTCCATGAGCTTCTTAAAGGCAAGGCCTATACTACATCTCATTCTTCATCCAGTCTAAAGTCTCTAGTTCATGCATATCACACAAGAAGCTTCCAATAAATACATTTTGAATGGATATTGCTTAGGAAATGTTGTGTGATGGGCTTGCACATAACAAAGCAGATGTGCACAGATGATGTGGCTCTGCACTTGGTCTTTCACGTGATGCTTCTCTTGCTTGGCAATTGGAATATATGGAAGAGAATCACTAAGCATATAACCCAGTTTAATCTTTGTCTTCTGCTAGAATTTAAGCAGACTCTCCAGATAATAGTTAGTGTTTTGGAATAATTGTTCTTATTTAGACTCCTTTGTCTTTCTCCAGGATAGTGTCTAGGATGTGAAAGGATTGTGTCTAGTGTTTTACTAGAGTGAATGGGTCTCACTCCCATGTGATGTTCTCCCAATCTTAGGTGGTCTTGCTGTAGAGAACCTGATCTGTAATAGGTTGTTGCTGAATTCTTTCTCGGTTTAGTAAAGGTCCCCTGGGTTTCCCATGTTGACTTTACTTTGAGTTTTTGTTGTGGTTTTACAGATTGTACTTCCCTAGCCTTTATTATGCAGCTATCTCACCCCAACCATGGTGGCCTCAAGTATGACCCTCTAGCTCCAGGAGTGCCATCTATGTCTGCTGTCTGGCCTTACTGCCCTCTTGGCAAAGCTAACCTGTCCCTGATGAAACAGAGTCCATTGTACAGAGGAGTTCTTACAGATTTCTAATAGAAAATGAAATTGAAGCCCAGAATTAAGTACCTACATATCTGATAAATTCCCCATCTAGTTTTCTCTCCCTTCCTACTATAGACACCTGGAGTCAAAGACATAGACTTTTCCTCCTTCTTGTACATCATATTCTCCTTCTTCCCAGGAAACAGGCCTCATGGTCTGACCATCACGGCAGAAAGTTTATCTCATCTCATAAATTGTCCTGTGGTATAGAGAAGTGTGCTCCAGGTAAAGCTATATGCTAAATGTGAGATTAAAAATTTGATAGATCCTTTTGTGCATTAATCCAACTTTCTAATATTTTAATAAAACTCTTGTGTTTAATGTCAGATGCTAACAACTCCACAAATGATGATGAAATTCAGGTTTATTAGTATTATGATGCATTCTGACATTCCAGCAACAGTTTTTCTTTAAAGTTGAAGTAGGTACTATTATGAAATTTTAACAATAAATAACCTAATGAAGTATTCACAATTATGATTTCTTTTGCTGAAGAAACCTCAAGATCCACAAACAGGAAGAAAGTAGTAAATATAATCCAGACTTGAGCCTAAGTCCTCAGATTCTTGGATCTATCTTCATATCAGTACAGACCATTAATCTAAATCTTATTCCCTGTTCCCCATGGAACAGGCCTCGTGGTCTGACCATCCTGGCTGGAAGTTTATTTGATCTCATAAATTGTCCCGTGGTATACGGAAGTGTGCTCCAGGTAAAACTATATACTAAATGTGAGATTAAAGATTTGATAAATCCTTTTGTGCATTAATCCAATTTTCAAATATTTCAAATATTTTTTCCATTAGTTTATTGATACATTTTAGATATAAAATACAGTTACATTCATCATTGGGATCTTGTACCTTTACATGATGTATCTTGGTTCTTATTTTTTTCCCCTTTCCCTGACCTCCCTTCACCCCCTCCACCCTTCTCTATTTGCAAAGACTTTGTTTCCATTTTTTCCTTTTCTCATATTTTTTATTTTCCCTTCTTTCCTTTCCCCTACCCCTCCCACTTCCCCTACTCCTTTAGAACTTCTCTTCCTATTCTACAATATCAATTGTACATTTTAAAATTACAATATTAAAATTTAGAGGACATTACCACAGATTTTACAGAGTTTAAAAGGATATAGAAAGCATATTACAAAAATGCCTTTTGAAATAAATTTGACAACTTCTAAGAAGTACCTTGGAAGAAAAATTAATGAAACTGACACTGGAGCAAATATAAAATTTGAATAGCACCTATTAAAGAAAGTATATTCCTGATTTGAAAACCTACCCATATGACAACAACAGGCTCATATATATTTTAACTGATAAATTATATCAAACTTTTAAAGGAGAAAAAAGAAGGAACACTTCTCCCCTCATTTTAGGAACTCAACATTGTGCTAATCCTAAAACTGGATAAAGATAATAGAAGAAAAAAGTATGAACATAGATAAAAATTCTTTTAACAAAACAAACTATTAGAAGTCAGATCTGGCAGTATGCAGACAGTGGTTTTATTATAGGGATGGCAGTGTTGGTTCAGCATTGGAAGATCCACTCCCATAAGTCATCATTTTAACAGAGGAAAGGAAAAAGTCAAGTGATCCTGTCAGTATTGCAGAAAAAGTATTGGACTAAATTCCACGGCAGTTCATGGTAAAAGCTATCAGGAGACTAGAAGTAGAATGGAACCTTCTCAACGGATAAGACATGTGCTTCATACTTCCAGCAAAAATGTCTTATATGAATGGAAAAGATACAATGCTTTCTCCCTAAGGTGGGGAACAAGGACAGATATGCATACTCTCCGTCTCTCCATTACATTTTGAAACATAAGCCTAAACCAAAACAGTCTGGCAATAAAAAGAAACAATTAGCATAGAATTAGCAATGTAGAAGTAAAATCTTTACATGTAAGTGAAATGATCATCTACAGAGAAAATATTAAGAAATATCTAGCAGCCCCTAGATCTTGTATTTAAATTTAGCAGGATTAGAAAACACAAGGTATATATAAAAATTCAGGTCTATGTATACTTGCTATAAATGAAGAATTGGATATTGAAATTTAAAAGTTATGTAGGAGTACAAAGGACCTAGCAAAGTAAAAAGAAAAAAATAAAGAAAAAGAAAAACAGTTTTGGAAGACATTTATTACCTAATTTTTTTTTGGTACCAAGGATTGAACTCAGGACCTTGTGCTTGTGTAGCAGGCAGCAGAACCATTATGCTAAATCCATGGCCCTTATTACCTAATTTTATGACTTCCTCTAAAGCTACAGCAATCAAGGCAGTGTTGGTGTAAGGAAAGACATATAGATTATCGGAATAGAACAGAAAATCTAGAAATAGAACCACACATATATGGTCTACTGAGTTTTGAAAGATTATTTAACATTAACATTTTATAGAACATAAACTCAACTCAAGAGCAGAGGAAAAGATAGTGTTATCAGCAAATGATACTAGAACACTTGTTATCTGAATGTAAAAAATTAACCTTAACCCTTTATTTCCATACATAAAGATAACTTGAAAGAATCTATGAACCTAAATATGAAAGACTAAAACTACAAAACTTTATGGAGAAATTATAAGGGAAAACATTCATAAATTTAGGGTAGGCAAGAATTTCCTAGGATAAAAAAATATGATGTATAAAAGAAAAAAATTGAAAAATGAGATTCCATCAAAATTTAGAACCTCAAAAGACATCGTTAAGAAAATGAAAAGTCGTCCTTAAACAGAACATATTTATAATACATATAACCTATGAGCAGAATATATAAAGAACTCTTACAACTCATGAATAGACAACACAATTAAAAAGTAGACACAAGAAGATGATAAATAGCCAATACAGCACAAGGAAAGGTGTGCAACACTAGAATCAGAAAAATACTAATCAGAACAATAACAGGATCGTATTATACACTCATTAGGGAAATGAAGTTAAAAGTTTTAAAAGAACATATGTCAGCTTAAGTGTGAACCAGTTAGAACTTTCAAATACTGCTAATGTGAATGTAAAATGATAAAACCATTTTGGAAAACAATATAGAAATTTCTTGTATTACTGTTAAGAACCAACACTTCTGTTCTAAAGTTTTTACTTAAGAGGAATGAAAACACATGTTCACAATATGTTTCTACATAAAAGTTGACTATCCCTTATCTGAAATTCTTGGGACCAGAAGTGTTTCAGATTTTGGTTTGAAATCCACTTGATCTGCAAAGAAGATAGCTACTCCCGAGTTTTTTCAGGTTCCTGTCACATGGAGTATTGTTTTCCACCCTTTAACTTTCAGTCTATGAGTTTCTTTTTGAATTAAATGTGTTTCTTGTATGCCGCATATTGTTGGATCTTGCTTCTTGACCCATTCTGCCAGTCTATTTCTTTTGAATGGTGAATTGAGACCATTAACATTGATAGTCATAACTGATAGGCATTTACTTATCATTGCCATGACTTTTCTTTTTGTTGGATTTTCCCCCTTTGCGTTTAATTTCTTGTCATGCCTGATGGATTCATTCTGCTGTGCATCCTGGGGTTGTGATCATCATTGTCTTTTCCTAGGATATTGTCTAAAATTTTTTGGAGTGCTGGTTTGGTATTCATGAAGTGCCTAAGGTGCTCTTTGTCATGAAAGTATCTTATTTCACCATCCATTTTGAAAGATAGTTTTGCAGGGTACATCAATCTGGGTTGGAGGCTGTTTTCCTTTAGGGCTTGGAATACATCACTCCAAGCTCTTCTTGGCTTGAGGGTTTGCACTGAGAAGTCTGCTGTGATTCTGATGGGCTTTCCTTTGTATGTGATTTGGTTCTTTTCTCTAACTGCTTGTAGAATTTTGTTCTTCTTTTGGGTTTCTGAAATCCTAACTATTATATGCCTATGTGTAGATATTTTTTGATCAAGGCTAGTTGGAGTCCTATATGCCTCACTTATCTGTATGTCAAGTTCTTTTTCTCTGCTTGCCTAGTTTTCTGCCATCACTTCTGTGAAAAATTTTTTTGTGTCATCTACACTCTCTCCTGTTTCTTCATTGACTCTGATCAGTCTTATGTTATTCTTCTTTGCATCATCTAGCAGCTGCTGGATTGATTTATCATGGTCCCTTACAATTTTAAAGAAATTTTTCTTTTCCTGGTCACTAATTGCAATCTTATCTTCTATATCTGAAGTTCCTTCCTCACATTGGCTCATTCTGCTGCATAAGCTTTCAATGGAATTTCTAATGTCCTGGAAATCTACTTGAATTTGTTTTATGGACTCCATTTGTTTCCTATGTTGGAATTCTATCATGTTCCTCGGCTCCTCTATTTTTTTATCTGTGACCTCTCTAGATTTATTAATCATGTCTTGCACTATGGGTACAATCTCTGATGTTATATGAGAAATTATTTCTGATTTCATTTTTTCCAGATCTTCTTTTGTTGCCATTTCAGGGAGTCCAGGTGGTTGAGTATCAGATTGTTCCATCTTGTTTCCCTTTGGGATTGCTGTAGCTGATCTGGAAGTCTGGTTTTGAGGCTTGTTTATGTGTCTTCTCATTTTGATGGGCGAGTGGTTCACCTCCTCTGCACTGGGAGCAGTGCTATGGCGGCCTGGGAACCTCCTCCTGTGTGCTGGGATTGACTCAAGTCCTCTGCCTCAAATATTTCAAATATCATCTAAATCTTATTTCCTCTGATTTTTATAACCTGGTGTTTTTTGTTTTTGTTTTTTTCTTTTCAAGACTATTGTTGGTATGTTATTTGACTGGAGCCTGAACAAATGGCTGTTGATGCTCTCCTGACTTCCATTACACAAGAATTGGCTTATAAGTATTTTGAATTATGGTATAAAATAATCACACTCCTTACTCTATAACCTCTAAACCATCTTTGTAATGATCAATGTTTCAGTCTAATAGAAATACATTGAATTAGAGAGGTTTTTGTTTTCTTTTGTTTTGTTTTTTCTTTAATGTTAGCTCAATGCTGAGCATTTCTGGGAGGCATTTGCCACAAACTCCACCTGCGTCACCTGCCTCATTTGTCTGCAGAGAAGACACCTGCTAAAGTTTGTCTTTCCAAGATCTTTGTGAGAAAACAGAGAATGTGCAGAGCTTGGTCTTTCCACTGAACTCCATGGCCTGCCAAACCAGGAATAATACAGGAGCAAGCAAATATTGCAGAAAGCACATTTACACATTAACTAATTTGTCTGGGTTATGCTTCTTTTTCTGTGTAGTAGTTTGTAACAGTTCTTACAAATATAAATTATCCCCAAACCACAAACCAATGTTTAAAAAAGAGTAAGAAGAATAAGATGAGGGGGAGGAGGAGGAGGAAGAGGAAGAAGAGGGAAGAGGGAAGAGAAAGAGAAAGAGATGTATTTCTGTCTTTACACACTCTGAAAAACTTTGTAAGATGAAGACTCCCACATAGAGCCTGCCATTCCTTGGTCATTTTTTTTTCCATGCCAGGGCAGGTCACAACCTACTTCCACCCTTTTGTTTTCCTCTTTTACTGTTTTCCTTAGACAAGCCATCCATTAGTTCCTCTGGTGTGTGTGCACTCTAATCCATCATTTTATTCATTTAAAATATAACCTATCTTATGTGTATTTTCTGTGAAACCTAATTGAATTCCAGAACCAATAACATAAAGCCAACTAAATTCAACTGTCCCCACATGACAGTGCAGTACTAAAGGAGCTTTATATGACCAGATCCATCTCTGCCACACTCCTGCATCAGGTCTGAGCTTCTCCCCCATACTTACATTTCTTAGCATTACTCAATTACCATTTCTTCTTGGGGGCCCTTTAGCAAAAGTTTTAAACATTTTCAGAAAAGCTCATTTATTATTTGGCACATTAGCCATGATTAACCTCAGCAATCACAATTCCCATTTGCTACTGCAGCCTGGCAGTTAACGCCCATAGCAGGCTAAGTACAGGGCAGTAGGCGGCAAGTATCTGAAAAGAAAATATAAATTCATTCAGTCATAATACAGTTGTCAAACCAAACACATAAATAGGTTTCAACTATATTTCTGATTTTTATTTTGTAATACTTGGTTTATATATCTACTATGAGGACAATTGGGTAGCTACAATGATAAAATTCAACTTTCTGAACAGCTGGTAACCCCAAACTAATTGGTTTTGAGGAGGGAAGATGGTCAGGACCATGGGTCATTAGTGATCAATTACCTTAGGATTCTGGGATCCTTAGAGAGCAAGAAGAGCACTGCAAGAGGGTAGTAGAGCAGTCTCAGTCCTTTCTAAAGTTAGCCCTATTTCCTATCTCTCGTCTTGTTTCTCATTATTAGTTTTCGGTGTTGGGACACAAAAGGCAAAATGCCCACAACCCCACACTTGCCACACCTAAATGACTTATGAGCACATTACCACAAAGATGAAAAAATTCTGTCTTTCCTCTGGAAAATGTTTTGTAAAAAAGTCGCAGAACTTGCCTCTTACTTTCTTCTCTAAAAGAAAGAATCTTTATTCTCCAGCAACTCAGCACCTATTGACTTACAGAGGCTTCAGGAATTAAAATTTGATGAGCACAACAGATATCCCCCACTGCTGCAGATGCCAGCACCTTTTGGCCAGACTGGGGCTTCCTGGGGCTTGTCTTTCAGCAGCAGCACAAATTTCAACAGGAGTTGGCAAGTATCGGCTATTTGAGTATACAAGCAAATTTAAAGAACTCTCGGTCACAAGTTGAAATTCATAAGGGGCATTGGTATTATTTTTTCTTTCAAAGGAGATTATAGAATTAAAATTTAAGTACATAGTTTTTCTAACTTCTTAATAAGAGAGCTTTAATAATTCATCACCACATTAGGAGGCAAATGTGGAGAAATGAGGATATTACCTTACAGAATGGAATCTTTGAGAAGAAAAATATACATGGTTGTTTGGGAAAAAAAGAAATTATACATCGTTTATCCTGCTTAGATCTAATATGGTGAGATAAATTTTTATAGATATTATTTTACTTCTCTAATCATTACATATGATGGTAGGGGAGTACAATCATTAATAGCTCAGAGATTTTAAAAATATATTATTTGGAACAATCTGAGATTCAAAAATTTGATCATATGAGATAGCAAGAAAATTTTTTAAATAATTATGGCATTTAGAAGCAAGAATTTATGCCAATGTGTGCTTCCTTATTTTGTAAATTAACACTTAAATTAACACTTCCAGAAATTTACCTAGAAATTTATTCAGAGTTCACACACTTAAAAATGGAAGTTAAATCTAGAAGCACCATCTGCCTCATCAAGTACCTTAATGTTTGGAAATTGAATCATCTCCAAATTATGATTAAAAGTGAGTCCAGAAAATAGAGTAACTTAGCATCCCAGTGTTTAAATAAAATGTGAGCTTACTAATTCTTACTTCCTCATCTGTAAAATCGAGAAAATATATGCCCTACCTTAGAAAAGTGGTAAGAGCCTTAAATATGATATTATGTTTGAAAAGGCTTACCTTGGCCGGGGATTTAGCTCAGTGGTTTCACCGCCTGCTGTGCAAGCACAAGGACCCCAGTTCGATCTCAGGTACCAAAAAAAAAAAAAGTCACCATCTAATGACAAAGGCAAACAAATAAACAACTCTAAACAACTAATTAGGGTATAATACAATAAGTGTTATAACAAATTATATGAAAGATACTATGGAACATACCAGAATCATACCCTAAAAACTTTATATGGGATTCAGAAACCAGTCATTTGGCATGCAAATCTTGCCAACCAGCTCAAGACACTCACCTGGCTCCTAGGTTTTTGCTTAGAGTCACCTATATGGTCTAGAGTAACTAACTGCCATTGTTTTATATATTTTGTTCATATTTTTAGGTGTTTTGGGTAGGATGATAAATCTAATTATTTTTACTCTGTTTTGACGAAAATGATAAGGTTTTGTAGAACAGATTACAATCACTTCAACAGAAATAGCCATGATGCCAACCCTTGTCATGGAATTAGAAGAGAGAAGCATTTACTTTATTGTTGACTGAAGATCACAGAGGATCAAAGGCAAAGAAAACTAGTTCTTCTTCTCATTTCTAAGCTTGTCCTGAGCATCTGAGTGCCATTAACCAGTCCAAATGGACACTTTGTATGGTTTTCTAAGAGCTCTGAATTAGGGTGTATGTCGGTTGGTGAGGATTATCACTGTGGTCCTAGGAGGATACACAGGAAAAACTGGTACCTCTCTATATTTGCTGTGGTCTGAATGTTTGTGTATCCCCCAAAATGCATTTTAGAAACCTAATCCCTGATAAGATAGTATTTAAGATAATATTAAGAGGTGTTTAGGAGGTGTTTAGGTCATGGATGTAGAACCATCATGAATAGAATTAGTGCACTTACAAAAGAGGCCCAAGGAAATCCTGTTTGCCTCTTTTACCAAGTGAGATTGTACTATCGATAAACCAGACAGCAAGCCTTAATCAATTGCTGAATCTGCTGGCATGTTGATTGTGGACGTCCCAACTTCTAGAACCTTTATAAGCTACCTATTCCAAGGCATTTTGTTATAGTAGCCTGACAGTACCACACAAAGTCATAGTTTCAGAGATGCTGTCCATAGCACTGTGAGGACTGAGATGAAGCCTTGCTGGCCAGGTGAATTGGACTAAATGGGCTCGAACACCCAGCCTGTTTTAATTTGCCTGTCCTTAATGCAGACAATCTTTACCAATTTTCTTAATCACAAAGGCATTCCAAGTTCTAAATCTTTTGTAATTAGCTCTTTACAAATTAGAACATCCATGTGAAAATATTTTAAGCATATTTGGTAAAACAAGTATAGTTTTAAAATGTCATTAATCATATGGGAATCAATCAGAAGAACATAAGTAAGCAGCAATGCGTTTTTATGACTATTCCTCAATCAGTTATTATCTCAGGAAATTGATTTCTTTCTTCTTTTATATGTGTTGACATTTGATGTTATCTCTATAACCCCTTTCAATTCCAACATTCAATTTTTTCCCAGATATTCAGTAGTTTAATCAACTTATGAAGAGCTAAAATATAAAGAGGTAAAATCTAAGAGAATCTGAGTAGTAGGAAGAACACTGGATATAAGGATCAGAAAATATGAGTCGAAAATATATGTATCTGACTTCGTAACTTTGGAGGGAAAAAAAAATCACTTAACCTCTCTCTCCGGGTTTTATTACTACCCCTGTTCTTGAGGTGAATAAATTATCAGTCTTATGATATGAGAATAAATTAAGTAAACTCAAAAACACTTGTGAGGCATAAATTGCAATTTTAACTGCTCAAGGCCACAAAGTAAATTAAAAGAACACAAAGAAAATATTGTATATCAAGGATTATAAACACCAGAAACATCCACGAAACATAAGCAAGATAATTGAATTGTTTTTATGGTTGACCTTTTTTTTTTAATTACGTAAGGTTAATAATTTAGAGATGATCTTCTACATCAAGTGGCCTGTGGTATGGTGTTCAGTGATGTCATTGTGGCAAAATATTTATCAAAGAGAAAATGATCACAATGACATCATCATGTAGTTTCTGAACACTCTATGGGAATGATCATCAGGGAGCCCTGTCTTTTGATTGAAGTTTTCTGTCCTCTGTCAAACCACTCTCTACCCTCACTTTTCGATCACTGAGACTAAAAAAGGTTTCAAAGCAAAAGCCTCATAGTTTTCAACTACCAATAGATTAGAAAACACATTTTCATATACCTTTCTTTCACTCCAGTCCTCCTGACCAGAGTAAATTGGCTCAGCAATAATGGACATGTAAAGAACTTCATGTAGAATGTGGGCTTTGCAGAAACAAGAGGCTGGGGAATCCCTGATTTCCACAGAGGCATGTGCTTGGCTGGTTTGAATAACTGTGTGGGTAGCAGGGAACTGATGACTCAGGATGCACAGGCACTGTGCCTCATCCCTGTGCTAACAAGGGTTCTGTGGTGGGCAGACCTTAGCTACATGAACAAAGTGGGTGGAAGAATGCAGTTAGGCCATTAGGAGCCCTCTCAGTTATAGACATCAGGTGGCACATATTATGCCACAACAGAGATCATATAAACATACTTACCAATTTGGCATCTCCTGTAAATTGTAGAATATCCCTTTTAACCTTGCTCTTAAATTGAATAAAGAACGATCCTTTTAAAAGCAGGGAGAAATTTAGAAATGCTGGAAGCACTGTTGAGGTTGTTTGTTCTCAGCCTCACTGCCTTGCTCAGAAACTAGAGAGATGAGGGGCTCTCCTTGGCAGGCTGCAGCCTGTGGTGGCACTGTCTCCAGGCCAGGGTGCTTGTGACTGTTGAAATTTATGCCCCACAACCACCAGGTACCCACCCTAGGGGCTGGCCCAGCTTAAATAAGTTAGTTGGCCTTTTTAGTCACTGTAGCTGTAGTTTAGACAAACAAAGCCCAATGATCGCATTTAATGAAAGTACTAACTGTACCAAAAAAGAAGGCATCGACAGCTATTTATTAAAATGAATTTTGAGGGTAAGTATTGAGAAAAATTATAATTAGAGATGTGTACAGAAAAAGGTATATAATATGCTATATTTATAAATAAAATTGGTATTATAATTCCTGCTGTAGTTATACCAAATAGATAAAAAACAACATAATTAAATGAAAACATTTTTGCTTTGATTTTATGTATAGTGATACCATCTTTTTAAAAGTTTTAAATGTCTAATGGTGACATTTCAAAAATAAACCCATGTGGCAAAAATATTAACAGATTCTCATGTGCCAACCTCCCATATTAGCAGATGTCAACATTATGCTTTATTAGCTTTATAATCAATTTTTTTCTCTTTTTATAAAGAGAAAGCATTCAGTATAGATAGAATACTCTCACCCCACTCTCTACTTCTCTCCCTGGAAGGAACCACTACCCTGAAGTTAATTTGTTTCTATTCATGTATGAATGTTTAATTTTCATTATATAGGTGTTTCCATAAATTACATATTATTGTTTATGTGTTTTAAATATTTATATAAATATCAGGAAACATTTGGTACATTTCCTTTTGTAACTTGCTTTTCTTATCAACATATTTTGAGATTTATCCATGTTGATATACATACCATAGACCTAGTTTATTCTTTTTAATTTTCTATAGTGTTTTGCAATTCGAATAAACTATAGTTTATTTCCTCAGTCATTCACAGAGAACAGTTTTTTGATGTTCCAGAAGATAGAAATACTCTGTGCTGCAGACAGGATTCTGCACATGTCCCCTTGGGGTCATAGGTAAGAACTTCTGTAGGCTGGAGACCCAGAGGTGGGCAGGTAGAAATATGCTCATTATCAGTATTTATAGGTATGGAAAAGTTGTTTTTCAAAGGGATCCTACTGATTTATAGTCTTACCATTACTGAACCCTGTTTCCCCACATCCTCATCAATGTGGTTTTACATGGCTTTATTCTATTACTCTATGTGTTAACTTACTGCTTTTGAATGTTTTTAAGGGATTTAAAGTGCAAACTTAATTTATTTTAATTCATGACTAAAGCTTTTTCTTTATGCTTAGGCAGTCCTGTTTCATTATTTGGAGAGCTAGCCTTTGTGGAAACAATTTTAATTTCTACGTATGAGCTTATATATAAAAGATACACTCTCATAGACAAGAAGGAAGAAACCACAAACAAAAACAAAAAATAGCATTTTCAGAGTTTTGGAAATAACTATAGAAGGTGATCCAATAGGAACCTAATAAATACAAACTTTCTTACTCAATCCTTTTTTTCTCTTTCTGTTTATGATTGCACTTACTTGGGGATAAACACTGAAATTGCATCTTTCCCAAAGAATTAATAAACTGAAAACATTTTTTAAAAGTCTTGCATGGTAGAACTCATTATATGAAGCAGCATAGTTTCTAAAGAAGGAGGAGTAAGGAATGGAGAAGACAGATGGAGAGTTGTGCAGAAAAAGGCAGAATAAATCCCCAAACGATATGGTTAAAAATGATCTTTTGAGCTATTTTATGTTTAAGCTAATAACAAAAAGCACTTATTTTTTTCCTTCCTTTAAAATTAATTCTCTAGCTGTGTTGTACAACACTCACTTCCCTTAATTACATCAACCAGCTCAGATCTTTGACCTCCTTTTCCACTGTTAGTCTTTTCAACTAAAAATGAAAAGCTGTGTAATTCAGGTATTTGGCTACTAGACTGTGGGTGCTTTGGGTCATCCTTACTGTCTTGTTAGGCTGACTGAAGGATGTCTCCCCAGAAGAGACATGCTGCTATTTGCTTGCTCCACGTGACAACCACCTCCCACAGCCATTTTTACATCCCAGCTGGGAACAGGCATGAAGACGTGTTTAGCACCTCTCTTGCTCTTGACATTTAGCCTGAGACTCTTGTGTTTATCTGAAACCAGTTTGAAATTGGTTTTTAATACAATGTCAGCTTTTCTTGATTGAAATGAGAGTGCCCAGCCTGTCAGTCACCTTTCATATTATACTTAAAATAAAAAGAACAAGGAGATCAAGGATGGATGGAGAGAGAGAGAGAGAGAGAGAGAGAGAGAGAACTTTATTTTTCATAGATAAAAAAGACACACTGAAACACTTATTTTTGCTAACTCGGCCTAGATAGGGTGTTTACTATTATTGTTATTGGCAACAATATTCTTTTCTTTTTTTGACCCACAACACATTTTCTTTTCATTTTAAAAAAAATTGTATTAGTACATGTATGCAGTACATAATGTTAGCATTCCTTGTGTGGAGTTGGTTCAGGTACATAACACATCTTCATTTCTTTTTCATCCATTTTTCCTCCCCTCCCTCCCCCTCTCTCCATCTCTTGATCCTCTTCCCTTTTGAGAAAATCTATCTCCCTACTTTTTATTGTCTATCTTTTATATTGTTCTTTATCTATAATTTGGATTTCTCATATAAGTGAAAACATGCAATATTTAAGTTTTTGTGTCTGATTTATTTTACTTAACATTATGGTCTTAAAGCACATCCATTTTCCTACAGATGACTCAAGTTTATCTTTCTTTATGATAAATGGTGCTGGGGAAATGGGCTATCCACATTCAGAAGACTGAATCTAGATCCATATCCCTCACCAGGTACTAACCTACAGCAAAAAAGATCAAAGATGTAATATTAAAACAGAAACACTTAACTTGCTGGCAGATAAAATAGGTAAAACTCTTGAAGTCATCGGCATAGCCAAGGGATTTCTGAACAGCACCCCAGCTGCACAAGAAATAGTTCTGAGAATCAATAAATGAGATCATATCAAATCAAAAAGTTTCTGCACAGCAATAGAAACAACCACCAGAGTGAAAAGACAACCTACAAAATGGGGAAAAAAAATTTCCAGCAATTTCCCAGACAGAGGACTAATACCTAGGATATATAAAGAATTCAAAAAAACTAGACCTCCCCAATCTTCCTTTCCTGAGACTTCCAAGATGATGAAAAAGTTATTTTTACTTTCCTATGGAAACATGAAGTTTAAGTTCCCTGTTCAAAAGAGACTATTACCAAAAAGCCCTCAAATGAATCCATGCTGTGTGCTTTAATATATAAATTTGGTATCACTGACATTAAAGCTAAAATGTGAGTATAATTAGGGAATTTAACTGTAATACACCCCGTTTTGCTAATGTCTGGCTAACCATGCTCGCTTCGGCAGCACATATACTAATGTCTGGCTAACCTCCAGCATCACCTCAGGTGCCTAGTTTTCCCACCTGGGCCCATGCTGTTATTTCCATGAGTTTCTGGGGTGCCTTGGAGGCTCACAGTCCTCTCAGGGTCTCTGTGCCGTGCCTCCTCCTCAGCATCCACTTCCCTCAGAGCAGGCTGGGGTTCACATCCTTGTGGTAGCGGAGAACCCTGGCCTGACTCCTAGCTTCTGGATCTATTGTTCTCTGAGCTGCAGCAGTGGGGAGGAGCCAATTCCTCAGTCCCTAATCTAAGTGGGCTGTCCTGAGTTCCCAAGAGATGGAGGAAATGCTCTTCCTCCCAATTCAGTGTCACTTGTGCCTGGATGTCATGCTGAAAGTATGACCATACTTTATGAAGTATGACCATGCTTCTCAAAGGTGGCCTGCTTGGCTTATCACTGTCATCCTTCTTTCCATAGATCAAACTTGGGAGCAGTCAGTGGTGACCACACTGTCCCATTCCCTATCTTTTGCAAATGCTCGTGCAAATACACTCCTGAGAGAGCAGGCCCCACCTAGACTGGCAGGTCTAGAGTTTTCTTTAGGTTCAGCCAAGACCTCTGCCAAGGGATATAATACATACACACACACACACACTCTCACTCACTCACAACTTACCACATTACACCACATACACTCTTCATTCTTCTTAAATCTTTAGCTTCTCCCTCTCTCCTGGCTCCTTTCTGCTATTTCCAAAAGTTCAAGTCGCTTTCATCTTGAAATGAATAAACAACAAAGGCCTTTAATAGACTTAACCTCCCCTCTAACTACCGTCTTATCTCTCACATCCTTCAAATATACTCTTCTTTCTTTTAATTAATTTTGAATTGTATTGATACGTACTCTAAATGTGTATTATTCATATTTTACAGTGAATACTGTATTTATAACTTCAAAATATGGATTCAATTATGCTTACCAAAAATGATACATCTGAGTCCTAACTTGTAGTAACTCAGAATGTGATCCTATTTGGAGATAGGGAAATCAAAATGAAGTCACCCTAATCTAATCTAACTGTTGTCTTTATAAAAAAGAGAAAATTTGGACACAGGAAGAATGCTGTGTAAAGACCAAAGCAGAGATTAGGGAGATATTTTGACAAGCCAAGGAACACCAGAAATTGCCACCGAACCACTAAGAGAGAAAGCATAGAACAAACTTCTTCCTCACAGTCCTCAGAAAGAACCCACCCTATGGACTTGACCTTAGACTTCTGGTCTCCAGAGCTGTGACACAGATTGTTTCTGTTACACTCAGTTTGTGATCCTCTGTGCAGCCAGTACCTAATTTTGCTGGCATCATCCACCTGTCTCTCCCCACTGCCTTCCCTCCCTCTCACTCATCTCATTGATAACTGACTTCTGTGCCATTCATTCTACTGTAATTTTCTCACCAAATTACCAATGGCCTTCTTGTTGCTAATTACATTCCAGAGCCTCCCTGAGGAAATTTACCCATTCCTATTGGCTTTGAAAATAATCTACAATTGGAATCTTTAATTTAGACAATTCTCCCAAGTTTCAGGCCCATCAACAACCAGAGATATTTACTTGATAGAAAAAGAAACCAACTCAAGCTGGTGTGAAAGGAGTTAGGGGAGTATCAGATACATCAGGGTTTTGCTCAGCAGATCCAGACAGTAAGAATCTCAGGCTAACAAAGAAGATTCTGAAGGAGGAGCTTGGCCTGAGAGCAAAGTCCTAATTGTCCCTGTGCCACTCACTCCATCTGTTTCCTGGTCTTGCAGAGGATTCCCAGCATTGGGTGATTTTTCCCTTGACTCTCTCTGATACATGAGAACAAAGTTCAGTGCACCCTTACCTGAATTAAAGGTTGTATACGGCCTATTCTTAGCTTTCTTTCCTTCTCTTATCTCTCTATTTTCCCAAATATGCACCAACCACACTGACTTCCTTCAGGTCCTTCTAGGATTCCTGGCCTCCAGGCTCTGTGCCTGACTTCAAGCTGCCTGGAACAAACTGTTTCCCTTTCCTCTTGGTGAACTCCTACTCTTCCCATTATCCTCACCTGGCTTTCCACTTTCCCCATTCACTTCTCCTCCTCCCCAAGTCTGACTTATTATTCTGGATTTGAGGTCCCCGGCACCCTGTGTTCTCCATGTCATATACCTACCTGTCCATCACTTCTATTAGTCTTCTGTGCTTCTAGGGAACTAAAACCATCTTCAGGATGTGGCTAAATTTGTGAAGGCATTAATTCTGTTGAGCTAATAAGCCAGTGTATCAACATTGGTACTACTGATATTGTGGAGTGGAGAATTCTTTCTCAGAGGAGCTGTCTGGTGCATTATAGTGTTACTGGATTTGAGGGAGCTAGAGTCTCCTTCTGGAGGTGATTTGTAAATTCTCAATGTCCTGAACAAAGAATTAAATGAAACAAGCATAAGCAGTAGCAAAGTTTCACATTTATGAAAGGTAGGAAAAAACCAGAAGGGTAGGGAATAAAACACACTCAGCAGAATGAGCTTGGGTCAAGTAAAAGTAGAAAAAATAAAAACAAAAATATACCCTACAGTATAGGGTGGGCTACCGTGAAGAGATACAACAGCAAGTGCTTAATGGCAACTGTCCCCTTTTTATATTTCCCATGCTGTTGTCACATCCAGGTCATCCTATCAAAAACCAGCTGAAGTTTTCATGAGAAGTCCACACATAGGGCTCTGAGAATTATACTGTGCATGTGTCCTGGGACCTTGTCACACCTATTTTCCCAACTACTTTTAGCCACATCCTATCTTCCTTTCTCAATAGAGTGTTCAACAGCATTTTTGGCCTCTACTCACTCCATGCCAATCACCTATATTCTCACTTTCTTCAGTCATGACAGTTAAAAAAATGTGTCCAGATGTTGTCCAAGGCACTTGGACACAATCACCATGGCTTGTAAATCCCAGCACATTTTCTTTGTAAACAGTAGAGCTATCTGCTACTCTGAGAGAAACTGATGAGGCCAAATAAAGTTTTCTACTTTATAGATAATATTTTAATATCAGCACTACTGATTATAATATTGGTAATTGGTGAGGTACACATCTCACTCTAAAACTTTACTGATAAGTTAGGCAAATGGTTGTGCTCTGGATACAACCATGCTGCTTTTTGGTTCTGTAAAGACATTATTTGTAGTTTATTCAATCAAACTGCCAAAATTTATTTCTTAAGGTTATTGTGAAAATCAAGCAAAACTGTGTATATAAAGCCATTAGCTATTCCTTATTAAGAACTTCCTTTGTAGCAGCCACTGTGCTATTATTGTCCATAGACTGATTCCATGGAAGAGAAATGGAAAGATTCCAAATATTACTCAGATACCTTTGCCCCAATGACAAATGCAGAAATAGTGCCAGCTCCCTGGTTCTTTCCTTGACTGTTGGTCAGGTTGCTGGAAACAAACACCCATCCCCCAGCAAAGAAACAATACAGATAATGAGCTTTGTTCCATTGCCACTGAAAGTAAAGAGAACTGTGTCCTCTTACACACTTTTTGCTTTGCTTAATCCAAGCACATTTCTGTTATAACTTCAGAACCATCCAAGCAGTGCTTGGTAGGCATGGCCACCTGTCAGGGTTCAAGCCTGCCAGTGTCATTGTATCTCTCTGGGAGCCTTCCCTGTGGAGTCTGTACTTACCCTAGAGCAGAGCTCTGGGGTAGGACAGGCAGACCACTAGAGCCCAAAGGGAAAACAAATCTCTTCTGTGCAGGCCATGAAAGTTTCACCAAAGAGCCCTTTTGTTCTGCTTGGGGAGGGAAGAGAAAGAAAAAAGGGAAAACTACACTGTCTGAGGGCTGCACTAAATACTTGAAGCCCACCTGATTTACCGACTTAGTTTGACTAAGAACTCTTCTTATTTAGGTATTTAATAAATGATCAATAGGAAAATTGCATTTCCATGAGCCAGAACATTCTTATTTACTGGCACAGACTTTTTTTTTAAATACAAACATTTTTTTCTGCCACATTCAGCAACTGCTGTCAGAGGCTGAATATCTGTGGTCACACACTCAGCTTCCTGTTTATAAATGCACTCTGTTTTCTGTGAGTCAGAAGTTTCTTGTTCTGCTCAGAGGTATGACTGACTGTGTCAGGGCTCAGGAAGTCCCTCAGGCTCTGTGAGTGACCTGGGGCACGTGGGGTCTCGGGTGAACAGGCACTGACACTGTACATGATGTCCCAAAGCTATAACTATTTGGCATAGTAGGATTGGTGGTTTCTTACCCAGTTATAGTCTTGACTGTTGTCAACGATAAACAAAGCTGGAAAAAAACCAGAGTTTAGTCAGGAATAACTCTTACACTAGAGGAAAGAACATTTCCACAGAGATGACAGGATATTTTTAAGGGAAGCTGAGGGAGGAGGGTCTGAGGGGATCATAGGGTCAGGGGAGTGAAACAACACCAAGGATCCATCAGCAGACATGTGACTAGACAGCTTTGTCTGCTTGCTGGCCATTAAGGAAGTTAGGGTTCTAACTTCCCACAGAGATGGGGATAGAGGCTCTGCCTTTCTGATGATTATGTTGAATAGAAAAGGTCTTTAGGTCCTGGAAAAAAACACTCCAGCATTGCAGCAAGTGCATACACATGTCAAAGGTTACAGGAGAAGGATTCACAATTGCAAAACTTTATTTAATAACAGCTGTAAGGAAACATGGCCAAGGGCTTGCCCTCAGGTGTCAGCTGGAGCAAACAGTCAATTCTCCTGGCAGCCTTGAGCTTTCAGAGGCAGGTACTTTGAGAGGATTAGGTCCATCCTACCTTGAGTTGTTAGAAACTGTGTCAATGTTTGTTCATATTATTATGCGCCAAGGTTGAGGCCTGGTTGAGAAGCTGGCTCTCTGTGGTCAAGAAGACATTCTGTCCCAAGGAAGCAGCCCAATATTCAAGGTCCATCCTTGGCATTCCCCTCACTTTCTTTGGTGCTTTCTCAGTGTTATGGTTTACATCTAGAATGTTCCTCAAACATTTTGCATTCAGAAGTTGGGCTTTTGGAAGGTGACTGGATCATGAAGTGCTATACTCCTCAGTGGACTGATGCATTAATGAACTCATAGCTCAATGTTATGAAGAGGTGGGTCCTGGTTGGAAGTGGCGTGTCACCAGGGGGAATGCCTTTGGAAGGTATAGCTTCTTCTTTGACTCCTCCTTTTTCTCTCTCTGCTTCCTGGTTGGCATGAGGTGAGCTGCTTTCTTCTGCCATGTTCTATCACCATGATATTTCTGCCTTAGAGCCAGCCTACCATGGACTAAATCCTCTGAAACCGTGAGCCAAAATAAACTTCTCCCCCTTTAAATTGCCAGTGTTGAGCATTGTGTCTCAAGAATGGGAAAGCTTACAAATATACCCACCTAACCTACCAGCTACTCCACTACCCCCAGGGGCAACTCAAGTGCCTAATTGCCTTAAATAGCAACTGACTTTTCCTTCTTCCCAAGAATATGCTACTCTATCTCCCTTTTCTTTTGCATCTTCCTTGTAAGCTAATTCCATTCTTCCTTCAGAATTCAGTTTAGTCCCCATCTTGTCCTTGGAAAATCCTTCCCTGATCTCTAAGGGCTGGGCTTGGCCTTCCCATAGTGTGATACTCTTCCTCCCCGTAACATTTATAACACCATATTTTAATGACTGTTTGAGTATCAGTTTCCCCCATAAAACTATAAACCATAGAAGGGCAGGAACTAGATTCAACTCATCCTTATCCCCCAGTACTTAGCCGTAGTATAAGCTTAATCAATGCTTGCTGGGTGCGACCATCCTGCGATGCCTATTCTCAGAACTCCGCTCTGACAGCTAAGAACACAGTCTCTGGGCTTGAATCCCTGCTTCACCACTGACTCAGTATGTGGGAGAGCTACTTCACTTTCTGTGCCTAAGTCTTCTTATCTGTGAAAGGGTAAATGAGGATCTCCCTCCCACAGGCTGGTATGAGGCTTACGTGTATTATATGTGTGTGGTGCTTAGAGTCTGGCACCAGTAAGTACCATCATTACTACTGCTTGTTCTCAAAATGAAGTTAGATGCTCTCTGCCAGTGATTTGTTGAATGAATGAGTAAATGTTCAGCATAACATTCGCCATTACTGCTTTTGTTTTCTTGCCCAGAGGAATGACTTGTAGCAACACAGGAAAAGAAAAGAAGTTTATTTATCTCACAGTTTTGGAGACTGAAGGTCCAGGATCTGGCAGCCCTATCCACTCAGTCTCTAGTGAAGAGTGCCGTGGCTGAGTCACAGTGTTGTGGAGAAACAGAGAGGGAACCAGCTGTTTCACAGTCACATGGTAAGACAGGAAGCCAGAGAAATTCATGAGCCAGACTTGTTGTTTTTATAATAACTTGTTCTCTCAGGAACTAACTATGGTCTCAAGGAGTGCATTAATCTCTTCCAAGGGTGGTGTCCTCAATGAACTAACCACTTTCCACTAGGCTCCATGTCTTAAAGCTTCATCAACTCAGTGTCACCACACTGAGGACCAAGCTTTCAGCATGTGAACCTTTGGTGGACACACTCAAATCATATCCACCCTATAAGCAAGAATCAAGGTCATACTGGAGTGCATTTTCCCTTTTCCAATACGGCTTATGTTCTCATGAAAATTGGAAATTTGACACAGACACACACACAGTGAACACCATGTGTCTTAGGTACTTTTCCCTCATTGCTGAGACAAAATACTCAACATTCAAAATTAAAGGGGGAAGGTTTATTTATCACACAATTTGTAGAGGTTTCAGTCCATAGTCTGCTGGCTCCAAGGCAGGTTGGCATGGCAGGCAGGCATCACAGAGGAGAAACAGTTTATGGTGGGCAGAAGATAGCGAAGCAACAGGGGACTACCACAGCTATTTCTTACCCTTATAGCTTATCCAGACTACTTAGAGCAGGTAGCACTCACATCCTTAATTCTAGTACCCTTGAGCCTAGCATTGCACCATGAATCAATTCTAGCATCACACACTCTAGATCCAGCCACTTCTGAAAAACTCCCACCTATGACTACATGAGGCTTTCGGGGGACATCTAGACACAAGTAATAACACCATGTAAAATTCCAGGCAGAGTTGGGCAATCCAGCAGAAGCCAAGGACTACCATAGAAAGCCAACAAACCACTAGGAGAGAGGTGTGGGATAGATTCTTCCTCACAATCCTCAGAAGAATCAACCCTGCCAACACTTTAATCTCAATCCTCCAGCCTCAAGAACTTTGGGACAATATATATCTGTTTAATTCACTCAATTTGTAGTACAGTTAGTTCTCTATATCTGAGGGTTCTGTATTTATGGATTCAACCCATTGCTGATTGAAAATGCTGAAAGAAAATTTCATCTGTGTGGAACTTGTACAAAGTTTTTCCTTGTCATTATTCCCTAAACAATAAAATATAATAACTATTTGTATAGCATTTATGTTATATTACATGTTATAAATAATCTAGAGATCATTTCAAATATATGAGAGGAAATGTGGAGGCTGTATGTAAATACTATGTCATGTTATATATAGGACTTGAGTGTTCATGGATTTTGGTATCTGCACTGCTTCCTGGAAGCGATTCCTGGAGATAACAAAGGACAGCTGTACTATGTTAGGACAACCCTAGAGAACTAGTATAGTTAGGAAGAATTGCAGACCACAGTGTTTAAACGTGGACTTTCCATAGACATTTTGGTTTAGGGTAGCCTGACTCCTTATATGGTAGCTCAGGACTTCAAGCATGTGTGTGTTCCAGTGACCAAGGCAAAATGCACACCACCTTTTATTACTTAGTTTGGGAAGTTATCAAACTTATCAAATCTATTAGTTAGTGCCACTTGTATCATACTGTTATCAAAACACATACTAACTGGCCCAGATCCAAAGGCTCAAGTACTGGCCTCCAGCTCTTGACCAGGGAGTACGAATAGCCCCAGAAGACAGTGTGAAATGAGAGATACTGATGTGTTTTTAAAAATATAATCAATAGCTACCCAGAACCCGAAAAAGAGAACATAAAACACTAGGTTGGAAGAGATTAGATGAAGAGTCAGATTGATGCCTTTCTAGGAGAGAAGTTTTGCAATAAGGAGAATAGGGATAGAGAGGATGCACTTAACCCATTCACAGTTGCTGTGTAGTAGACAACATAACTTTAAGGAGATGACCTTCCCCCTCTAAGGTCAAGTTATAAATTTCGTAATTCTTTTATCAGCTCAAAGAGATTGAAACTCATACTCAAGGCCATCACTTGATTAAGATCCCATTGAAAAAGACAAAAACACATTTATATGTGCAAAGAAATGCAAAATCTAGTGAAGAACATGTATCTTTTTATACCTGTAAGTTCTTGGGCTCTAAGAATATTAAAGTGCTCTTTGGTGGGAATCTGCACAGATTCTATGACTTCTGTAATCTCTTGAAAAGTCATTCCACTGACACACAAGTCTTATCTCTGTTCATATTGGCTTCTACCAAGGAATACCAGGACTGAACAACCCTGCCTCAGGATCCCTGCTGGCTTACCTTGTTCAGGAGCCTTTATGTGTATTATTAAAGGGAGCCTCTTTTTTATGTTGAAGTGTCCTAATGTAGGGTTCTTACTTGGGAAGCTGAGCAGAAGGAAGAAAGTCTAGTTTTCACTTGCCTCTAGATTCAGACACCACATGAGGGCAAATATTCCAATTGTCTATAGCATTTCTGCCCCAGCCTTCTGAGTCCGGAACCAAAGATTAGACCCTGAATATCTACAGTCCCTGTACAGAAGGTCAGGAGAAAAGAGAGAGGGAAAATCCTGAATTAACACTTTACTCAAACAAGACTGAAAATCCAGAACGTCCAAGTTATCATAATTGGGCAAGAATAAGATTCCACAAAGCACAAAGCTGGGCCCAAAAGCCAGGTTCAGCAACAGGGAAATAAAATATATATTTTCATGCCCACCACAAAGGAAGGTATCAAGGTTGCATTCCTCAGTATGTCTGGGCTTCAGCTTCCACAGCTGTGAGATGAAATGTTCTCTAAACCAATGCTTCTCAAAAGTTACTGTGTGTAGAAATTATCTAGGAATATTATTAAATGTAGCTTTTCAGTGGGGATAGTGCAGGCTCTAGGAGTTTGTATTTCTAACAAGTGCCATGGGCCGAGCCTGAAGATTGTCCTTCGCCTCCTCCCTACTCCCTTTCTCCTCCATACTCCCTTTCTCCTCCATTCTCCCTTTCTCCTCCATTCTCCCTTTCTCCTCCATAGATCAGACGGATTAAACAGACTGTGTCCATTTGACTAATATTGTAGACCCTGGATGGCACAGCCCCAGGAGACACCTACATTATGTATCCTTCCCTGTTCCCTTGCACATGCCCCAATCATGAAACCATCATGCTACATTCTGCCTAGGCCATGTAGGCCACATAGCACTATTTGCCCCACCTTCTCTTCCTGTTTGTCTTCCACTATAAATAATGAGTGAGATTCCTGGTAGCCATTAGCTTACAACAAACTATGGTTCCACCTGGTCCCAAACTTCAAGAAACTTCAAGTATTTGTTTCTTCATTTTTTTTCTTCATCTCCCACCACTCTCCCCAGCTTTGGACCCTACACTGTGCAGGTCGTGGCAAATAAGGTCCCATTCATTGCTAGCCCTGGATCATACTTTGAGTAGCCAAGAAATTAAGACAATTCTAAGATCTTTTATTTTATGGTTATAAGTTATCTGGTGTGAACAATTGTCTAATGCCAGAGGTTCCTCCTACAAAGCTAGCAATAGCTTTTTAAATTATTAAACTCAACAATCTAAGAGACAGGGAAGTAAAAACGTTTCTATATTTTGGAAGAACAGTCTTCCTATCCCTTCTTCTTTGGCCAACCCTAATTCTCTCCAACCCTAATCTCACTTTCTTCTTATAGTTTTATAATATCTGTGTCAAAAAGAAAAAATATGACAATGCTTCTACAAAATAACTGAGATAATAAACTTATAAGAAAAAAATACAATATGTATTTTGGCTCACAGTTTCCAAAGTTTCAGTCCATGGTCATTTGGCCCTGTTACTTTGGGTCTGTGGTGACATGGTATATCACAGCAAGAACAAGTGGTAGGAGGAGCAGATCACCCTATTTTGGCCAGTAATCAAAAGAGAGGCAGGAATGGGCTGGGGTCCCAATATCCCCTCAAGAACATATCTCCCAATGACCTAACTTCCTTCCACTAGGCCATATCTCCTAAAGGTTTTACCACCTCCCAATAGCACCACGGGCTGGTTACTAAGCCATCAGCACAAGGGCTTTGGGGGACATTCAAGACCCAAACTGTACTACCTGAACAAAAGCTGAGTGCAAAATAAAACCATAAGAAATACATTTTGGAAAACAAAGATATGTTTTTGATAAACTGTAAATGCCTATAATTCTGGAGGATGAATGTGGAGACTGATGATTATTTAGAAAAAACTGGGTAATGGAAGCTTATTTAATGAGACATCGAATACAGTGGCCACATATCCTATTGACTAGTTCAGAACATTTTCATCTCAAACAGTTGAAATAGAGATTATCTCAGTAAAGCCATGGCAAATGCTCCCTGCAGTGTTAGTCTTATAGAAGTTATCACTCCCTTCATGGGGGTGGGGGAAGAAGGGAATATATAAGCTGTATACATGCACATATATTCACACACGTACACTGCATATTGCATACACATCTTTCTTAAACTGGAAAGGAACAAAGAAATAATGACAAAGGAATGTCCTTTAATAGATGTTTCACTTCCTTCCTCACAAAATTATTGCATCTCTCTTTAGTTCGTTTCCCTCCTGTCCATTCTAAGTAATGCCATACATATATTGTATTATGCTCCAGGACTCCTTCAGGGTACCTTCATCTGAATGATGTTCCCTGGCAGAATGTGTTAGTCATATTTCATTACTGTGAAAACACATCTGAGAAAATCAATTTAAGGGAAGAAAGTTTTATTTTGGCTCATGGTTTCAGTCTATGGTCACTTGGCTCCATTGTTTCTGGGTGTGTGTTCAGGGAGAACATCATAGTAGGGAGCACATGATGGAACACAGCTGCTCACCTTATGGAATCCAGAAAGGGGAGAAGGAGAGAAAGGGAAAGAGAGAGAGAGAAAAAGAGAGAGACTATGAATAGCCTTCAAAGGCACACTTCCAAGGATCTACTTCCTTCAACTAGGCCCCACCTCTTAAAGTTTGAACTACCTCTCACATAACTCATTAAGCTATGGATCCATCAATGAGTTAATCCACTGGTGAGGTTAGAGCCTCATATCATGTTATATCTCCAAGCCCCTCCCCCAAATACTGCTTTAACACATGAGCTTTTGTGGGACACTTTAGAGTCAAACCATAACACAGATTGAGAGGCTCAGTCTCAGGACAGATTGAATACTGAGTCCCATCAGCTTCCCTTTGGATCAGAGTGTCATGAAAAGGACAATTTCACTTCTCCCCCAAAATTTTTAGTGGGCTATTAGGACTCCTAGGCCAGAGGTGCTTGTGGGGACAAATGTTCTACCCTAGCTGCCTCTGTTCAATGCCAAGATAGATCAAGTCTAAGGCACTTTTAGTTTTGCAGCATGAGCCCTTCTGTAGAGATTATAGACAGATAAATCAAGTTGTATCATCTTCTTAATAGTAAAAACAAGTCCGGCCTGTGAGATTAAATTACTCTGGGGCCAAGTTTAGGAGGCAGCGGTCTTTAGATTTTTGATATGTTTCTTTAGTGTTTTCTTTAATTATTCCTAAGGAAAAAAGAAGGGTGGTCCCAGTTTCTGATCTTCCCCTTCACAGATCTGGATCTCATCTAACCTCAAAGGTTTTCCTGGGATGTCAATGAAAACAAACAGACTGGCTTGCAGAAAATATCTTGTATACTTTCTTCCCTCTTCCTTTGCAGGAGGGACAGGAACACTTGGGAATGGATCATGTTATTTGATTTTAGGACAATACGTCAGGATCAAGGGTAGGGAAAGAACTATTTTGAGCATAGAAGAGTTATTGGTCAAGTTGCCCCACAAGACTAATGTCCTATGAGTCAGACCATGTCCTGGGAGAAGATTCCTAGGACAGCACTGCCTGTGAACTTGTGGGCAGTGCTGGATAGCCCCAGACAGCACTGCTGTCACCTCTGCAGGTACCACAAATATGAGAGAGATCCTAGGAGCATGGTGTTAGCATCTATTAAATATTTAATAAGGAATGGGAACACACAAATCCGGACACATGTGAAGTGTTCAACTAAAGATTTCATTATTATTATTATTATTATTATTATTATTATTATTATTATTATCATCTTTTTTCAGTCCTTACAATGGCCACATGAGTTGAGCACTATCATTATTCTCATTTTAGAGGTGGCAGCAATAAACTTAACAGCCATGAGTGAGACAGCTGATGTATGGCAGAGCTGGATGCTAATTCTTGTGCTCTTGTCCTCCAAGCAGCACTCTGCAGGGCAGATAGCAGCCTGAACAGTGACCACAGTACATCAAGGCATCAAATACTGGTGATGCTATCATGAGGAAGTAACTTGGTAGAAGTTTTCTATCCAGAGACACAAATGCCTAGAGAAGAAACAGAGCAAAAGTGTCATGAGGTAGATGAAAGATGAGCTCAGAGCACAATATGAGGTCTTTCCAAGGGGTTTCAGAACACATTAGAGAGGAAATAAATGGCACATGGGCATCTTGCATCTTGTATTAGTTAGGATTAGACTTAAACAAAAATGCAAAAACCTCCAAAATAGTCGTGGCTTAAATAAGTCCAGGTAAGTGGTCCAAAGTTGATAAGGAAGCTTCATGATCCTCAGGAATTCAGGCTCCATCTTCTTGTTCCGTCATCCTTGGCACAGCTTCTGTCTCTTGGCATAAGCTGGATGGTTGAATGTCAATTGTGTATTGGCATGTTAGCCAGGAAAAAGACAATAAGGAAAAGAGAAAGGCATGTTCCCTCCCTTTATGGCACTTTAGAGAAGTTACAAACACTGCTTTTGCTTAGGCTAGGATTTAGTTACATGATCAAATCTAGCTGTAAGCAAAGTCATGAAATGTAGTCTATTTTCTGGGTCACCAAGGGGTCCAGCCATAAGTATGAGGAAAATGGAAAAGAAAATGGATAAGAAAGAAAATAGCATTCTCGCTCTGTAATATGAAATAAGATCTTGCCCTCTTTAAGTTCAAGACTAATGTTTCTGTCCTGTGGCTCATTCTAAGAAAGTGATTTTGGGTTTCTCTGTCAAAAGCAAAATCCAGCAGCTGGAGATGAATGAAATACAGACCAAGTCTTGAAAGTATAACAAAGAGGCCTTACACTGACCTCAATAAATGTATTAATTTTGCTTTTAAATATTTTTCTTATTTCCAATCTTTCCTTTCCAAAAAGTTTAAAGTGTATTCTAGAGTTAAAACACAAAATACCATTCCATATTTTATAGTAAATTAAATGGAACCTAGTTGCAAATCCTTGGTCTCTTGTCTTATATTTTCTTATAAGGAAACTAGGCAAAATGAGTTGTGCAGTTTTGCAGGACTTACTTATCAAAGAACTGAGTTGTAGATGTTAAACCAGAAAACTTTTTCAAAACTAAAAGTGAAGATTTTTTAAAAATGCTCAAAAACGGGCATGAAAATATTTCTGCTGAGAAGGTAAAATTATAGGAGAAAAATATTAAGATTTTGAGAAATTTGGGTAAATTTTCAAATAAACATGTCTTTGCCATGATTGTTTTTCCTTCCTAACAGTAGCCCTACATCTCTAAGTCTAGGTTCCCACCATCCTGCTATATTTTGCTGTTTACCAGCTTTTTTCTCAAAGAAGTATATCCTGTATGTGCCAGTATTTTTTCCAGATGCTCAAGCATGAAACCATCATCAGTCAACAAACCTTAATAGTCACTTTCTGTACTCACTGTTCAATCATTTAACAAGAGCTCTACCAGTCCTCCTTTGTAGGAAACAAGGAAAGGGGATGTTACCAGAACCCCTTCAGTGAGTTCTGGTCTTCTGTGAGTCACGACAGCACAAGGTGAATTAATGAGTAAAGACAGGAAATGAGACTTAGAGAAGAAGCTGAGGTTTGGGCCTGATCAATGCTGCTCTGGGCAGCAAAGATAAAATTGCTCCAAGCTTGCCACACCTTTATTCAGTATATCAGGAGTAACAGGTGACTCAAAGGGTGGCAATAATCCTAGGACAATGAGGAACTTATGCTGATGAAGATCCTAGGTTGATGAGGAACTTACGTGGATTAGGAATTTGTCCGTCCCCACATGCAACCTTTCTCTTACTACTCAGTTTTCTAAGAACAAGGATGTCTTCAGTTGATGTAATTCTGCCCTGGAGTGTTGGAGGATCATGAGACCATTGAGGTTTTAGCTGTAACTAGAGGTAGAACTGGAGTTATGTCTTGATATGCCATAGCTGACCTGTAGGTAGGAAAACTAGGCCAAATCATAATTAAATTGTGAAATGATTTTTCCCCAAAATTATGTAGACTTTCTCCCAACACTCCTTGGTACCTTCCCTTTGTTCATCCCATTTGTCCTCCAGTGGAGTCTATTTAGAGGAACAAATGCTGTAGCTATAAAATGATCTTCTGCTTCTACCAATAGTTTATTTTATCCATCTACATACCCTGGATGCATCCCATTTCATTTCACATGGGAAGAGTAAGTAGTTGTAGAATTGTAACACCATTCAGATTTTTCTAGTTATCGGCAATGGCAGAATAAGGGCTTTAGAGTGTAGTATGAGTTTCTTGGATGGACCTAGACTGGCTAGTCTAAAAATGAGACTAGAAAAGCACTAACAGACTGAAAGAAAATCAAAGCAATCAAAGGACTAAATCATTTATATGAAGCTGAAGGTCAAGTGACAGGGAAGTATAGAGAGAAGAGGGCTGAAAATATAAGAAGGTCTGCTCAAAGGGAAGATAGTAGGTTGTGATAGTTAACTAATTGTACCAACTTGAGTAAGAAATGCCCAACTAAATTTGATCTGCATAGTTCTGGGTGTGGATAATGGAAGCCCTTCCCTGGTTGTGGGTGGTACCAATCAATAGATTTATATCCTGGATGTAAAGGGAGAGCGGGAAGTCAGGCTTGCTGCTGCTCCTTGCTGCTTCCTGCCTGCCTTATTATAGACTGTTTCTCTTCTACCATGCCCATTTGCCATGTCACCCTACCTTGGAGTCAGCTGATCATGGATTGAAACCTCTACCAATTATGAGCTGAAATAAACCTTTCCTCCTTTAACTTGTGGGAGTTGGGTATTTTGTCTCAGCAATGAGAAAAGTACCTGAGACAGGTTAAGATCTCAGAGATGGGGCAGTTAGATGATGACAAAAGCCAGGCTGTTTGGATGGGTCAATGGATTTAAATGCAGCAGAGATAAGAGTTGCTATATTTGAAGAGGTCTAGGAACTAGATGGCAGGGTGAACGAGGAATTGCCCACATAGTCATTGATTGTTATGGCCTGTGACTAAATGGCCTCTCAAAGCCTCATGCAGTCACAGATGGAGTTTTTTCAGGGATGGCTGGATCTAGAGTGTGTGATTGACTCATGGTGTAGTGCTAGGATTAAGGGGGGGGGGTGATTACTGAATCAGTACACTGATTGATTTGGCACCACCCTAATCCTGGTAGCCTACATAGAATACAAAAGGAGGCAGAAAAAGGCTGCTAAGGTCCCTTGCTTACTTGCTTTGCTACCTTCTGCCCACCACAAACTGTTCCTCCTCTCTGATGCTCCTCGACCAACCACCCTGCCTTGGAACCAACTGATGATGGACTAAAACCTCTACAAACTGTGAGCTAAATAAATCTTTCCTCCCTTAACTTGTGAATGTCAGGTATTTTGTCTCAACAATGAGAAAACAGTAACTAAGAGACTGGTATTAATGAGATTGAAGCCTAAGGTGGTGCTGAAAGAACAATGAACTGGGTACTGAAGGTAGTATTATGGTCTGTGGCTAGATGTCCCCCCAAAGCCTCATGTGGTCATAGGTAGGCCTCCAGAGGCAGCTAGATCTAAACTATGTGATGCTAGGATTAACTGTGATGCTAGGATTAACTGTGTGATGCAGGGATTAAGGAGGTCTGATTACTACATTAGTCCACTGATTGGTTTGGCATAGTTCTGGGTGTGGATAATGGGAAGAGTCATCTTGAGTATGGGAGGCTCCACCCAAAGGCAGGTAGACTTGCTATGGCTATGCTACTTTGCTTCTTGGCTGCCTTCCGCCCATCATGAACTGTTCTTTCTCTGTAATTCCCCTCTGCCATGCCATCCTACCTTGGAGCCAGCCAATTATGAACTAACATATGAATATGTTATGAACTAACATATGAATATGTTAACATAACTAATGTATTTATGAACTAACAATTATGAACTAAACATCTACAAACTATGAGCTACAATAAACCTTTCCTCCTTTAACTTTGAGTGTCTCAGCAATGAGAAAAAAGTAACTAAGAGAGTTGGCAATGGATTGAGGCATGAACCAGTTTAGTAGATGACAGTAATGGGAGGGGCATCTGAGAGGAGGAGGAGCCTTATTCAGGGGAAGTTAATTCCTGTTTGAGAAAGTGAGCTCTTTCTAAGGAAGATTTCTGGAAGAAGAAACAGCCTTTTGTTTCTTATAAGTCACAGCAGAAAACATATTGCCCACTCACTTGTGGCAATTTGAGGAGAATATAATAAGTGAACTATTTTTGAAGTTGTGGGCCAAATACAGTGACACCATAAGTGATAGAGAGGCCCTCAGGAGGAACAAAGTGAGAGATAACAAATGCATTTCTGTGAAGTGTCCTTTATTTTCCTCTTATCCTTCCTCTTTCAGATAAAGGGCTCAAGGAAATCTTTCTGCCTCTATCTCCCTAGTAGATGGACTACAGGTATTCACCACTGCATCCAACTTGCCTGGAGTTTTTCTCAAGCCCTGAATAATTTTTTAGAGAAAGGAAGGTCTGGGTTTTAGCCAAAGAAGGCTATTGACATTTCCTTAGTTTCAAGCCCAACAGGGACTCAAATCTGCAACACTTGCAAAATTTTTTGATTTATGCATTTTACTTTATTGGAAAATAGTGAAAACATCAGCCTAGCTCCAAGCACAGCAGAGTTGAAACAATCATCTGCCATGGAGCATTTTAACAGTGGCCAGTGCACTTTACCATGAGCTTTTACTTCCAGGGATAAAATAAGGTACATGTTCACATAAAAATGCACTTTTTTGGTCATAGGAAACTTTTTTTCATCTACTGAGATCCAGGACCTCTTGGTGAAAAATGCATAGAATTCCTGCTTATGGAGCATATTAAACTCATTCTGTGTTTTAAGGCTTCCATCTCCTCTGGCCAGGAGGAAACCTATGTCAGGCTTAGACTTATACCAGGAGGATTCTGGGAGTTCTGTATTGTTGCTGAAAGTAAGCCTGCCCTGTCGCACAGAAATGACAGTTCTTTTTTAAAATGTTGTCATCTTGACAAAAGATTTACTTTCTGTGGGTCTTTATTTAATTCATGTATTTATTCACTCACTCATTCAGGAAAATTTATTTGACATTACTCAGACAATAATGGTCCAAAGCAAAATTAGACCCAAATGTTGCTATTGAGTGAAGCTGTAAAATAAAGATGTTGAACTGTGGGATGATGAAAGTCACTTCCAAGTATAACTATTGAAAAGAGAAAGAATCTGTGAATGGATTAAGTTGGTAGAGTTCTTTATCATGCAAGCTTCCCTGGGATATGGTCTTGGTCTATTATGGAACTGGAAATGGCAGGGAAACAGTGATTAATTTGGGCGGTGTTCTCATCTCTCCTCATGGGTCTTTTTGGGCTTTGAATCTTGCCTCCTACTATAACTATCTCCTTTGTTTGCTTGCTAAAGACTCAACGCAAAAACCTCTCTTCTCAGCAAAGCAAAGTTCAAACAGCCGATGTAAAGAGGTTTAAGTAAGTAGGCAAAATTCTAGCTCTTGTTCTCTGGATGGCTTATTCTTCTGGATTAAGACTCTTAATATCACATCAGTTTTCATTAAAGTGTTAATATGTTTCTGAAGGGATGCAGTTTGCTGGCAGGACATCTGAAACTGTGTGCAGAATTAAAGAGTGCCACATGCAACTGCATCTGCTTCAAATTATGTTTTCCAAAAGGCAAAAATACAATCCTATGAGTCTAAAAATACTCCTTACTGTTAGCCAAAAATGCATTTATTCTTGGAGTCATAAAAATGAAGGCCATGTGAAATATGTGGGGGGCATGCACTTTCATAAAAAATGGACCAAAGAGAAGAACAAGTTCAAATAAATCTTTAAAATTTTTTATTGCAAGGAAGAGAGAAGGTGGGGAAGGTGAGGTTTGGCGTGTAGCCAGGAAGCAGAATTCAGAAAGCTTTGCCCCGGGTCAAGAAAGCTGGACCAGGCTGCCCTCTGTTCCTCAGCCCATTCTCAGGAAAACCCTGAGCAACTGTGGGCCAGGACCCTACTTCTGCCCACTTTGAAGGAAGGAAAGCCAGGGGCAAGGATCCATCACAGCTCAAAATCTTGGCATTATGATTTGTGCAATGATTCTTAAAGTGTCTGTGGTGAGGAAACGGTTTGGTTTATTTTCCCCTCCAATTTATAGTAGACCAATATTCTTATAAAAATATAAAAATGAATTACTAAAAATGGAAGTAAATATGACATATAAATGAACCCCCCACTTTAAAAATTAGATTCAACAGACACAAAAGTTACCTTTCAAAATTATAATCAAAACAAACATGAGAAAAAATTGTATAAACAGTTTCTAGAGATGCAGTCTCAACATCCAGCCCCACTTTAGCATGGATCAGTGGCTGTACTGATAGCACTGGTACCTCCAGTAGTGCAGATCTGAGAGGTTTGCAGCCCAGCTTTACCACTTGCTAATGTTGTGACACTGGCCACATTACTTAATCCTTTTGAGCTGCTGATGTCTCTTCTGTAAGATGGAATAATATATTTCTATAAGGATGTAGAGAGATAGAGGTGAAGTGCTAGAAGGTAGCATTCAAATAAATGTTAGTAAGAACTATCATTTCCATTACCATCTATATTAGTTTTCTAGTATATTGTTGCTATAAAAAGTATACCACAAATTAATGGCTTCACACAAACCTCTTACAATTCTAGACATCAGAAGTCCAAAATGAATGTAACTGAGTTAAAGCAAGGTAGCAGAAAGGCTACATTCCTCTTGAAGCTCTGAGAGAAAAATCTCTCTTCTTGTCTTTTTCTTCCATACAGAGGCCACCTGGTTCCATGGTGTCTTAGTTACTTTTCTCATCATTGAGACACAATAGTTGACACCCACAAGTATTGGAAGAAAGGTTTATTTCAGCTCAGTTTGTAGAGGCTTCAATCCATAATTGGCTGGTTCCAAGGCAGAGTGGCATAGCAGACAGGAAGCTGCAAATGGCAGCAGCAAACCTACCTTTCCTCTTTTCCTTTATATTCCATCCAGGCTATAGGCCTATTGATT
This sequence comes from Heterocephalus glaber, assembly GCF_053883595.1. Classification (NCBI taxonomy): domain Eukaryota; kingdom Metazoa; phylum Chordata; class Mammalia; order Rodentia; family Bathyergidae; genus Heterocephalus; species Heterocephalus glaber. The sequence goes on from NW_028258333.1 coordinate 36,303,619, forward strand.
GGTTCCACCCACACCTAGGATGGGGCTTCCATTATTCACACCAAAACCTATGCTAAACCCACTTAGTTTTCACACACTCTTAATCTCAGTATCACACACCCTAGATCCAGTCATGTCAGAAAAGGCCCCTATGAATGTAGTAGACTTTGAAGGAACATCTAGATAGAAGCCATAATACTCAGTTTGTGACCCCTTCCTCCATCTTTAAAGACAGCGGCAACATAACATCTTCATGTCTGTCATTACTTTGACCCCCCATCTACCCACCTCTTCCACTTTAAAGGACGTTTATGATTACATTAGGCCCACTTCTATAATTCAGGATAATTCCCCCTTTTTGAAGGTCAGTTGATTAGCGACCTTAATTCCATCTGTATCTTTAATTTTCTTTTGCCATGAATATATCATATTCATACTGAACATATTCAAATCTACAAGTATTAACATATTGAGATCTTCAGAAAGAAGGGTTTGTCATTATTGATTTTACCTACCATCTAATGCTACTCATTCAACAGACATTTACGGAAACACTCACCCTATGCAAGGTGTGGTGCTTGACTTGAGGAATACAACCAGGTAGAAGAGGGAGATGGGCCTTGAGTTTATACTTTAGTGAAATATAAATTATAAATATTATTAATATACACCAAATAAGAGAGGTATAGAGTATTACAAGTGCATTCATTGGGAGTCTTGATGTCAACTGAGGAGAACATATTTAATATATATCTATGTATTCTACTCTGTGTATGTTTAAAATAAGGATAATTTAATGAAAAGTATTATAACAATTTTTTCAGACCACCTACATCAGAAAAACTTGGGAAGATTGTTAAGACAATCAAAATTTCAGAATAGAAGGCTTGGAAATTTGTAATTTATATATACACATGTGTATTTTATACTCTTACACCCTCACCTCTTCATCTACATACAAGGATTCATTTCCACTTTACAATCTGAGAATCATTTCTATACAGATTCCTAAACTTGCCTGATCAAAAGAATAACTTAATCCACAGCCTAGGTGCCCTGTGCCAGGCCCACTGAACAAGATTCTTTGGCAGAAGGACCTGATACTCTGCATTTAGAGCAATTTAAAGACTCTTGATGAGACAAGCTTGGTAAACACAATTGTAACAGAGAATGAACCAGTGGTCTGAGAATCATAAAGTTTAGCTTCTAATCTGAAGTCTTTTACATTAGGAAACTCCCCAGATTTAAGGGTCCACCAGTGGCTCCTAAATGGAGTGTCTTCTCAGAGACATTTGCCATTGTCTGAAGACATGTGAGATTGTTATGGCTGTAAGCAAGCAGGGCAGGTGATACTGGAATCTAATGAGTAGCATCCAGGAAGCTGGCAAATATTTTATTTACACTATACAGATCTGCCACTTACAACAAAGAATTATCTACCCCAAAATGTCAGCAGCACAGAGGTTGAAAAACTATATTAAAGTGACAATTATCCCATATTAATGGGAAAATCATTGAGAAGAAGGCAAAGGAGAGAAATGGGTAAGAGGTCAAGCTAGAGTGAAATATGAGGTCAAGTTACTGGAGGAAGTGCTGGACAGTACAAGTCCTACCTCAGCAGTTCCAATGAAGGGAATGGGAGCCAATGTGTTCATACCCTTGTTTATGTCAGTCATTGGTGTCTTAGTCACTTTCCTTGTTGCTGGGACAAAATAATTCACACCCACAACTAAAAGAAGGAGAGGTTTAGTTTGGCTTACAGAAGTTTTAGTTCTTGCATGGTTGGCTGGCTCTAGGCAGAAGCTGTATGGTAGGAAGGCCAAGGCAGAAAAAAGCTACTTAATTCAAGGTAGATAGGAAGCAGAGTGCATGAAGGGAGGAACCAGGAAGAAAGATATACCCTTCCATTTCACACTCCCAGTACATGTCTTTTCCCACCAGACTCCAACTCCTAACAGCAAGTCAGCTATACCTCCCCCATAATCTAATCCCCTTATGCCCTAGTGAGGGCATAAGGCTGTTGGGTGACATCTAGATATACATCATAGCATTCCACTCCAACCCCAAAAGACTCATGTACATCCCTATGCAAAATATATTTAGTACCTAATTAAGAATTGATGAAGTCTTTACAGTTTCAGCATTGCTGATAAGTCTAAGTCCAAAATCTCCTCTGAGATCAGAGCGAACTGTTCGCTGTGAGGTCCTGTTAAAATAAAAAAGAAAGTTAAACACTACTGACACGGAATGGCACAGGGTAAGCCTTCCCAATCCAAAAGGGAGAAATAGGGAGACAGAAACCAATGGGACCAAAGCAAGACCAAAACCCAGCAGCGCAAATATTAAATTCCATAGTTTCTTGTCAAGCATCCAGAGCAAACAGTAGTAAAAGATGTGAACCCCAAAGGGGTTGGGTAACCCTACTCCTGTGGCATTACCAGTGGTTGTAGTCTTCATGGTTTCTCTCTTGGGCTGACTTTGCACACTTGTTGCAGCTTTCCTCAGATGATCCATGTTCCTGGCTTGTCCAACCTTCTGAGGCCTTCTCTGCATTTGCAGCTTCACTCTCACAGCTCTTCACACACTACCCTCTCAGAGTCACACTCTCTGGCCTCCAAGGCCTTCTTCTGAAATCTGGATGGAAGCCCTTCTGACCTCACAAGTCTGCATCCTATAAACCAGCACCATACAGATGACATAAAGATCTGACACCAGCTTGAACAGTAGCCAGGCCTCCTTGAATCTCTGCTGCAGAGGCCTCTGAGTACTTGGGTGGCTGAGTACTATTAACCAAATACCAGGAAAATAATTCCCTATGCAGTCCTTCTCCAGCATGGTGACCTGGGGTTCTCTTCTCAAATGAAAGCTTTACAGCTTTGCATTCTTGAGCCTACAAAAGTAACAATGATTCCTGATATGCCCTCATTTTTCTATTGTCCTGACGTAAAGTACTTGGCTTCTTAATATGAATCTTTTCAGGAACTAAGCATTCCTCAGACAAAACTTTGAAGGCTCAGACTTTACAGGAGCTTTATTTCTGGTGAAACTCAAAACTTTTAAAATTACTGAGCTGTGTTGTTTGCTCTTGACTTTCAATGCAGAGCTGGCTAAAAGCCCCCAACAGTATTCATGACAGAGCATGATCATTTGGCTGCCTTAAAATTTTCTCTACTAAATTAATTAGTCTGAGGCCTTACTCTCCATCTCCCACAAAGGACATGGGCAAAATGTAGATAAATTTTCTGCTGAAGCACAACATACATGACCTGGAGTCCAATTGCCAATGAAGTTCTTGTTTCTAACAACATTCTTGGCTTTGAAGGCAGGGAGGTCCAAATTTGAGGGATTGTATCTGTAAGAGCTTCTTGCTACTTTATAACATGGTGGAGAATGTCACATGGTGAGACAAAGCAGTCAAGACAGAGAGAATTGCTTTTATAACAAAGCGACTGCTAGAATAACCCATGGATGCACTAAACCATTAATCTATGATTGGGTTAATCCATTCCTGAAGGCAGAGCCCATAAGATCCAATCACCTCCCAAAAGTCCCACTTCTCAAGTACCATGTGACCTTTGGGATTAAGTTTCCAAAATATGAAATTTGGAATACACATTCAAAGCATAACATTTTGCTCTAAGCTCTTAAAATTCAAGTACTTTTTACATACAAAATACATTCATTTAGGCCCAGGATTTAGCTCAGTGTTTCTGCCGCCTGCCTTGCAAGCTCAAGATCCCAAGTTTGATCCCTGGTACCAAAAAAAAAAAAAAGAAAGAAAGAAAGAAAATACATTCCTTCTACCCCAATTTTCCCAAAGGTGGCCATTTTGAGACTGGAATGAAGCAGCAGTTGTTTCCTGTTCCTGATGGTCCAGTCAGAGTGGTGATTCAGCTGTTGGCCTCAAGCCAAGATTTATCTCTTTAGTTCTGGGGAGCTCCTGGCCAACATGAGTGATGTAGAGAGCAACTTTGAGACAGAGAATCTCATTCTTGGTCAAAATATCCAGTCTGATCTCCTGCTAGTGTAAAATTAGAGACCAAGTCAGGATCTCATAGTTTGTCAAGGGTTCCCAAACACTATGAATCCCATTCTTCATTGATCAAGATCCAAATTCAAGACAAAGGCAAGGAAGCATTGTCATAAATATTACTCTTGATCCAGATCCCACTCTCACTCTCATAGAAGATGATCTTGAAGTAGGTCATGTACACTAGAATCCTGGCAGTGAAGAAGCCAGAATCACTCTCCCAAGTCTAACTGAAAAACATATACAGGCCACAGGGCAAATCCAGGTCCTGATACTTGTCTTGCAGTGTTTGGCCTCAGTTTGTACACAACAGAAAAAGATCTTCATGAAATATTTTCTCAGTAAACACTATTGAATGGTGTCCATGTGGTTTATGATCAGTGAAGATTTTGTTGGGAGGATTTGCTTCTGTGTATTTTGAGAGAATAGATGGCTCAAAGGAGTCTATGGAAAGGGCAAATGGAATGAAGCTGGATGGCAGAATTTATGTGGATTATTCTATCACCAAGAAAGCATACACATCTATACCCCAGTTATCTATGTGGGCAGAGCAACTCATCACGGTGGTGGTGGTGGTGCTGGTGGTGGTGGTGGTAGAGGATGCAGTGGTAGAGATGGTGGTGGAGGTGGCAGACAATGAGATTCTTACTACAATAGAGGATATGACTGTGGGTGTGACAGACATGGAAACTATGATTCACAGTACAGAAGATCACCTTCTCCTTACTATAGCTGATAGAGAGCAAGATAAATATCTCATTCCCACAGCCCAATAAGCTAACAGAATGATTGCAATTAAAGACTGTTTTCCTCCTTTTTTGCTTTTCTTCTTTTTTTAATTGTGGATTTCCCCAAGCTTCTAATCCTTTCTACTCCTTAACAAATTTTTGATTTATTTAGTGTCTACATTTTGTCAGTTGTATTGCTATTTTCCCCTTCTAGTGTTATAATACACTTAAAGATGTATTGTTATTTCAATTAGTTAAATATCAAGTAAAAAAGAACCCAGTGTTATGCTTTGTTAGTGATTTTTCTTTGCCTTTAGGGAAATTCACTCCTAGCTAATCATATGAGGGAAAGCTTTTGTGTCACGTATTATATTAGATGCTGTATTAGAGAGCTGTATTTATGATGAACTTCTTTTTAAACTTTCTTTTTGGGGAAGATAGTAACATAGAAAGTAGTTCAGTCATGTCAGGTTTGTCTGGGTTGGTATGGAACAGTCTCATAGTTATGTAGAAAGTTTGAAGCTATAGAAGAAAACACTTGGACATTTCTCTTGAAAAATATAATTTATGAACCCTAAAAAGGCACTTTTTAGAGATGAAAAATTTGTGGATGCCTACAAAATATGTTTATTTTAAATACATTTGTTAAATTTACAAACTTAGAAGTATGAGTTTTGGGTTAAAATTATTTAAATTTAAGTATTCTCTTAATCAGTGAAGGATAATCTTTATTTCCTATACCAATTGTGTAATATGCTGTTAGAAATTTTGGTATTGGCACATTGGTTAACCGGGCTATTGTATAGTATTAGAGTCCTTAGAAGATATATTTAGGGGAAAATTATCGTCGAGTAAAAGGTAATTTTTTTAAAGAAACATTTCTGAAGCCTTAGCTCATTTGTGCAACAACTCAAAGTCCATAATCAAAAGTCTCATCTGATGAGAAACGGAAAAAATGGAAACAAAGTCTTTGTAAATAGGGAAGGGTGGAGGGGGTGAAGGGAGAGCTAGGAATGGGAAAAAAAATAAGAACCAAGATGCATCATGTAAAGGTACAAGTTCCCAATGAGAAATGTAAATGTGTTGTATACCTAAAATGTACCAATAAAAGAATTTAAGTAATTAAAAAAAGGTCTCACCTGAAACATACATGAATGAGATTCATAACAAACCTAAGGTAAATTTATTGTAGCTTCTGAAACCAAGTAATTATCAGCTACTAAATACGTAAGCTAGACATTCTCTTTTCAGAAGCAAGAAGGAGGCAAAAAAGAAAGGAAAAGCAGACCCCAAGTAAGTCCAAAACCCTACGGGGAAATCCATATTAAGTCTTAGGGCTCCAGAATAATTTTCCTTGACTCCATAGCTTAGTTCCTGGACACACTGATATAGGGGTTGGGCCCCCTGGACTTCAGGCAGCCCTCCCTTTATGGCTTCCTTGGGCTCAGTGTACACTTCAGTTCTGACAGGTTGGAATCCTGTGCCTACAGTTATTCAAGGCTAGCATTGCACACTGGTACTTCCACATTCAGAGTCTCGGCAGCAGTCCTTCCCCTGTGGCTCCATTAGACAATGCCTTAGCAGGGATACTCTGATGGTTCTACTCCTGAGACCATTCTCTGCCTGGGTCCCTAAGTTGTCCAGAATATTCTCTGAATTCTAGGTGGAGGCCTCCTAGTAACTCTTACATTTTGTGTGCCTGCAGAATAAATACCACATGGATGTTGTTAAGGTTTACACTTTATACCTTCCAGAGTAGTAGATTAAGCCACACCTGGAGTTCCAAGATTCTCAGATGGAGCAGTCAAGGAGCACTGCTCCAGAATCCAGGGTGTGATCATTAGGTGGCTCTGGGCCCTGAACCATTGGAGGGTACCCAGGACTCATTCCCCAAACCATCATGCTTTTCTGTAGCTCTAGGCCTGTGATGGAAGGAGCAACCTCAAAGGTCTCTGCAAAGCCTATGAAATCTTCCTTCCACTGTCTTGATTATTGCCTCTATCAGTACTAATTTCGTTAACAAACATCTCTTGGCCATATCCTGTGATTTTTCTTTTGATGACACTTATAGGAAATTATCCTCTGATAACTGCAGTGGATTGTGATGTCTGTTCATCTTATCTACCTTGCGAGCTTTTTCATCTGTCTTTTTCAATAATAGACTGGCTCCTCTGCCCCCATGGGAATGTTATTTATCTACTACTAGATAACAAATTATTTAAAATTTTGTGACTGAAACCATAAGTGATCTATTATTGCTCATGGGTTCTGGGAGTCAGGAATTCAGACAGAGCAGAGCAGAGTGGTTTGTGTCTGTTATACAATGACTGGGGTCCCAGCCGGGAAACATCAAAGGCTGGGGGCTGAAATTACATAATGGCTTATTTGCTCCTATGTCTGCTGGCTGTTCCCTGGACAACTATACATTGCTTCTCTATGTGGCCTGGAGATCCTTGAAACATGGACATTGGGATCTGAAGATGACTATTCCAAGAATAAGAGTGTATATGTCACAGTTCATTGGGGAGAGAATGTATATTTTGATGAGAGATGCATCAGTTACACTGTAGGAAGAACATACAGAATGGAATAAATATATACATGTGGCTATCTTTGGAAGAGATCATCTGCCATGGTAGGACACATGACCCAATCAGAGTTGATCCAAACATTTCAGTTAGAATGATCCCTAGTTGTTAGGAAAAGAAGCTTCTTTTTTTCTTAAGAGTTTCTAAGGAGAAGGGTATCAGTCCCTGGCTGGAGAAGATAACTTCTCTGCCATATGGAAAGAATCTAAATGTAGAACCAAACCCAAATAAAAATAAGATGAGACAAGAAATGGAGAGAGAGAGAGAGAGAGAGAGAGAGAGAGAGAGAGAGAGAGAGATGTTCTGGTGGCTTTATTGCTGTTCCTCCTGCATCAGGCACAGTAATTAGCTCATAGTAAGTCAATAATATCTACTGAATGCATAAATGAAAGTATTAACTGGAACACATTCAAATTAAAGTGAGAACTCAAAATATTGGTGGTCAGTTCTTTTCCTTGGGTGTGTTCTGTTTATCTACATATGTCCCTATTCCTTGGGTCTGATATTACTCATCTACCTAGCTTTTAGGGGTCTTCTTGATTTTTGTCACATCAGCTGGGTCATCTCTACAGCTAGAACACAGCCGAGCTTTCCTAGAAATAACAACTCCACTCATTTTCCTATAAATGATATATATTTTTGTATATTGCAACTCTTCCTGGTGTTATGACCTTACCTTTGTGTTACAGATTTCCACTTAAAAGATTTTTTTTCACAGACTTTAGAATTTCATCCTCAGTGGTGTGTGTGATACATATTCCAGCTGAGGAAACTGGCAAATATGGCTCTGCAGATTATTTCAATACATCCCCAAGAACTCTCAGAAGCACTGTATAGAATGATGTGGGAGAGAGATCTTCTATATCTTCCCTACCTGAGCCTATAAGGAGAGTTGCAGTTTCCATTGTTCATCCCCACTAGGGAAAATGGCTTCAGACTAGGCTGAGGTCCATCAGAGATGGTGTTCAGAGAAGTCTGTGTCTTGCTTACCACTAAGATAGTGGGCTCCCAGCTCTCTTAAGGCCCAGGGAGCATCTGATCAACTTTTTCCTTTCCTCTTCCCTCTATGTGTAAGCCTTAGATTGAAAGCCTTGTGTTGCTCATTCCACTAGGGAGAGTGAGGAGGCACATCTGAAGCCTGAAACAGATACAATTAGGCAGAAACCACCAAAAAGCTAATTTTCCAGGGCTATCCTTTAAGAGACAGAAAGAAACATTCTCATCCAGCTAGCTCAGTTCTAACCAAGCTGAAACAGAGAATGAAAACTCTAGAGCATAAAATGAAAGAGCGTTTCATTTAAACTTCAGGGTTCTTTTTAATTTTGTGAATCTGAAAAAGAGCCAATGGGGATAGAGAACATTTTTTAAATTTCCCTCTAATAAGGCCAATGAATTGAGAATAACCACAGAGGGCAGTAGGTATGTTGCACTTCTGCATGAACAGTTTGCACAGCTGCAAAAGGGAGTTTTCTGTATGATTGCTCCAGTGTCAGAGGAGGCAGGCAGGCTGATGTCAGTGGTGCCTCTGACTTCTCAAGTCCCACACCCTCTCCCAGTCCTCATACAGTCCCCTCCCACCCACCCCTGGCTTCTCTTTGCCAGGGAAGGAGCCTTTTGAAGATGCCAGAGTTCGGCCTGTGAAAGGGAAACCATTCTGCAGGAAGGGTGGATCGCAGCATTTGGCCAGGATGAGAGACACCCTCTGTCACACTCCTGAGCAGACTGAGAAAGCCGAACAGACTGTGGTAGCTGGAGTTTTGGCATGAGACTTTTCTTTCCATCTTTGCTTTAAACTGATTTAGAAAATTACTCTTTCTCAAACAGGAATGTATTTTAGATGTGTAAAGTTACCAAATTCTCTTGGCCTAGTTGGTTCCAACCAATTTTGAAAATCTACTTGGTTCTGATTATGTCAACTTGAAGGTCACCCCAAATGACCAGTTTCCCAAAAATCCACAACTTGAGAAGGAAAGATGATTAGACAAGAAATATCTTCTTTCAGATGGAGACTTTCACAGCGAATGGATTTTGAGTCTAGTGGGATAATGTAATTCTAACTTGTCAGTGAGGAGGGTAATAGGGAGGAGACTTTTCCCACAGAATCCTATTAGTAATATGAGAATACATTTGTCATCCTGTTCTCTTAGCACCCAGTTCACTACTTCTCTACACAATTTTGCCACTAATATTATTTACTGTATCTCATTTTAGCAAGGCATTTAACCTGGTAGGCACACAGTTTCCATACTTGCAAAATAAAGAGAATTCTGTTCCAACACCAAGTTGTTACACATAGAAGGTGATATTGTGGATGTGAAAGTATTTGAAAAAGTTAAACATTCTAGACAAATGTTTAAAAATGATTAGAGATAGACAAATGAGGACTGTGAGGATAACTGCAGGAAAATCCAAGAGTTCAAAAGCACCATCTGTTAAATACTTGCTTACTACAGATGACTTTAGGCTTCCCAACCCTGTGGTGAAATAGAAGACTCAATTAGACATGTCAGAGAGGAGCAGTTCTATGTGCTAGTCAAAGTGGAATATAGTCTACTACTTAAAAATTCTGTACTTTTCCAGGACCAAGAAAAGTCAGAAGATAATGATTCAGATAGTCACGTGAGGTCAGAAGTCTGGCCTGGCCGAGCTGGGCTTCTTGGGCTACAATAACAAAATACCATAAACTAGGTGGCTTAAAAACAGAAATTGATTTTTCTCACTTCTGTAGGCTCGCATTCTGAGATAAGGATGCCAGCCAGCATAGCATGGTTGTGTTCTGGTGAGGGCCCTGTTTTTCACCTGCTGATGGCCACCTTTCTGCTGTGTCCTCACTTGTCAGAAAGAGAGAGGAGGGGGCAAGAGGGAGCTTGCTGATGTTTTTTCTTTTAAGGGCACTAATCCCATGCTCATGACTTTATCTAACCCTAACTAACCTCCAAAGGCCTCATCTTCAAATACCATTACATTGGAGGTTAAGGCTTCAACATAGGAATTTAGAATATGAGAGAAGATAAGCATTTAGTCCATAAGAGATGGCTATGGTTTAAAAAGATGGAGAAGAAAGAAAAGGGTAATTATGATTATATAGAATTCTAGAGCAGGTAGACAGCTCAGAATTTATCTTGTCCAGTGATTTTTAAACTATATTTTATAGGTCACTGGGCATTCTAGGGAACACTCTTTCTCAGCCCCAAAGTCACAGTGAAAGCGGCTGGGGAATAGGGTGTAAAAGCCCTAATATATGAGAATCTTGATTCTGTATTTTGTCATTAATGAAAATCACTTTCAAAATTAGATTTCATATAAAGAAGTGGTTTTGAGACAAAAACAAAGGTTATAGAACCAACATACCTAAGCTATAAGGAGGTAAATAACTAAAGATATTTTAGGAAAATCAGGAAAATTTTACCTGCGTCACAGTTGTCCATTAACTGTTCTTTGAAATTCTCCTTTCACAAATTTTCTCATGCTTCTATTTATGATTAATGCTCAGATATGGTATTTAAATGACTGCAAAGCTAGGTGTGGAAACAAAGTTGGTAATTTAAAAAAATGAGATCCCAGTAGCAAAGAAACTTCCAGACAGGACAAAGAAGATAAAATGAGCCTCTGTTCACAATAGAAATAATTATCCAGACAAGTGTTTCAGGATGTGGAACAAAGGAAAATATCCAAGAAGAAGTTACTGGAATCCAGGATAACATGGAAGAATGAAAAAAAAAAAACTGTATCAGATTAAAGAATTTGAAGAATGTAAACTTTCTCTCCAGCATTAAAAATAAAAATTGGTTGACACAGTTTAAAAAATAATCTTTAAGTCAGTTTAGCTAAATAAGCTAAAATGAAACCCTATATAGACCCAGTCTTAGGTTGTTTCCAAATAAAATAGGTATAAGGAAAAGAGGGAATAGAAAGAAGGAGAAATTAACTCAACTTTTATCACCATATTAAAAAATGTTTTGCTGTGATATTCTCAATGGAAAGTGGAAAAGAGTTCAAGTAAAATAAAATGACACTTCTCCCCTTCCCACCTCCCCCAGAGTAAATGCTTTTGTTCTTGCCATCTGTGTTCTGAAGGAGGATGTCCATGGGGAAATTTTTAGAAAATGGGTCAGCATTATACATACATGACCTGAATTAATACCATCCCTGAAGTAGTTCCTAGTTTGATGTTTAACCCTATGTTTTCTTTAAACAGAGGATAATGGGGGGGGGGGGTGTTGTCATATATCAGAGGCACAACCCTTTCCAAACAATATTTCCAAATAACTCCTTTCCAAATAACTTCCAAATAGCTCTCATTGCAAAGAGTTTGGGTTGAAATCTTCACAAGCAGCAAGCCACACTCATCAAGTAGAAAACTGTCCTAGTCACCAGTATTGCATAAACACGTGTATTTATTGATAATTCCTCCCAAGCAATGGGATTTAAGATGAAGATTGAGAATCATCTTACCTACAGAGTTGTAGCTAGTATAGCCTCACAGAGAATATTTTTCTGATTACTAGGAGCAGTGTTTTGGAGAGGGGAACCAAAAGTATAGAGAAGAGAGAGGGCAGCATGGTAGCAGCCTTCAAGACGGTCCCTAAATAACATGAGTGTGCATATATTACTATTGTATGATGCTTTTAATTCTTTTGGGAAGGTACTAGGAAAGGGGATAACTGGGTTGAATGGAACCTCTAGTCCCAGTTTTTTGAGGAATCCCCACACTGATTTCCACAGAGGTTGCACCAGTCTACACTCCCACCAACAGTGGAGAAGGGTTCCTTTTTCCCACAGCCCCACCAGTATTAGTTTTTGGTTGATTTCTTGACAACAGCCATTTCTGGAGTGAGATGGAATCTCAGGGATGTTTTATTTTGCATCTCTCAAATGATCAGTGATGTTGAACATTTTTCATGTATTTATTTGCCATTTGTACTTCCTCATCTGAGAAATATGTATTCATCTCAGATACTTAGTTTTGGATTGGGTCTTTACATTTTTATATATTCTAAGTATTAGTCTTTTGTCTGAGGAACAGTTGTCAAAATTTTTTTCCCACTCTGTTGGTTGTCTCTTCACTCTGTTGGTGATTTCTTTGGCTGTACAAAAGCTTTTTAATAAGTTGAGATGCTAGTTATTGGTTATTTGTAATATTTCCCATGCAGTCAGGGTTTTATTCATAAATTCTTCTTGGAAACAGCCCAAATGCTCACCAATTGATGAATAGATAAAGAAGATGTGAGGTTTTTTTATAGAATGGAGTACTACTCAGCCATAAAGCAGGATAAACTTAAGACATTTATAGGTAAATGGATGCACCTTGAGACCATACTTTGAAGTGAAATAAATTGAACACTCATGTGTAAATATTGCATTGTTTCTCTGGTGTGAGAAGCTGAAAATGTAAATAAGGATTAGAATGTATAATAGACAATGTGAAATTGGAACAAAATGTTCAAATGGGAAGGGGTACTAGGGAGGGGGTGGGGAAAAGGAAGGAATGGAAAAGAAAAAATGAGAAAAGAAATATAATATGGAAACAAAGCTTTTGTAAATAAGGGGTTGAAGTGGGGAGGGGAATGGGAAAAAACAAGAATCAAGATATATCATGCATGGGTACAAATTCCATATGATGAAAGTGATCATTATATCTAAATTGTACCAATAAACAATAAAAAAGATGGCCACTAATGACCTATCCCTCTTGATATCCACATCCTAGTGCAGTGCCCTCTCACATTGTATTAGAGTTTATCTTTATGACCAATAGAATATGTCAGGAGTGACAGTGTGTTACTTCTAAGACTAGGACCTAATAAACACTGTTTGCATTCTCTCAGATTGCTTATTCTGGGAGCAGCCAACCACGACATCACAAGAACACACTGACATCATTATGGAGAGATTATGTGGGAAGGAACTGAGGCCTCCAACCAACAGTCACATAAATGAGCTTGGAGGAGAATTCTAGCCCATCTTCAGGTGACTATATCCTAGGACAACAATTTAATTGTAATCTCATAAGGGATGGTAAGTCATAACATCTAAACTAAGCAGCATCTGAATTCTCAACTAACAGAAACAGGCAATAAATATTTGTTTCCTTATTTGTTTGTTTGTTTGTTGTTTTTTTGTATTAAATTCTTTTATTGGTACATTGTAGGTATACAACACAATTACATTTCTCATTGGGAATTGTACCTTTACATAATGCATCTTGGTTCTTATTTTTGCCCCATTCCTAGCCCTCCCTTCACGCCCTCCACCCTTCCTTATTTACAAAGACTTTACTTCCATTTTGTCCATTTCTCAGAATTTTTCCTTTCCCTTCTTTCCTTTCCCCTGCCCCTCCCACTACCCCTACCCCTTTGGACCTTTTCTTCCCATTTTACATTATCAATTATTCATTCTAATCATTGGTACATTTTAGGTATACAGTAAAATGACATTCATCATTGGAAATTTGCACCTTTACATAATCTCACTTGGTTCTTATTTTTCACCCTTGCCCAGCCCTCCCTTCAACCCCTCCAGTCCTCCCTATTTACAAAGATTTTGTTCCTATTTTTCCATTTTCTCATATTAATCCCATTCCCATCTATCCTTTCCCCTAGCCCCCCACTTCCTTCCCCTTTGGCCCTTTTCTTCCTAGTTCACATTACCTATTTTACATTTAGTCCTTATTTACACTTTCAGTTTCTCACACCAGAGAAACTATTCGGTATTTATTCATGTGTGCCCTATTTATTTCACTTACGAGTATCGCCTCAATGTGCATCCACTTACCTATAAATGTCTCTAATTTCTCATGTTTTATGGCTGAGTAGTACTCCATTTTATAAAAAAACCACATTTTCTTTATCCAGTCTCCAGTTGATAGGAATTTTGGCTATTTCCAAGTTTTAGCTATTCCAAACTGTGCTCCTATGAAAATGGGCACACATATATCACTGTGGTATGATTCTTTTAATTCTTTGGGGAAGATCCCCAGCAGTGGAATAGTGCGGTCGAATGGGACTTCCAGTCCTAGTTCTTTGAGGTATCTCCATACTGATTTCCACAGTGCTTGCACCAGTCTACACTCCCACCAGCAATGGAGCAGGGTTCCTCTTTCCCCACAGCCCCACCAGCATTTGTTATTGGTTGATTTCGTGATAGCAGCCATTCTTTCTGGAGTGAAGTGGAATCTCAGTGTTGTTATCATTTGCATCTCTCGAATGACCAGTGATGTTGAACATTTTTTCATGTATTTATTTGCTATTTCTACTTCTTTGTCTGAGAAATGTCTGTTCATTTCAGATGCCCATTTTTTGATTGGGTCATTAAATTTGGGAGGTCTGATCTTTTTAAGTTCTTTATAGATTTGAGATAGTAGACCTTTGTCTGAGGAAAAGCAGGTGAAGATTTTTTCCCACATTGTGGGTTGTCTCTTCATACTGCTGGTGGTTTCTCTTGCTGTGCAGAAGCCTTTTAATAAGAAGAGATCCCATTTGTTGATTGTTTCTGCTAGTTCATGGGCAACTGAGGTTTTGTTCATAAAATCTTTTCCTACACCAATGTCTTCAAGGGTTCTACCTAACGTCTGTTCCAACTGGTTCAGAGTTTCTATTTTAATATTTAGATCTTTAATCCATTTTGATTTTAATTTAGTGCATACTGAGAGATACAGTCTAGTTTTAATCTTTGGCAAGTTGAAGCCCAATTTTTCCAGCACCATTTATTAAAGAGGCTATCTTTCCTCCAGTGAGGGTGTTTGGCTCCTTTGTGGAAGATGAGATGGCTGAGTGTGTCTGGCGTTGTTTCTGCATCTTCTAATCTGTTCCACTGGTCCTCAAGTGTGTTTCTTTGCCAGTACCATGCTGTTTTTATCACAGTAGCTTTGTAGTAGAGTTGCAGGTTGGGCATTGTGATACCCCCTGCCATGTCTCTGTTACCTAGAATTGCTTTTGCTATTCTGGGTCTCTTTTTGTTCCAAATGAATTTTTGCATTGTTTTCTCAAGGTCTATGAAGTATGCTGGTGGGATCTCAATTGGAATTGGATTAAATCTATATAGCAGTTTTGGAAGTATGGCCATTTTCACTATATTAATCCTTCCTACCCAGGAGCAGGGGATGTCTGTCCATTTTCTGATATCATCTTCAATCTGTCTTTTCAGAGTGCCATAGTTTTCAGAGAAGAGGTCTTTGATTTCTTTCATTGGGTTGATTCCTAGGTATTTCAGTTTTTTGGATGCTATTGTGAAAGGAATTATTTGGCCTATTTCTCTCTCAGTGAGCCTGTCATTGGTGTAGAGGAAAGCTATTGATTTTTGTGTGTTGACCTTGTATCCAGCTACTTGACTGAATTTGGTTATTAAGTCTAGAAGACTTTTGGTGCAGTTCTTGGGGTCTTTTATATAGAGTATCATGTCATCTGCAAATAATGACAATTTGACTTCTTCATTACCTATCTTTTATTCCTTTTATTTCTTTCTCTTGTCTAATTGCCATAGCTAATGTTTGCAGAACTGTATTGAAGAAGAGTGGTGATAGTGGACATCCTTGTCTTGTTCCTGATTTGAGTGTGAAGGATTTCAGTTTTTGACCATTTAGTATGATATTGGCTGTTGGTTTTTCATAGATGGCTTCTATCAGTTTGAGGTAGAGACCATCTATTCCAATTTTTGTAGGGTTTTTATGCTAAATGCATGTTGGATTTTGTCAAATGCTTTTTCTGCATCTATGGAGATAATCATATGGTTTTTGTCCTTGGCTCTATTGATATAGTGTATTACATTGATAGATTTTTGTATATTGAACCATCCCTGCATCCCTGGGATGAATCCCACTTGATCAGAGTGTATGATCTTCTTGATGATCTTCTGCATTCTATTTGCCAGTATCTTATTAAGGATTTTTGCATCTATGTTTATTAGTGAGATTGGCCTATAGTTCTCTTTTTCAGTTGGGTCTTTCTCTGCTTTGGGGATCAAGGTGATGCTTGCTTCCAGGAATGAATTTGGGAGTATTGCTTCCCTTTCAAGTTCATTGAAGAGTTTCAACAGTAGTGGCAGCAGTTCCTCTCTAAATGTTTTGTGGAATTCAGCAGTGAGGCCATCAGGGCCCAGGCTTTTCTCAGTTGATAAGGTTTTAATTACATTTTCAATTTCATTGGTTGATATTGGGTTGTTTAGAATTTTTAGATCTTCTTCATTCAACTTTGGTAATTCATATGTATCTAGGAATCTGTCCATTTCTTCTGTGTTTTCCATCTTATCGGTGCATAGGTTCTGGAAGTAGATATTGATGATCCTCTGGATTTCTGCTGGGTCTGTTGTCATTTCACCCTTTTCATTCCTAATTGCATGGATTTGGGCCTTTTCTTTCCTTTCTCTGACAAGGTTGGCTAAAGGTTTGTCAATTTTGTTGATTCTTTCGAAGAACCAACTCTTGGCTTCATTGATTTTTTTGTATGGTTCTCTTAGTCTCCATTGCATTGATTTCTCCTCTAATCTTTATAATTTCCTCCCTTGTATGAGCTTTGGGGTGGTCCTGCTCTTCTTTTGCTAGAAGCTTGAGGTTCAGCATCAGGTTGTTTAATTGGGCTCGTTCTGTTTTCCTAATATGCATATTCACTGCTGTGAATTTCCCTTGTAAGACTGCTTTCGTTGTGTCCCATAGATTCTGATATGTTGTATTGTCATTGTCATTTAATTGAAGGAACTGTCTGATTTCTTCTTTAATTTCCTCTGTGACCCATTGGTTATTCAGAAGTGTGTTGTTCAATTTCCACGTGTTTATGAAATTTTTTGAGTTTCTTTTGCTATGGATCTCCAATTTCATTGCACTATGGTTTGATAATATATAGGGGATAACTTCAATTCCTTTGCACTTACTTAAACATGTTCTATGTGTGAGTATGTGGTCTATTTTGGAGAATGACCCATGTGCAGCTGAGAAGAATGTGTATTCTGATTTTGTGGGGTGGAAGACTGTGTAAACATCTGTTAAGTTCATTTGTTCAAGAGTTCGATTGAGTTCTAGTATTTCATTACTTATTTTTTGCCTAGTTGATCTATCTATTTGTGACAGTGGGGTGTTGCGGTTCCCCACTACAATTGTATTAGTGTATATATGACTTTTCATGTCTGTTAGTATTTGTTTTATATAGTTGGGCGCACTAGTGTTTGGTGCATAAATATTTATGATTGTCATCTCTTCCTGTTGGATTCTTCCCTTTACAAGGACGTAGTGTCCTTCTTCATCTCTCTTAAACAGTGTTGGTTTGAAATCTACTTGATCTGCCAAGAGGATAGCTACTCCTGCTTTTTTTCGGGTTCCTGTCACACGGAGTATTGTTTTCCACCCTTTAACTTTCAGTCTATGAGTTTCCTTTTGCATTAAGTGTGTTTCTTGTATGCAGCAAATTGTTGGATTTTGCTTCTTGACCCATTCTGCCAGTTTATTTCTTTTGATTGGTGAATTGAGACCATTAACATTGATGGTTATAACTGAAACATATTGACTTGTCATTGCCATGACTTTTTCTTTTTGTTGGGTTCTCCCCCTTTCCATTTAATTTCTTGTCATGCCAGATGGGTTCATTCTGCTTTGCTTCCTGGGGTTGTGATCCTCAATGTCTGTTCCTAGGCTATTGTGTAAAGTTCTTTGGAGTGCTGGTTTGGTATTCCCAAAGTTCCTAAGGTGCTCTTTGTCAAGAAAGTATCTTATTTCTCCATCCATTTTGAAAGCTAGTTTTGCAGGGTACATCAATCTGGGTTGGAGGCTGTTTTCTTTTAGGGCTTGGAATATGTCACTCCAAGCTCTTCTTGCCTTGATGGTTTGTGTTGAGAAGTCTGCTGTGATTCTGATGGACTTTCCTTTGTATGTGATTTGTTTCTTTGCTCTGACTGCTTGGAGAACTTTGTTCTTCTGTTGTGTTTCTGGAATCTTAACAAGTATGTGCCTATGTGTAGATTTTTTTTGATCAAGGCTATTTGGAGTCCTATATGCCTCACTTATCTGTATGTCAAGCTCTTTTCCCCTTCTTGGGAAGTTTTCTGCCATTATTTCTGTGAAGAGATTTTTTATGTCATCTCCACTCTCTCCTGTTTCTTCATTGACTCCAATCAGTCTTATGCTATTCTCCTTTGCATCATCTAGCAGCTGCTGGATTGATTTCTCATGTTCCCTTCTAATTTTGAAGCAATTTTTCTTTTCCTGGTCATTAATTCCAATCTTATCTTCTATATCTGAAATTCTGTGCTCACATTGGCTCATTCTGCTGTGTAGACTTTCAATGGAGTTTTTCATGTCCTGGAAATCTATTTGCATCTGTTTTATGGATTCTATTTGTTTCCTATGTTGGGATTCCATCATGTTCCTGAGCTCCTCTCTAGATTTATTAATCATGTCTTGCACTAGGGGCACAATTTCTCCTGTTATCTGAGAAATTATTTCTGATTTCAGTTTTTCCAGATCCCCTTTTGTTGCTAGTTCAGTGGGTCCAGGTGGTTGAGTATCAGAGTGTTCCATCTCATTTCCCTTTGGTGTTGCTGTAGGTGATCTGGAAGTCTGGTTTTGAGACTTATTTACATGTTTTCTCATTTTGACTGGGCCATGGGGCTGTTAGCACCCACACGGATTACCTCCTCTGAGCTGGGTGAGGTGGGACAGGGGCCGCGAGCAGCGGTAGGGATGGTGACCCAAAAGCCCTTTCCTGTGGGCTGGGAGCAGCGGGAGGGATGGTGGCTGGGAAGCCCCTTCCTCTGGACCAGGAGCAGTGGGATGGTGGCTCAGAAGCCCCTCCCTCTGGGCCGGGAACAGCAGGACTCGGTACCTTGGTCTGGTGGTCTGGTGTCCTCTGCGTCTTTGTAGTGTGGAACCAGGTGGCTGCCTGTCTGCAGTAGGGTGATTCAGTGTCTTCTGCAAGACTCAGGACCTCAGTAGGGCATCCACAGACGTTCCTGTGTGCAGCAGGCTGTTTGTTTGTTTCTGAGACAAGATTCTGTCAATTTCTCCAGGCTTGCCTAGAAATGATAATCCTCCTGTTTTAGCCTCCCAAGCAGCTGTGTTTATAGGCATGTGCCATCATATTGAGCAATATTTGTTGGTTTGAACCACTAAGATTTGGGTGATTTGTTATACAGCATAGATAACTAATACAAAGGAGCTCCATGGTCAGTTAGGGAAGATTCTGTTAATGATGTGACCAGGCATGATACTTAAAATTTTTTAGAAAGAAGAGTGATTTGGGAAGTTATCTAGAAGGCAGCATAAACCTTACACAAAACTCTGAGAAAAATAATACACAATAAAGATACAGACAAGTATTCAAGCAACTATCATAAATATAATATGAGAACATAGAATATAATATTGTATTAAAATCATAATCAATTAGAGATTCTCCAGGAATCCAAGGATGTCATAATTTTTCCATTTATTCATTCAACATTTTTTTTTTGGTACTGGGGATCGAATTCGGGTCCTTGCGCTTGTGCAGCAGGCATCAAAACCACTGAGCTAAATCCCCGGCCCCATTCAACATATTTTTTTTGAAAAATTAATTAATAGAATGCATTACCTTTTTATTATCAGAAAAGAAAGCATATGATTATCTGGATAGATGTAAAAAGATTGTGAAATTTTCAACATCCATTTCTGACAAAACACATACACAAATAATGTACCTAAAAATTTAAAAACAGATCTAGAAGAAATTTGCTTATTTTAATGAAGTTTTATCAAATAGCATATATATTTAAAAGAAGATACCTTGGTTGTATATTTCATCAGAAAATTTAAATCTGATCAATATTACATTACTGCTTATACATCATCTATATCATAATGTGTACATTGTCTAAATTTTTCTAGAAGTCCTAACAAATTTGAAAAGGTGGGTATACTTTAAGAGAAGAGGCAAGTAATCATTATTTTCAGTATGATTATATCTCAAAATTAATTAGAGCTAGGAGTTTAGGAAGGAGTTTATATAAAATATGCATAATTATCAAACATTTCAGTATATATAGGCATGCTAGTCTTAGTTTAGAGATCATAGATATTTCACAAAGTTCCAAAGATAGTTTTGATACTATGGTAAGTGGGATTTTTAAAAATCATATTTTTGTAACACTTTGACTTAAAAAGCATACTAAGTGAATTCACAGTCTTTGAGCTGGAACACCCCTCTTCTCCTTTCTTTGGACATTGGTGCTTTCGGTTCTCAGACCTTGGAACTTGGACTGCATTATGCTGGCTTTCCTGATTTTCCAGCTGGCAGAATATAGGACCCTTTGGCATCCAAAATCAAGTGAGCCAATTCTGATGAAATTCTCCCTCTCTGTCTCTCATGCATATTCTATTAAGCTTACATATTCTATGAGAGTCCTTTTTCTCTGGAGAACCCTGGATAAATAAACCCTAATTGCTTACTTTTTTGCTTTCTTCTTTTTTTATTTTTCTATGAGGGTTTCTTTATTGTGCATTTTGTTTTGTTTTAGCAGAGGTAAACTGCTTACTCTAACTTTTCTTTGAAAAAATAAATGTTTAGTGGTGAGTGATCTGCCCTCTCAGATATTCGAACTTATTTTAAAGCTACATAATTAAAACACTTTAGATATGACATAAATACAGAAAAAGAGATCAATGAAACAAAATATATGATTTCATTAAAATACACATATGCATAAATTTATTAGTAGTATAAAACATTAAAGAATTCTAAAATTCTAGAATATTTCAACATGTAGTAATATAAAATATTTCATTTTTCAATATGTAACACTGAAATAACCAATTGGCTGCCAAATTGTAAAGAAATAAATTAAATCTATTTGAGGGATTTGCTTTTCTGTAGGGTAAAAGACAAAATATTTTTAGATTTATTTTCTTTTTACATTTATAAATAGTAGAATAACAATGTAGAATAGTCTTATACTCTTGAGGTGGAGAAGACTTTTTGAAGCCGGCCACAAAACTATAATTATAAAGGAAAAGAAGATTAATTTTGTGACTTTGGCTTTTACAAAAGCAAATAACACTTTAAATCAAATCTTCCAATAGAAGAGACTAATGAAAAAGTGCTGTAAAATATTTTTAGCATATATCACAAAGGTTTAATATTTGCAATATATAGATAACATGAATATGTGTATTCATTAGAAAACATAAACAAAAGAAAAATAGAGAAAAATCAACCAATTGACAGATAAAATACAAATAACTTCAAATTCAATACCAAAGAAATGAAAATTTTGAAAAGCAGGATTTAAATTATCATAGTAATATGAGTAGTAGTGATAATAAGAGTGTAGTAAAATAGGCACTCTCATGCTACTTGGTAAAAATAGAAATTCTTTTAATTCTGGAAGATAGTCTGTAGTTTGGAAATTACACTGTACCTTTTCCTTTATCTAACATTTCCATTTATTCTAAGAAACTATAGGACAGATATGGAAAGATATATTGTATAAAATGTTCATTATATCATTAATCACATCTATCAAAGCATAATTAAGATGTAAGTCATAGGCCATCCTCATAGTTGAACACTGTATAGATATTTTAAATGAAAGGGTAGATTCTATTGACATAGAAAATACCCAATGCCTTAAAAATGAAATAAAAATGATTACACAGCAGTATACACAGTATGATTCCATATTTTAAGAAATCTGTACATATACGTAAGCATAAAACTGTATCCATTAGAGAGATTTAGGATTAAAAAATGACTTACTCTTTCTTTTCTGTTGTTTTAATCTTTGCAGTTAAATATGCTGGATTTTTTAAAATAGAGAAATATCAAAAAAAATAGTATCTGCCACACCATTTCTTTTGTTTTCATTAAAAGTTAGAACTTACTAGATTTCCTAATCTCATCATGTATTTTTTAAAATTAATTTTATTGGTACATTTTAGGTATACAATATAATGACATTCATCATTGGAAATTTGCACCTTTAATTTTTTTTTTTGGTACTGGAGCTCGAATTCGAGACCTGCACTTGCAAGATGTCTACAAGAACCCAGTGGAGACTGTGTTATTACTTGTGAAAATGGAGGAGGTCAACCCTGTTACTGGAATTTCTCATATTGTCTATGTCACTGACAACCATAGAACCACCTTTCAGCCATATCACATCTGTATCACTTCTGAAAAGTCTGCATACAATGAAACTACTACAACCTTAAATGATTGGTTTCATCTAAAACTACAGGAGGTGTGGACGTGATGCCTAGGATGTATCAGTGACTATCCACTGAGGAGTCTCTGATGTCAGACACCAGCAGCAGAAAAAGAAAAGCACAGCCACCTACCCTCCATCAACAGACTATACCACTATGAGCATGGCAGGCTCAGTGCCAGAAAATGCAATGACATCAAGACTAGTTGGCCAGAACTCAACACTGGGGCCAACAATCCACATAGTAATTTGAGGCCCCAGAAGCAGAAGTCACTCAGTGATAGCCACAAAACCAACAGCCCAGCAGAGATAATGTTCTGTATTTCCTCTGTCTTATTTCAAGGTCCAGTCTGGAGCTATAGTTATGATCAGCATGGGAAAGTGGTGTGAGTTCTCAGTTCAGAGGCAGGTCCTGACAGGCCTACTATAAATGTGGTAGAGGTTTCATAGAGAAGTAGCATTGGGTTAGTTCCTCCTATCAGTTCCTATCAGAGGGGATGCAGCTGTGCTCATGCTGAAAAGGCAACATAGCCACAACCCTTCCTTGGATGTAGAAAGAGAACCGAGAATACATGACAGCTGTCTAACCCAGGCCCTTGTGTGTTCATGGGAATCTGACTTCCTAAAGAAGAGTGGGAAGGTACATTCAGCCAATGATCACTACTCTCATCTCAATCTTGGAAATCCTGCCTTCCCTCAGCTCATCTGCCTTTGAGTTGAGCAACAGGTGCCCAACAGACAGATGTCATATCCCTTGACTTTCTTCACATGGTGGGCTGCCTTTGGTAGACCTTGCTCATTATGTCCAGTTTAGCCAAGCTGGCTCAGAAGTAGAAGTCCACTGAATATGAATTGCCTCAAAGGTCAAACTCCTGAAATCTTTGTGGCTTAAGAGAGCAATGGAATATTTCCCATTCATATAAAGTCTCACATGGTTTGAGAAGCCTTCCTCCATCTTGCAGTTTTGTTGCATGCTCCACCTGATCCAAGGACTCCATTGCAAGGTACAGGAGGAAAGGAGGAGGAACACAAGTCTGAACTCACTAGCTTGGAAAATACATGGACTCCACTTCTACTTGCTACCCAATAGCAGGACCCCAACCTAAATGCAAAGAAAGCTGGGGAATGTCAGAGGAACACCTAGAATAGTCATCATGGTATGCTTATAATACTGGAAATTTTAAAATAGGAGAGCAGAGGTATAGAAAAATTGCTTGAATGGCAGTCCCGATACATGACTCCAGAGCCACTTCAGTCACTAACTACCTGGGGAAGCCTGTTGCTCTTCCATATCCATTATCCTCATCTGTAGAAGACAAAGTGGTGTTTCATGACCCACAGTGTTCTTTCAAGGTCAGAAAGACACAAATCTATGATCTTGTGGCTTGTGAAGGTATCATAAATGATCTCTGAACATCTCAACAAAGATTTCACACTTAAAAAGCCTTAACAGACAAAGCCCTGGTGACTTCTGTTTCTTCTAGTGACTGACCCATGTAGAATTACTTAAGGGGCTCTCAATTTTCAGAAGCCTGACTTTTTACTCATCAGAAAACCATAAGGGTTTTCTTCTAAGAGCCACAACAAATCTCACCTTAAACATGAGGACAGATATGAGTACATAGGGATCCTCCTCATTTCCTAGTCTACACATATGTATTCATCCCCTCTCAGTTAACAGAGTATCTGCTATGGGCAAGACAATGTCTTATGTGTTATGATTTTTAGCCATCAACATTGGATTGTACTACCTGACTAGTTTGGTCCCTTCCAACTTGAACAAGTCCACTCGAGAGTTAGTAGATGCACCGTGTAAAAGCCTGGCCATGTATCCACATGGTCTAAGCTCAAATCACAGCTCCTACACTATCCAAGCTTGTGCTCCTGGGAAGCAGTCTCAGAGTTGAGGTTTAGCACAGGGGATTTCTTAGGAAGTGCTCCTGGGATAGTTGCTATGGAAAGAAAAGGAATGATGCAGGCCTAGGCAGATGCTGAAGTAAAATTCAACCTAAACAAAAGCCTGAGCCATTTTTTCAAGGACTCTGAGATAGACCTTAGGATTATCCTGATATGAAATGAAGGAGCAGAGCCATGTGACTCAATCATTGGATAAGGGTTGCCCTGGAAAATGAGCACAGCCCTGGGCTCTATGGCTGTCTTCTGCCAAGGCCATTCTCAAAGAAAGTTGACAGCTGTGGTCTGGCTGCCACACTCCCAGCAGATAGAGCCGTAAGTCTTTCCTTCTAGAAAGCAGATCTGAGGAGGAGCTTGTCATAACTATAAACTTTTCATCCCTATAAACTTACTATTTACATGACTTTGAACATGTTATTTACCCTCTTTAATCTAAATTTCACAAATGAAAAAATAGGTAGTAATTCACAGAGTGTTTGTGATCATTAAATGAGTCAACACCTATAAAACATTTATTGAGTGAATACTAATGCCTGGCACTGTTCTAAGAGTTAGTTATTACATACCTCTCATAAGTTCCACCACAGCAGGAATGTTTTCATCTGGGGATTAGACCTTGGAGTCTAAGGAAGACCAGAAATGGAGGAGATGGCCCTCAGATTTGTTCCCAGAACCCCAGATCCTCAGCTAAAATACTGAGCCTGAAGGACTGTACATCAGTTCCCATTCACGTCTAACATCACAACCAGAAAAAGCGCTAGGAAGAAACTGTGGTCATTTTACCTAAAATATCCTTTTCAATGCTGCTGAGTGTGATCAACTCTGCTATTGTGTCAATATAATGAAGAAATGTTCTATCTCATACAAGAAAATATATCCAAGTCCTGTCTCCTGAAATTAGCCCTCAAATTCTCCATATTTTTCAAGGTACTGAAGAATGTGTGATCTGTTAGAAGGATCCTCAACCCCTCTACTTGCCCAGCTAAAAGGTACATTGCTGAGGAGGGACATAGTCCCAGTGCAGGCCTGGCTGGCAGAGACTCGACCGGCATCTGTACTTGGGATGGGCTGTTTGCCTAGAAACAAAAGCATGACTCATGAACAAAGTCTAAGGCTGGAGACTATGTGGCCTACAGCAAATAAAAGGCACAGGGTCTGTTGAGGTGAATGCGGTACTCTTTCCTATTGAAGTGAGGCTGATGACTAGATCATTACTACTGGGTATGTTCATTCTGAAAGCTCAGAGCATATTGCCCAATCTTCCCTGTAGCTCTGAGAAATTGTCTCCCTTATTAGCTTTTTTTTTTTTTTTGGTACCGGGGATCAAACTCAGGTCCTTAGCTTTCAAGGCAGGTGGTGGAACCACTCAGCTAAATCCCCGACCCTCCCTTATTAGCTTTTTAAGATGGGGCCAGCAACTTCTGTCTCTAATTGACTTACTCTTAGGTTTCAGTCCTGCTCTGGACTACCTTTTTACTGCCTGGCTCTCAGACCAAGCTCTCAGACTCTAAAAATGTCATTCATTTCTAGTCCACACCTATTTTGCCATCAGGGAAGGCCAGATGGAAATTTATTTTACATGGAAAACTCAAATTCTTTTCCTTCGTTCTAACCTATAAACCTTGTTTTTCCCCTGCTCCATCCCAACTACTATCTTCCCCTCCCCTTGCCAAAACCATAACTCTCCCACCCCCTTTGATTAGTTGCCAATGTTGCTTTCAATACATGTTTCAATAGAGGCAGAACAGTTGTTTTCAATTAGATTCCAAAGAATTTCAGAGAATTTCTGAAAGTAGCTTCCTAGTTTTCAATTGACTGTGGCATTAGCAGCCTCAGAGAAAAAAAAATCTCTTTCCAAAAAGAATGCAAACCTCACTGAGAAAGCAATGTGTGGCTTCTTTTAGACACACACACACACACACACACACACACACAACTATAAAACTATTGGGGACTTTCTTGTGCTCATTAGGAAGAGCTGCTTTGCAAAGCCCTCTTAGAAGGAGGAACACCAGGGATCAGCAGCTTCAAGATAGACTTCTGGCTTTCAGGGCTGGGAGGAAACCCAAGCAAAGCAGGAGAAAAGGTCCAACTTTTTCTCTCTTGTAGGGTATAAAATGCATCCCAAAATTAGTCCCTCACAGTTTGCAAAGCTCTAAGCTCTTTGTCTGTAACATGGAAAAGACCTTGGGGCAACCTTTAGTAGGATACAATGAGAAGACAGCAGTGTGATGAGGTAGAAAGTGCATGGTGACTCAAGTCAGGAAAGTGGGCTTCGAAGCTGCCCTGGCCACAAACCAGCTGTCTGTCTTGTGCTGGACACCTGCTGTGTTCATCTCCAGATCCACTGTTCCCCTTCACCATGCTCACTGCCCTGGGGGGCTGCTCTCTATGGGCTGAATCAAGAGCAAGTCAGCCCTCTGGCCTCTGGCTGGAGCCAGTCAATGGAAGCTGCTGGCAAGAAATAAGAGAAAAGGAGGAGGACAAGAAAGGAATATTAGCTCCTCCACCTTCCTCCCGCTTGCTCTCTAAGGTTGGCTACCTCTTGTCTACTGAAGGCCACAGCTCCCATTGGGTGACTCTGGCCAGCCAGTCACCTTCTCCAAGTCCCAGGAACCAATCCTGCCTTTTGTCCATTTTTTGTGTGATTTTTTTGGGGGGGGGGGTACTCGGGATCAAACTCAGGACCTTGAGCTTGCAGGGTAGGAGTGGTGCCATTGAGCTAAATCTCAGGCCCCTTTTTGTTCATTTTTCAACAGCAATGGTACCGTGTTGTTGCTAGCCCAGGAGGCACTATGACAGGCTTATTTTTCCTGCACTCTGCTCACTTCTGCATAGAGTCTGTCATCAAGTGCTTCTCAATTATGCAATTTGGATGTGCCTTCTGTTTCCTGCTGCTATATGATATTCCTAGGGTAGGGACTCTGAATCTCCCAGCTCCTCAATATAATCTTGTAGAGGAAAATGACATATGAAAACAGTGATTTCTCATTTTTCAACTTTGGAAACTCAGGCCCAGAAAAATAAATCATTTACCTGGTCCACCTCCCTTAAACTATATTTGAATGAGATCTTGGCAGCCCCTTAGGGGAGGAAGAAGAGGCTGAGAGGGTGACATAATAAGACTGACCATTGCTTCAACTACAGCAACTCTTTTTTATCTGCTTAACAAAATTTTGGGTAGAAACTCCAAATAGTAGAGAATGAATAGGATCACAGAAAAATACTGGGTGTTGAGCAGAAGAACCATAGGTGGACTTTGAAATAAATCTAAGTTCTGATGTTATCTTAGGAGCACAACTGCTATCTTAGGAAGAGCAAGAGGAAAGTATAGTAAGAACACTCTGCAGTACTGGCCCACTGTGCTTCATTTTAGAATTGTCTCCTTAGAGTTCTGATACAGGGTGGGAAAATTCCACTCCCAGCCAGAGCTAACTGGACTTAAGGGGACAATTAGCCCAGGAAGAATGAACCTATACTGCAGACAGAAAATGAGTTTCTTTCTATGGAGATTTTGAGCCTGGTGACCGTCTATTGTAATTAGATGATGTTATGGCTTGGATGGACAGAGTATACAGCATGAGGCTAAGGAGATACTCAACTAAAGGCTTTGGCTAATTCAAACTACAAGGAAACTAAATGATAAACTTTGTGACAGAAGCCATTTCACTGTCAACACCACAAAGTCTCTACCACAGAGAGCATCTTTCTTGTTTCTAGCACATGGTTTTTGTCCCAGTTTCTAATACCTTTTTGGCCCTATCATGCTGGTTTTATTTCCTGCCACTGGGCTTTAAGAGACTCTCCTGCATATTTAATCTGCAAATGTCCTCTTTTTGTCCTGCATTGAGAAATAAATAAGTAAATGAAGAAAGGTCAATTCTTATCTGAAGAAAAATTCCAAATAATATATGTAGGTATGTCCCCTCCAGTGGTACAACCTAACTACTTTCCCCTTAAATGGGGGCTGGAATTAGTGACTTGCTTCTAACAAGTGGAGTATGGAAAGGGAAAAATAATAACTTTATAGTGGACAAACCTGGCATTTACCACTTTAACCAACTGATCAAGGCTCACATTTGTAAGTCATGTAGCTATCGTATACTCCCCAATATAAAGTGACGAAGGCACTTAGTTTATGTTGACTTTTCTCTAAAAATCTGTAACTCCAGAAAATAAAGAGAAAAACATTAGAAAAGTCCCAACTGAGAAACATTCTATAAAATAACTGATCAGTATTTTTAAAACAAGGTAACACTACAAGAAATTATTACAGATTATTACAGATTGGGAATTATTATAGACTGGGAGAAGAAACGGCAACTAAAAGCAAGATAGTATCCCAAATTAGATTTTGGAACAGAAAGGGGCCATTCATAGAGAAGTTTATGAAACCCAAATAGTGTGCAACTTATGTAAGTGTTATACCAATGATAGTTTTCTTAGTTTTGATAATGGTACCATGATTACATACAATGTTAACCTAGAGCAGTGACAGCAAATCTTTTAAAGCTTTCAATGATACAAACAGCCTGCTGTTGCTTGTGTGCCATAGGTTCACCACTACTGTCCTAGAAGAAGCTGAGTAAGGGTACATGGAGATTCTCTGTGCTACATTTGCAACATTTTGGTAAATCTACATTGTTTTAAAAAGACTACCAAGAAGTTCTATAAATCTCCAGAAACATTAGAGAACTAGTATTGGTGGCTACAAAGCCAGTAACTATTGATAAACTGACACTGCAACACTGATTGCAAAAGATTTTATGGCCACCACTGGACAAGGACATTGCAGGCTTCCCCACCACCTTGCATCATCTTTGGAATTGCTGCCTCTAGAATTGGTTACAGCTTCTGCCATTGCCACTTGTCACCAAAATAGATTGTGACCAACTCCTGCTTCTTGCCATCACAGACTTCTGAATTGGACAACGTGTTCACACATTAGCTGCAGGGAGATTGGAATGAGTGACATTTCAGTTTCTATCCCTGGATGCAGGTTCTGCCTCAGAGATTTCCCAGACATAGGAAGGTGATTCTGATGCTCAGTAGCCAAAGAGGAGTACAAACGTCCATTATGGTGAATGAGACCACATCCAACTGGAGTGGTCAGCTAGGAGTTCTGTGAAGGGAGGAGAATGTAGATGGATTTATTTTGTGAAAACAAATTTGAAATAAAAAACACAACAGCATTGGACACTCAGTTGTGCAGAGAGGTATTATTCTAATAGAAATGCATTGTTCTCATGTAAACATTATGTTGAACAAGCGGGAAACAGAGTGCAAACAGAAAGCAACTTTATTTTTATCCTCTACCACCCCTATCAGTCAGCTCGGCACAGCCAGGTTGATGTTTTCAGTCAGAGGCAAGAAGTCCTTATGAGTTTTCTGCCACTCTTGAGTAATACAATTCTAGGGACATTTCAGGCAATAAATAATAATTAGCCTTAAAATGTCCAGCCTCGTGTAATAGTGAAAATTTCAAATTTATATTTATGCTGGTGTCTCCCCTGGTATAGTTTGGGCCTGAAGTAAAGGAAGGAAAAAGCCGCTCTTCTGTCATGTGTGTCCTTCCTCCTCTGGCTGATCATGGCTTCAACACCAGGACTAATGCACAATGTGAGTAGATTGGGAGCAAAACATTTCTACACTACTAGTACTGCCATAAGGTTTGTGCAGATGTTTAAGGCTGATTCTTTTATGAACTAACATACTTCATCAGGTACACTGAAGATCAGGTTTGGCTGGAGAAATGTGGAAGTTGGGGGACATGCCACAGTAGGCCAATGTGCACCTTAATTCTTGCTATACCACTGGATGGGCCATATATACCTCTGGTCATTCCAAGTGCAATATGTGAAGTTGAATCCTTGAATTTCAAGTCCAAACCCTTTCCTTAACTGTTTCTCTGGTCTTGTCTATCCTGTATCCTCATATGCCCTGGGATGTCCCTGTCTTAAAGTATCATCAAAAAGCTTCTTGTAGGATAGCATCATACATCTTCAGCCCACGGGAGTACCTAATAATGTATATCTCACATAAAATAATGTTTGTAGATCTCCAGAAGGCAGCCATTTCCAAGTGTCTATGAAACACTCAATGGCACTCTCAAGAAGTCATTTACCAAAAATCCCCATCCTTCAGCAAGTGAAACAGTGGGCTCCATGCTCACTTTCAGCCTCATGTCTCCCTCTATACGGGGTGAAAAAAGATGCTTCTGAAAGACGGAAGTAGGTATCCCAGTACCATCCCCAAATTCAGGGAAGATCACCCCATATGTTCCATCACTTTTCCCTACAAGCAAATGTGTCCGTTTCAGCTCCATAATAAGAGCCAGATGATAAGGGTAACTTCTGTGTCACTCCCAGCCCACCCACTTAACACAAGATTATGAGGAAATGCATCCAGGTGTTTGAGGAGGCGCCCCTAAGGGTCAGAAACTGCCAAGGCCTTCCGATATGAAAAAGTACTGTGGGATGTCAGGAAAAAATAAGAGATCTTCCATTCCCAGCCCACCTGAGACAGAGTATATACCATCTTTTAGCAAAAATCAGCAGCTCTTCTACTAGTAACCTCTGATTTACAGTCATGTATTTACCAGCCATTTGTTAAGAAACATCGAATTCATTATGACGAAGTTATTCAGTTGTACCTCTGCCTATGGGAGAAGTCGTTTCAGACTGATTTTCTATTTCCAGAACTTTGATCTTCAACAATGACAAGGCTTCGCAAAAACTTTATGCTTTTTCTGAGCCAGCACCAAATAGTAGGCATTGCAACCTTTTCATTGAACCCATCTGGAGGTTAGTAGAATATTCCAAGGCCTTTCAAAGAAAACTCTCTAAACTCTACATTAGTTACTTGAGTAATCACTGAGGTTTGACATCTGGATCTCACATAGTTCTTACTCTAGCAGGCACACTCACAAACAAGAATGTGGATTATCTTAAAGTGCCTGCTTTTGCCTCATTCCAATATGGACAGCAATTTTATTAGTTTGGAGTAGCAAAATTAATAGAAAAAAATAGAGGAAATTAGGTTTTGGGGGACCAGATTATCAATCCTACCTCCAGATATCTAATGCCTGAGGTAAAGAAGCCATCACACTCACTGAGCCAAGGCTGTCTGGCTCTTCCACAAAAAATAGGCATCCTCTTTACCACAGGGGAGCAAAACCCACTTACTGGGTGCAAAGATTTGCTCAGCTTTCTCCTTGTGTGTGCAGAGCCAAAAACACACTGCCATTCTGTTTCCTCTGATGGCCTGGATTAGAACAGACCTAAGAACAATTCTGAATCAAGCTAACCTGGGGTTAAACTCTCATTCTCCCCTCTTTCTAAAACAAAAATACTGAAAGGAGGCACTTTATAATTCAGAAATCCAAAAACACAGGAAAGAAGTAACTTTGGAGGAAGAGTAGAGTTTTCTGCAGTATCCGTTGTTCATAGTCAGGATAGAAGATAAAGATCTAAAACACAGGTGAGATTCTCTAGGCCCAAATATCCTTTGCTGCATTTACTATAGATTATGACATTCTTTTTCACAATGACCAGTTAAAATTAGATTGAGTGTCATGAAAACGAGTTAGAAAAAAAATTATTTTCTCTATGAAACACATTAAAGGCATCAGGCTTTTGGGGACACTAACCACATCTTTACCTTTCTAAATATCCTACCTCTTTTTTTTTCTCTTTATGTGTTCCACCTGTTATCATAAGGCAAAATCTTTTCCTTAAGAACAAAGAATATATTTTTAATACATCTTTTTAAAAAGAATGTTATGTGTGCCATTAGCCAGAATTTCACACATACTATGGAATTTTTACCCCTCTATTTTTAAAATATAATTTTTGCCTAGACTCAGTAATGAGTTTATTAATCCTTTGTTGAATCTACAAAAAACTCTTCATTATACCTTAAATTAAAGTCTCTCAAGCTCAGCACTATTAATACCTGGGACCAGATAATTTGTTGTTCTGGGGGACTGTCCTGTGCATTGCAGGATATCTGGCAGTCTGGTTGGTCTCTACTCAATAGATACATGCAACATGCTCCCCCAGCAGTTTTAGATACCAAAAATGTCTTCAGTCATTGTCAAATGTCATCTGTGGAGCGTATCTCTCATCACAGTCCACCTCACCTCCACCGCCACTCCTGGAACACTACTAGCCTCTGCCTGTTAGAGGATCATTAAAACAAGAAGATATTAAAAGTAGACAATAATTTGAAATATCAAAATCTTTGTTTCCCAAGTATTCCAACACCTGAGACATATTTTAGTAGACTGTATTCAGTGCCTATCTAATTGCTATCCCTTCATCTTTCCCTAATTACACAGAGGACTGATCCATTGATGTCTTATGTAGTGGACTCCTCTTGGCCCTAGAAGAGATTATCACCCATAAGAATTCCATTTATCTCTGACAGTGATTGGTTGAGGGATAGGAATCATGTTGCCCAGTTCCAAATAATGAGTCATAAAAGGGAAAAACAGTATAAGGAGAAATTAACCTTATAAAATAAAAATTTTTTTAAATAGTAATGAAACAAGTCTCTTGAAGAAAAAGCCATTTTAGCATATCTTTCTTTCCTCCACTGCAATTTCTGCCTTGGATGTGGCTGTACTGCTTAGAGCTTTGCTGCCAATCACAACTCACACCACAGGAATTGAACCAAAGAATGAAAAGCTACAGCTTGAGGAAGGTGAAACAGGGAGAGCAAGAGCTTCAGTTTTTCATGACAACCTTGAACTGCTGAACCAGCACTGGAACACCTACCTTCACAATGCTCACTAACTCAGGCAATCCAACATTTATACTGCCTAAGCCAAAGACTGACAAACTATGGTCTACAGGCCAAATTCAAGAACTAAGAACTGCTTTTACATGTTTTAAAGGTTATTTAAAAAACAAGAATGAATGACAGAGACTATATGTGGCCCACAAAACCTAAAATCTTTACCATGTTACTCTTTCTAGAAAATGTTTGCCAGTCCCCAACCTAAACCACTTATAGTGGCTGTCTTGTGATTTGCAGCCCAAAGCTTTCCTAATGTAAGCACTAATATCTTCATTTTACAATTACACACACTAATGCTGGAGTTGGGTAATCGTGGGTGAAATGAGACAATTCAATTACAAATTGGGCTTTATTTCAATTTGTTGTAAAGCCAAACTGAGACAACAAAAAAGCATTTAACAAAGTTCTATCCTTTAGCATTTTAAATATTTTTGGTATACTAAGCTTGATTTTACAAATCAGAATAAATAAAGCTTCTTGAAATGCAATGCAGTGGTACTTCACTTTGTGAACTTAATTTGCTGTATGTTTCAGGAGGACATGGCTGCGTCTGTGTTTATGTGAGGAAAATGGTTGCGGTCATGTGTGTCACCCAATGCAGAGTTTGCGAACACAAGCAAAATTTTGCCAGAATCTTTTGTTTGTGAACCAAATTGTTTTCAAAGGGAAGTGTTCATGAACTGAGGCATTACTGTTTGTCCAGTGAATATCTTCCAAGGAGATCTGACTGTCCTGCTATCTGGAGCATCAAGGCATTTCCTGTGTTGGGAAACTAAACCTCGGGACATAAACACATTGATGTGATAAATTTCCTCTCCTACTGCTGAGATAGTTCTTACTCTTCCTGCTGACTCACTCGGAAGTGAATTCCCAATGAAATATATCTAAACCCTTCTTTAACTCTATGTCCCATGTTAACACTGCTATTTACAGTGGGGCCAACATGTTCAGCATCACCTTGGAAAGGGGTCTAAATATCAACAAAATTTATACATATACTGCAAAAGTAAAGTCCAGAAGATGGCATTTATGGAAGAAGGCCTGTGAAAAGCTCATGAGAGCTACACAGAGTTACAATAAACACCCACCAATATCTAATTTGGGGCTATGGCTAAGCACTGAGTGGGAAGCATGGCCTGGCTTTTTTATTTTTTTTAATTCAACAAGCATTTTTTCCCCATTATGTCCCAGTGCCTATTCTAGTATTTATACAAAATAGGCAGTCAATAGAAACTCCAGCCCTCCATCTACACCCAGTATTGGTTGTGTTTCAGCATGGGGTTGGTTTGTCGGCAGAGCTTGACCATGTCAGGATCCAGGTTCATCCAGGTCTCCCAAGGAGCACATTTTCTGATCGGTTTAACCATTGTGGGGTCCATCTGCTCACACTGTAGGGCCCTGAAAAGACCAGCTGGGGGGTTGCTGGAGCTTTGAATGAGGGGCGTCACTATGACAGATGGAACAGTTATGCTTCTTTCTGGCTTGCAACTTGGGGTTGTGGGTTCTAGGTTGGTCTGGGGGTTAATAAGTGGTTTTCCCTTTTTTTCTTTCTGGCCCAGCAGCCAGATACATAAGGTCATTGAAATCACTATCAGCAAAAGGAACACTGCAGCCAAGGGTATGATAACCATCAGAGGGTAACTGATCTCTCTGGGCTGAGTGGATATCCCAGGGCTGACTTTGGTGGCAGCTGGTGGCCAAATGACCCCCATGGAAGAGATCGTGCCATTCACATCTGGCTCTGCACCACTGTGTTGTCCCCAGGGATCTGCTCCCTGCCACCTGGTCTGGGTCAGCTTCCCTCGAGTTTCTGTTTGTGTTGTGAATCCTGACGAAACTACAGGCTTTTTCTGTGAGAAAACTGAGGTCCCAAGGACCTCTCCAGTGACTAGAGGAACATCTGGTGTAAAAGTTTGCAGAAGTAAGAGGTCAGGTGGCACTATGGTGAAGGGGAGATAACCTATTGCTGGCTGTACATGGTCTGCCCTGAGCAAGAATGTGAAAGAGTCATTCAGCACATCAGTGCCTGTTAGATTAGCATGCATGTCAAGTACCAACAGTCCTTGGTCAACATCTTTCTGAGTGAACAGTGTGGCATCTTCCATCATGGTGCTGCGAACCACTCTTCGTACAAGTCTTCCGTGGACAGGGGGCTCTGTCACTTCAAATTTGGGATCACTGTTAGTCATATTAGCAAGTTCACTTGCATCAAGGTCCTTTCTTCTCAGCTGATGAGCCACTCTGTTGGCAACTTTCAGATTTGACATAACCCGCAATAGAGGCTTCACTTTGATGCTTAGTGTTTGCCCCGTCAGGTTGCTTTCTGATGTGAACATTGAGAACTGTAGCTGATCCTCTGAGGCTGTGAGATTTGTCATATGGTAGGACAATCTTCCTGAGTCCAAATCCTCCTGGGCAAAGCTAGTGACCACCTCGTTTTCAATCAGCAAGTGCCCATGTTGGAGGGGCCTTGTTATCCTGTAAATTATGTGGGGGCTCCTTCCATTGGTAACTGCTGACAGGTGAACATGGGTGATAGGGACAATTGTCTGGCCTTGTGGGAGGAGCAGCTCGGTGAGGTTCAAAAGGGTGATGGCAGTGGGGATGACATCCAGATGGAAAAGCTTGTAGAAAGGGCGGTGTTTGCCATCAGTCACGCTAAAGTAAAACACTCCAGAGGATGGGCTTCCATCTTGTATGAACCACACCTGACAGCTATCAATGTCAGCTTGTGTAAATTGGTGACAAGGTACATCTGAATGCTTAGCCATTGCCAAAAAGCCATTATTGGGGTTACGAATGATCACATATCTGATCTCATCTGGAGGACTGTCCGGATCCTCCACTTTCAGGATTTCAGGTCCCACAACCAACCTACTGCCCTGCAGCACTTGCAATCGAAGTCCTTTTGTCTTTAATTCTGGTGCCTGGTCATTCACAGGAGTAATGGTGATGTTAAACAACTCTTCAAGAAAACCAGCCTCTGGTTTGGTGGCAGACTTGCTCTTTTTGTTTGGCCAAACAGCAAAGGTAAAACTATCAGCCAGTGAATCAGAGTCATCGTGAAGGTATGTCACTCCAAATTTATTAATGATGTATTGGGAGAAATTGGGTTTTTCTTTGGTAATATTTCTTTCTCCAACCATGATGGTTCCATGATGAGGAAGAGATGTAACCTGGAACCAAACTTCATAGGAAGAGTGCTGAGATTTGGGTAATTTAAATAAGAGATTGGAAGCATCTAACTTAGATTGGTCAATTAGAACTTTGTCTCCCTCCTTGACAGTAGCTCCTGGTAAAACATAAACATGAAGAACAGTGGCATTTCATTAGAACTTTCAGATGACAGTTTCAGTAAAGCTTTCTCCCTCACATCTGCCTCTTCTAGTATTCTTCTAAGGGCTTTGGTTGCTCAAGTACTTGAATTATCACTGCTACCCAAAGCATATGAAAAAATGAAATTTATGGGTCCGGGATTTAGCTCAGCGATGCTACACCTGGCTCGCAAGCGCAAGATCCTGTGAATTCAATCCCTGGTACCGACAGAAAAAAAAGAAAGAAATTTAAATACAAGCGCAAGGGAAGTGCACTTTAAAATCTTCAGATTTACTTATAATTTAATTTCCTAACTTAGCTACTTCTGGACTTTCTTTTGCTATGAAAACAGGTGCAGCTTTCAATACCCCTTTCCTTTTAAGAACTTACCCTATTTTCATTTTCATTTTCTATCAAGAGTGTTCAGTTGTAAGCATGGTGAAGTTCCCATTTGGAGGTATAAAGAAAATTATTTAAAGCCAAATTATAATTCTTTCCCCAATTCAACCGTTACGCTTACAAAAGGAAAGAGGCCCAGAAAGAGGGCATGCAAAGTAACAGTTCCTTATAAACTGTTCAGTTTTATTTCAAAGGCTATTATAATGGCATTGACAAAAAGGGAAAGATTTATTTTCAAATTGTCCCTACTTTAATATAGATAAAGCACTTACCATTTCTCAATAGCATTACCTGTATTTGCAAGCAGACGGCTATGCCTACCAGGCTCATTAATTTCATATGAAATGGTAATCGAGAATTCCTCAGGGCCAAGAACTGCTACAGGTGGAGAAGATGCCATGAATGTAAAAGAGTCCTCCACAGTCGAGCTGCTGTTCTCATGATCTATATGCTGGTATAGTATCAACCCTTCACTGACCTGGCCAGACAGTGAGAAAAATTAGCTCCTGGTTTCCAGGTTGATACAAAGATTAAAATAGATCCTAACTAGAGGAAACAGATATTTTTCTAGGGCTTACTTTATTCATGTTGAAATTGTTGCACATATTGCAAATGCAGGAACATTAAAAGCAGGGTAACTTATTTTTCAAACTTAAGAGATTCTATTTCAAAATGATCTATTCAACAAAGAAAGAAAAACACACTTAAACGTCAGACAGTTTCAGCAATTAGCAACTCAACCAGTCTTGTTTCATGAGTATTCCTATTGACTTTTCTGCCAACAGACTATTTTGAATCAAATCTTGACATATCAGTTCATATGTAAATGCTTTAGTAGGTACTGGTAAAAGATGACTTTTTTTAAGTTTGAAAGACAATTTTTGCTTTTTTCTTTTTTTTGGTAGTCCTTCCACATTAAAAAATCCCCTATTGTTTGGACAAGCAAGATTTTAGGAAGTCTACATACCGCAGTTAGTATTTCTTATAGCTTTTTTTTTCATGTATGGGTTCCCTTCTTTAATCTTTTTCTTGCAATTTATTTGTTGAAGAAATTGAGTTGTCTTGCAGTGTTTTCTACATTTTGGATTTTGCTGATTGCATCTTTATGATGTTAACATGCCCCTCTCTCCTATGTTTCCTATATAATGTAGTTAAATTTAGAAGCTTAAGTAAGAATTAGGTTCAGTTTTTGGATATGAATATTTTACAAGTTGTACTGGATAATTTCCTTTTTTACTTCGTGGAAAACACAATAATATTTGGTTAACTCTCCTTAAGATGTGTTAAGGTTGTTAGGCGGTTTCGAGTGTTGGCAGGTTGATCCATCTGTTGAAAGGTTTCCCATGACCTGGTCACTTAATAGCTTAACAGACTCAATTATAATATTGTCTTGATCCATTGATGCAATGGCAAAACATTAATACTCTTTCTTTTATCATTCCTTCTTCATTTATTATCTGGCATTTTTCTATAAGGAAGAACTTTCTTTCATCAGCTATTTGGCTACAAAGAGGAATGGGAGGGATAGGAAAAATGCTTGTTTTGGAATCATTACAAACTTATAAATGTTAATAAATACATTATTCCATTGCAATTATTATTCTCATTGATGTTCAAATTGTTCCACCTTGCCTAATGTATTTTTTTTCTATATTTAACTTGTCTTTAATATCTGTGGCTTGTCAAGGTCCTTTCTAACACAAGTAATGGGGATGGGTTCTACTCTGTGTTTTCTTATCCAGACACCATGTGTGTAGTCCTTCATCAAATATCAGTGACTCAAAACGCAAAACTGTACCTCAGAAGGGAGAGCCACTGAAAAATAGTCAACCCTTAATTCTTAGGAGTCACATATTTTCTTACCTGCTATTTCTTATTGTGCTCTGAACTTACATGGGTTTGTGAAGTTCAAGATTGCACGGAACAAACTATCATATAATTTACAGAGCTATTAAGTCTACTAATCAGCCAACATTTAGAAATGCTGTATTAATTAGCAGAAGTTTTCATTTCTGAATATGTAGTGCTGGCTCCATATTGGTTCAATGACTGTGTCTATAAAGAGTTCTAGAAAGACTTTTGGGCTAGGGAGTTTCTGTGGAAGATAAGCATCCTGTCCTACAGTGTCCAAAAACAGTTGGTAAGGAGATTTTTGTTCCTTAAACCACTGAAGGATACGACAAAGAAATGCTTTCACTTGGGGATTTTAAATGAGGAGAATAAAATGTCATTGCTCAACATTTCCTTAGAAAGAAACAAGATTAGGAGAAATTGGATTACTTGGGTTAAAAGTAATCCAATTTCAATTGGAAATTGGATTATCTTCTTCAAAGATAACAATTTCTAGTTTTAACTAGAGACTCAGTTTCTCAGCAGTTCTAGAAAATAAGTCCTGTTTCATTTAGCAGCCCTATTACTTCTATGCCCAGCTTCTGATTTATGAAAAAAGATTAATCATAAATGTATTTTTTCTCCCAGGAACAAGTAATGTGCCATGGATTTTGAGCCAGAGTATGATTCCTAACAGGTTCCTATCCTGCTTAAGGGAGACATACTATTATATAGAAATTCAGTTTCTTGATATGAAAAGTAACACAATCTATTAACCAGAAAGGAAAGTTTTCTTAGAAGTTGGTCATTCTTGTATATTGGTCCTTTGGTGTAAGTGAAAATT
Source organism: Heterocephalus glaber (assembly GCF_053883595.1). NCBI lineage: Eukaryota > Metazoa > Chordata > Mammalia > Rodentia > Bathyergidae > Heterocephalus > Heterocephalus glaber. The sequence goes on from NW_028258333.1 coordinate 36,343,207, forward strand.
AGCTTCCTGCATATATCAGAAGTTATTTAAATAATCTACATATCTTCTGATATTTGCTGTATTGAGAGCGACTGCCCCAGGGAATGAATGGTACCCCTAAATGAGGACAGTTGAGTCAAAGGTCAGAAATCTTCCAAGGGAAGGACTCCTAAATATAGTTTTGTACTTTGGGAGCCTAATGGAGGAAAAGTCTTTTATAAATTCTATTACTAAAAAGGCATCTGTTTCAAGAGTGAAAAATTAAGTGTGAATAACCAGTTGACATTTTACATTAGAGAATGAGAGAGAAAATCAAATTACATGTATCTTGAGTACCTGAATTTTAAGACTGGATAGGTTACTGAAAGTGCTGAGCTATGTGTAAAAGAGAGTAAGCGTGCCTGTGGAATGCCAACTTGCCAGTCATGCCCAGAACGAGGTTTGCAGGTGAATAGTCTCTAATGTTTAGATACATTTTAGCTTCTACAGCTTTAGAAGCCACGTTCTAAGTGATGTGAATGAGAGAGCAATAGTACACAGTGATGCCTGTATGTTCTGGGAGAAGGACTGGAAAGGGAAAATGAGACCAGAACTTCATGAGACAAAGTATGGGGTGAACCTAAGGAGAGAAGGATCTCAGAGATGGCTAGGAATTTTGGGACCTCAAACAGAAAATAGCCTTAGGAAGAGCTTCCAACAGGTCTACATAATTCCACTGTATTAAATATGGATAGATTAGCCACTAAGCTAATAATAACTGTGCTCTGGGATTGAGGAAAGGGGGAAGGGAATGTTTCTATTTCTTACAGATTTATATTAGTCCAGATATTTTCTTTTTTCCAAGAGTCTTTCTGGAAGGCCATTAGAAAACCAATGGTGTAGAATTCCAATTAATAAATATAGCAGGAAAAGTACAATGAGGAAAAACTACCATTTGGCAAGTATTTTAGCTGCAGCATTTCAGATAGGAAACCTAAAGTGGTTGCTTGAACTAGTGAGCTGTAGTGTAATGAGAAACAGAATATTTTAATAGTTACAAAGTATCTCCTCAGAAAATATTTATTAGACACAAAGGAAATAGTAGAACATATTCTCAGCAGAGAAATCTGAAAGATAGCGTTAGACCCAGGGATGAATGTGAAATTCTTAGTACTGAGACAGAGTGAGCTTCAGAGGCTGCTGGGAGAAGTGCTGACAAGAATCCAACAGTTCCCATGGCATTCCTGCCCAGAATTCAAAACCTGAGCTCTTGCCCAGAACACACGACCAGCACGCTCTGAATCTCATCATTAGGTCACATTAGATAAAACATCAGACAAGATCAAACCTGAGGGGCATTCTACAGAGAACTGGCCTACACTCTAATAAAGAAAAAGAAAAAGAAAAAGAAAAAGAATGTCAAGGCAAGGTCATGAAAGACAACATAACTTCTCTCCAGATTAAAGGAAACTAAAAACATTTGACAACTAAATGCTACGGTGTATGCTGTGGATATTTTTTCTTTTGCTCTAAAGGACACTTACTGGAATAATTTGGGAAATCTGAGTAAGGTCTATCAATTGTATAATATATTGTAGCCATGTTGATTTCATGATCTTAAAAATTGCACTGTGATTATGTAAAAGAATGGCTTTGTTTTTAGAAATTATACACTAAAATATTTAGAGGTAACTAGCCAGGTTGGCAACTGGCTTTGAAAATTTTAGAAGAGTGTGTGAGTATGTGTGTGTGTGTCTTCAAAGAAAGTATAAAGTAAATTTGGTTAAATGCTAAGATTTGGGGAACATGGATGAATAGTATATGAGAATTCTTTTTGCAATTATTCTTACTAAAATGTAAAGTTAAAATAACTTTAAAAATAACTCCCATGGTGTTTTATTACATCAGCTCCAAGAAAGGACCGATCATCTCTTTTCTCTAATGACCCAATTTATGCAGAATGAGGGAGAGGGAGCAACCCACAAATGCTCTGGCCCCCCAGAGATCAAGAAGTGGTTGCTTCCTATCCTGGCAAGTTGGTCTGTCCCTGCCCTCCCAAACTCTACCCCTATCCTCATGCCTCCAACTTGGTTCTCTGGAACTTTAACAAGGCTGTAATCCAGTTACCCATGAATAGACAGGTATGTGGTTCCAAATCTTAGAACACAGTAACACTTTAATTTACAATGTAATATCCCTTGAATCTCTAAGATCTAAGCTTTCTGTATCTCATATCCTTGATTTTTATAAAACCACAAAGAGTATCTGGCAGATGCTAAAGGAGAGATTTGGCTCTAAAAAAAATCATGACCTTACTGACTTTTCTGTTATGGGTTAAAGTTTGCAGCTAAGAAGCTGCCCAACAGCTTAGAGAAGTAGGGAATTTAGAGAATTATGCCTTTCCCCCTCACAGGGATGGCTGGTAACAGAGATAGGAACAACCATATCTCCAGGCCTGCAGATAAGAGCTCCTTCTCCTATGGCACTGTGCTGGGACCCGTTAGGCTCTGGCCAATGCGGAAAACTCAGTGAGATTCCAGGTAACAAAGAAATTCACGAAATATGTTCTCCAATGAGCTCTCTAATGAACCCTCCAATCTGCCTAGTATGATTACGGCAGATAAATGCCACTTTGTGGTATGACTTGACCAGGACATTTAATCCTGGTCAGAGCTGTCCAAACTTGTAATGATTTAAAGAAATAATGTGTCATAGAATGTGTTTATCACAAATGGCCAATTAAAGAAAGGCTGTATTCCAGTTCTACACTAGTACTGTTTTTTATCCCCCATTAATTTTATTGGTACATTTTAGGTATAAAATACAGTTACATTCATCATTGGGATCTTGTACCATTACATGAGTCTCTTGGTTCTTTTATTTTTCCCCCTTCCCTTGTCCTCCCTTCACCCCCTCCACCTTTCCCTATTTGCAAAGACCTTCTTTCCATTTTTTTCCTCTTCTCATATTTTTTCCCTTCCCCTTTTTCCCTTCCCCTACCCCTCCCAATTCCCCTGCTCTTTTAGACTTTTTCTTCCTGTTACACAATATCAGTTATACATTTTTGAAATTACAATATTAAGATCTAGGAGACATTACCAAAGATTTTACAGAATTTAAAAGGATATAGAAAGCATATTACAAAAATCTTTTTTGAAATAAGTTTGACAACTTCTAAGAAGTAACTTGGAAGACAAATTAATGAAACTAACTCTGGAGGAAATATAAAATTTTAATAGCACCTATTAAAGAAAGTATATTCCTAGCTTGAAAACCTACCCATATGACAACAGCAGGCTCATATACATTTTAACTGATAAATTATATCAAACATTTAAAGCAGAAAAAAGGAACACTTCTCCCCTCATTTTAGGAAATCAACATTGTGCTAATACTAAAACTGAATAACGATAATAGAAGAAAAAGTATGAACATAAATAGAAATTTGTTTAACAAAACCAACTCTTAGAAGTCAGATCTGGCAATATATGGAAAGTGGTTTTACTATAGGGATGGCAGTGTTGGTTCAGCATTGGAAGATCCACCTCCAAAAGTCATCATTTTAACAGAGGAAAGGAAAAAGCCATATGATCCTGTCACTAGTTGGAGAAAGAGTATTGGACTAAATTCTACAGCTGTTCAGGGTAAAAGCTATCAGGAGACTAGAAGTAGAACAGAACCTTCTCAACAGATCAAAGACATGTACTCCATACTTCCATGAATGGAGAAGATACAATGCTTTCTCCCCAAGGTGGGGAACAAGGGCATATATGCCTACTCTTTATCTGTCCATTACACTTTGAAACCTAGGCCTAAACCAAAATAGTCTGGCAATAAAATGACACAATTAGGATAGGATTGGCAAGGTAGAAGTAAAATCTTTATATGTAGATGAAATGATCACCTACAGAGAAAATACAAAGAAATCTCTAGGAGCCCCTAGAACTTGTATTGGAATTTAGCAGGATTAGAAAACACAAAGTATATATAAAAATTCAGGTCTATGTAGACTTTCTATAAAGAAGAATTGGATATTGAAATTTAAAAGTTATGTAGGAGTACAAAGGACCTAGAAAAGTAAAAAGAAAAAGAAAAAAAAGTGTTGGAAGATGCTTAGTACCTAATTTTAAGACTTCCTCTAGAGGTACAGTAATCAAGGCAGTGTTGGTGTAAGGGAAGACATATATATCACTGGAATAAAACAGAGAATCTAGAAATAGAACTACACATATATGGTCCACTGAGTTCAAAATATATGATTGTTTAAATTTTTAAAAACTTATTAAAGTAAAAGACACATTGCCATTAATCCCCTTCCAAACATTCCCCCTTGCTTCAAACATTCTTGCCACATCTCACCATTCTTGCCACTTTCTGAGGTCTTTCTGGAAGTCCTCTTTCATGTCACTACAAGGCCTGATCAAAAATACAGTGAATGCTGCTGCCACTTGTCCTCCAATGGAAAGGTAGGCTTGTAAAAACACTACTATGTGCATCCTTGTCCACTTTTCTCACCAGATCTGGCTCCCTGTGGATATTCTTCAAAGTTACAATGATCACAAAAGGTAAATATTTTCAATTGATTCAGGACATCCAGGCAGCCACAATAGTACAACTAACAATACTCACAAAACAGGACTTCTAGAACTGCTTTAGAAAGTGGCAAGAATAGTGGGAGAAGTGTGTTCAAAGTAAGCGGGGGGGTTGAGGGGGAATAATGACAATGTGTCTTTTACTGTAATTTTTTTTAATTTAAACATTCACTGTCTTTTTTATCACAACTTGTATATAATTAGACAATCTCTCCTTTGTCCTTAGAGTCAAAGCATTAAATAAGGCCATTGGTGTGGCAGGTGTCAGCTCTGGAGAGGTAAGGGCTATGCTGTGAGAAGAAACACACAGCGTGGTTTACTCATGAAAGACAGAATAACTCCTCTCCCTACCCCTGACTTGTGGTACTGTTTAGGCTAGAGCGTGCTCCTATCTGCATATAAACCAACGTCAAGGGTCCTTCATCTCAGATACATTGTGCAGCCCTGGTCTGGCTACCATTTGCCATTGCTAATGTTTACTTGGTACTTTCTTATTTGTTCACAAAAGCAGAAGGAATTGTGTGGGGGGGGATAGAAATAAAATCTTAAAGTAACTGCATTTTAATCAGTCAAGACTTTGCTTACCCTGGGCCCTTATATTTAGCCTGGGCTATTCATTTCCTGTGTAGAAATGTGTTCTATTTTAAAAGTGGGTTGTTTCAATAGGAATACACATTCTGATTTCCAAAATTATAAACAGTTTTCAGATTACCAGGTTAGCCCAGTATAGTGACTGCCCTACTGCTCTGTCCACTTAGCTCCACCTCATTGACATCAAGGTAGCTCATGTGGCTTTCTTGAGCCACAAGTGACACTGTGGAGCATGAGCTATAAAGTTATCACATGGCTCTACCATCACTTTTTATCTCTGCTCAAAGAATAGCAATGCCCAAGAGAGAGGCTATTCCTTCAACTCAGACCCTGGAAAAGGGAAGACACATAGAACAGACCCACAACCAATGTACAATATAAGTGAGAAATACAATTTTTCTTTTGCAAGCCACTGGCATTTGAAAGTTGTTACTGTAGCAAAACCTAGAGGATCCTGGCTACTGTATTCACTAAAGCTTATTTAGACCACATTGATCTAAAACACTATATATTTGCAAGTTTGTCTATGTCTTGAGCTCTGAGTAACTATTTTTAAGATTGCAATACGTAGTGTATTAACTATTTTTATTCTCATTACTTTGTTATAAAATGTTTCATGTTTTCATAAAACAAAGGATCATTGAAAACAATAATCATAGTCACAATTTTTTTAAAAAAAGAGAAAGGAATCAAGGCTAGACCCAAGGCATCAATATATGACTGATACCATTTTTGTAACTATTCGAATGCAAACTGACCCTGGACATGTTTTGATGGCTGTGGGCACATTTTAGCTCCCCTATACAATGTAGTTTTCATCCTAATCTTTTCCCCCCTTCTAAACCACATCTGTGAACCAGAGAAATTATACTTCCTCTTTTTAGCATCACATTCAGAGCTTTTACTAGCCTCATGACCTGCCCCTTTAAATGTATCCAGACAAAGGGAACTGCAAAACAAAAGCTAAATTCAATCCTGCCATATCAAACTGGACACATGTTAATGGCAGATACGTAGTTTACCCTTACTATTTCCTCTAAACTTGATTTTGAATTTTTTTTTGTTCCTCAGTAATATAAAGCTATAATCAAATTAGCTATCTGATCCATGCATAAACTGTTTCAGAATGGAAAAAGAAAGTTGAATGGCAAACAAGAGGAATATTTATATTCACAAACTCTCTTTGGAAGCACAAATTTTTAGAAAATGCAGAAAGTGTTGGAAGGCCTATTCATTTCAATAAAAAGGTATGTTGGGGCTGGGAATTTAGCTCAGTGGTTCCAGCGCCTGCCTCATAAGCATAAGGTCCTGAGTTTGATCCTCAGTACCAAAAAAAAAGGTATGTGGATGATGGTACTGGTAATGAAGTTCAAAACACTTGCCTGTGGATACAGATTACACACACACGCAATTATAATATATTGAATAGTATCTAATATTAAATATCAATGTACAAACATGTATGCCCTGCAGGATTTACTCTGCCCACTATGCTTTCAATTTCCTTTTAAGTCAGTCATTAATGATAAAAATTATTCTTTTTTATTACACACAGAGTTTAAATTGTGCAGTGTTTCCTGACAACTATGTCTCATCTTATGCTACCCACAAAGTGTCAGACTTTAAAGCCTGCACAGCTGAAATGAGTAATTGCCTGGGCAACAGAGCATGTCTACTGGTTTACACAGGATGAAGACAAATGCAAGGTCCACCCAGCTCAGTGAAACAGACATCAAGACTCACCAGATATTGGGTAAAAATGAAAACATCCTCTGTGCTGTTGTCAGAATTCATTCTCAGCAATCTCCCAAGTCTAGGGGAACTTAGAACTATAAAAGTTATAGTTCTATTTCCTGCACTGTACACATCATTAGTCACAGCCTTCAGGTCATGAGATGAAAGGGGCTTCATGGAGCCTAAGGAAAGATTAAATCATGTGCATAAGTAGAACACATAGGAAGGCTACCTGTTAGTGAAGTAATTTTTATAACCCTTGAAATCTCCTCGGAAAACACATGGTTATGAGTGTGGGGAATGGCTAGCTCTAACTTGAAATAGGGTTAGAAGGTGCTAGTGATCCTGCAGGCATCTATTTCTGGGGATGATTTGCTACCAGCACTCTTGGAGAAACCAGCTTCTTACCACCCCTGTCTCTCCCAGCCAAGGCCTGAGTGTCTAACCGATCCCTAGAGAAAGATGGCAATGGCATGTGGGTCCTGCTCAGCTCAGGGTATGTGAAGGGAAAGCAGCTTGTGTAGTGCTGAGAACACAAGAGACAGCCCCCTCCTCTTGAGGAGCAGAGATTTGCTCTTCATGAATGTGAGGCACCTCCTGGGAACCCCCATACCTGCATGATTCACGGACCTGTGAACATCAAGGGATTGGGAGGTTGTAGGGGTAGTGACACATGAGTTTTGGTGCTAATGTGGCCTCACTGGTAACCTAAGGCCAAAAAGGTGTGGGCCCACTCAGCTTACAGCAATACTCCTTAAATATTCTGTGGTAAAGGATCAGTTTTTCCTTCCTCATCTGCTATGGACCAATATTTTGTAAAACACAATAAAAATGTCACAGCAATGTCAAATTGCTATAAAAATTTGTAAACACTTTCACTTACTTTCCATTGTTATCAGCTCACAGACTGGAAGGTACATGGATCATACTTTTATGGGTGCCCAGGACCAGAGTAAACGTCCCTTCCCTTTGCAGTTATTTGGGAAATATCCCCAGCCTCACAGGATGAAAGGTCTGAAAGAGATTTCCGTCCTTCTGGCCCAGCTTATTTCATCCCTTTTGTTTTAATCGTTGATAAAGGGCTTTCACGTCAGCCCTTCACGGGTATTTCTCTGAGTAGGTACTTCATAAGTTAATTATGAAGTCATGTCAACCATCCAATAATAACTAAGCCTCCTGAATGACATCCTGTTTGGGCTTTCCTTACTCAGTTTTTGTAGTCAGAGAGCAAGGGCCACCAGACACAATGTTTAAACCACATTGGGCATGAGCTAACTACAAGAAGAAGCCAGCTTTGGGTCTGGATAACTTTTAAACTTGCAAGGATTTTTATGAGCCTGCAATTTGAAGACTTCATTTAAAATGCCTGAGCCCCTAAGATAAGCACTCTGTCCTGGGGCTCCTGGGAGTAGGTGAATGTCAGTCTCAGAAACATAGTTCTAGGGCTGGGGATTTAGCTCAGTGGTTCTGCCCCGCCCGCCTCACAAGCTCAAGGTCCCGAGATCGATCCCTGGTACCAAAAAAAAAAAAAAAAAAAGAAAAGAAACATAGTTCTGCCCCAAGTTCAGAACCACCTTGGCACAAGTTTGGTTATTGCACAAAATGCTCATGTGATGCTTGTAATTGCCTCCCATGTTCCTCTCACTTCTTGCTGCTGATATTTTTTGCAGTCATTGCTACTCTCTGGTTTCTGGAACTGGGGGACCATGATAGGAGGTCACATCAGGGAGACCAAGGGGAATGTTTCTGTGCCTCTAGTCAATGTTATAGTTATAACTGGGGCCCTTCCTGTCAAGGTGGGGTCATCTCTTCCTACAGATAGATTACATCTCTTATGTGTGTGGTCTCTGGACACCTCCAATTCAACTTTACCATCATCAGTTTCTCTTTGGAACATTATCCCACAGTACTTTCTTAATTACTTCCTTGTTATAAAGGACCCTAATTTATATTAACTTGTTCCTTCACCTCCAAGGTTACCTTTAGAGGTAGGAAGATAAAAGGGGCTCTTTTAAAAATGTTTCTATCCAATGGATAGAAAATCATTTTCAAAAGATATCTGCATTCTGATGTTTATTGGAGCACTATTCATAATATTCAAGATATAGAATGGACCCTTTCACTAGATGAATGAATAAAGAAAATGTGGGACCTGTGCACAATGAAATACTATTTGGCCAAAAAAAGGCATGAAATCTTGTCTGCAGCAACATGAATGGACCTGGACATCATAATATTAACTGAAATAGGATAGGCACAGACAGAAAAATACCACATAATTTCATTTATATGTGGAATCTGAAAAAGCTGAGCTTATAGAAGTAGAGAATAGAGCAGTTACCAGAGGTGATGGTGGGTGGAAGAGGTGGGAGAGACTGGTTAACTGGTACAAAGGCATAGCCAAATAAAAGTAAGCTCTGATACACTATTACACAAAAGTGTGATTAAAGTCAGTGTTGCATTGCATAATTCAAAATCACTAGGAAACAGGATTTTGGATGTTGTCATTATACGCACAAGATAAATGTTTGAGATGATAGATGACCTAAATACCCTGAGTTGATCTTTTCACAATGTACAGAGGCACAAAGGCAGCACTGTGCTCCATAAAGATGTACAATTACTATCTGTGAATTAAAAACAAAATTTAAAAATATTATTTCATTCATCTTAGCCTTCTGGAGTACAGGATCCACCCAAGCTGTTCAAGGTCCAGAGTGCTTTTCACTCAGCAGGAGTATGTCAGTCCCTCACTGTCTTTTCCACCTATGTGACCCAGAGGTCACTAAAGTTTAATTTCTATTCAGCAGTCACTCTGAGTTGCTCAGGCAGTAAAACCAGTTTACCCTATGTCACAACTGCCTGACAAGCATCTCTTCTTGTCCAGCCCAACTCAGAAAAAGACTAAACAGTATCCCCTTCCATTTCATCTTAGAAAAATAGTTGGTGTTTTCACCAGCGAGTTCCAGGCACTTAATTAGGGAAGAATTTATATGAAGTCCACCTAAAATCTTTATGCACAGAATCACTGTTGTTCAGCATAGAAGTCCTCAGAGGGCTCTGTACCATAGCTCTTTGGCAAACCCTCACTCCACAAATACTTCTCAGAGATTTAAAAAGCAAACCAGTACATTAAAGCCCTTGAGAATACTTGGGTAAAGAAATCTGTTTTATGCTTCTCGTAAACACTATTTCCTAAACATACTTTTATCCTGGTTCTTTGTTTCATAAAAAACAACCACTACTATAACATCAAGAGTTTCAGGGTCACTAAACATGGAAGCTTCATACATTTCTTCAACAAACATTGTTAAGTACCTAATATGTGAAAAGCCCTACAACAAGGAGCAGAGATGTAAAAATTAAGCATACTAATCCAAAAATCCAAAATCTGAAACGCTTCAAAACCTGGAACTCTTTGAGCACAGACATGACTCCACCAAGTGGAAAATTCTGTATCAGACCTCATATGATGGGTTAGAGTCAAAAATGTAAGCACATAAAAAATACTGTACAAAATTATCTCAGGGTTTGTGCATAAGGTGTTTGTGCAACATAAATGAATGTCCAACCCCCAAGATATCTCCTTGTATATATGCAGATATTTTTTTTAAAACCACTTTTGGTACCAAGTATTTCAGACGAGAGATACTCAACTTGTACCAAGATACCAACATGGATGTGGTCCCTCCCTTTTCTTTTATATATCATGATAACCTTAAGAAGTATATAGTTGTTTCCTTATCATCAAGAAAGGGATGTAAGAAACTTACCTGATGGTCAAATATAAGTCATGCTGATTCAGAAGTATTTTTAACACCACAGTATTGCTTATACCACTCTACTTTGAACTTAGAGGGTGACATGATATCTGAGTTAGGAAATAATGTGATTAACAATTCAATATATCTGATAGATTTCTCCCCACCTCTCAAATACATCCTTCTCCTCCTTGGTCTTCACTTTGCAATTCCCTGGCATGCTCATCCTTCCTCATCGGCAGCTGAAAGCCTATCTTGGTGAACAAGCTCTCCCTGGCCCCACCAGTCTGTGAGAAATCCATGTACCCACCCCTTGAATGTAAGTCTCATTTCATCAATTAGCAACCCCTTACTTCTATGAGGATTGACAATCTTTTCTTACAATTCTTGGTTATCTCCCACTAAGTCTTGCTGACTAACAATTTATGAATCTCAGCTCTATATTCTTCAGCAACACACTGTGAGTCCCTTCTCCCTTCTTCTCTCCTTCAATTCCTACCACAGGCAACCGATGGTTTGCTGATGAGATGTTATTCCCTCTATATCATGCCAAAGATACTGAAGTCACAGAGTTTGCCAGGAAGACCCTCCACTCACGGTCTACTTAACTCTGGGTATATGTAAGCTTTTATTCTAGACTAGACCATGGTAGTGAAACTCTCAGTGTAAATCCCTCCAACATTAAAGGCAACACTCCTTGAAAAAGAGCCAAGTACAGTTTGGATAAACAGAAGAACTAAATCCTCAGGCCATAGTGTTTTCCAACATGTACCACTAAAGATAAACAAAATCAATGGTGGCATTCAATGTGAAAAACTGTTACAAAAATTTGTTTTCTGGGGAATGAATCCTGCAGAAATAAAGAGAATATGTTTCAATGAAATAAAAAATATATACACATATATATTGTACACACATACATACATATACTATAAATGCATATCTACAAATACATATTCAAAATGTATACAATAAAAAACAAAAACAAAAAATATTTTAAATAAATTTCTTTTCTTAGTTCACAAAAAAGAATTTAATTTGAACTAGAATATTTCCTACATTAAAATAACTGAGGTGGGGCTGAGGATTTAGCTCAGTGGTTTCACTGCCTGCTGCACAAGTGCAAGGACCCGAGTTCAATCCCCAGTACCAAAAGAAAAAAAAAAAAAAAACTGAGGTAAAAACTGATTTTCAAATTTGGAAGGGCATAGAAGTCATGGCTAACCTTAAAATATTCACCCCCCACTATGTATTCTAATAATTATTTTGGCCTACCATGTAAATTCTTTCAAGTCTCAAGCCAGAGCCACTTTTTAAGACCAACAGCATAAAAGAGCCAAGACAGAAATAGCTAACACATGATGAGTTGGCAAAGAAAGGCTGAATGGTATGGAACCAATGTGAATTTTATAAAAATTTATTTTTGTTAACTAATGCCAGGTTGCAATATTTCTCTAACCAAACAGAGTAAATCACATATTTCTACATAATCTTTCTCTTTATTAAATTGCTCTGCATATTTTCCTAGTTGTGCATGTCAATACATCAGTAATACTGAAAAGGAGACAAAATAAACAGCTACCATGATGGTCCACTCTCAGGAAATTGACATTCTGAAACAGAGAGAGCCCTGGAACATAAAGAAAAGGAGCTGCCAGATGTGACCACAGCATTTGGGGTCAGATTCAGCACTCATTCTTCAGGCTTATAACTCCTATTAGTTAAATGACCTTAAACCTTCCCAAGCCTCTGTGGTTTTTAGCTGTCAATGGAGATGGATCAAAACTTGTATTTGCATACATTATTTCATTTAAAATATTGTAGCAACCCAGTGCAGTAGGTTAAAATTATAACACTATAAAAACACAAAATAGCAACATATCTGCATTTCTACTCTATAATAGAAATAGATTTTCTATTTTTAAAATAGATCTAAAAATCTACAGTTCTAAAAAAAGGAATACTTTTTCCCTGATAACTTAGAACATCTGACTCTGAACATAAAAATCTGCAAAAGCTGACAACCTGATATCTAAAATCACACCCTGAAACAGGACACCAGATCCTTTTCCCTCATGACATGATGAGGTGCAGGTTGGGAGACCTAAGGGAAAAGGAAGAGTGGGTCTCCGCTGTCATCACTCCACAGCTTCACACAGCAGCAGGGACCAGCAATCCTTGGGTGACTACTGGAAAGACAATGAGGTGACATGGCCATCTGAACCATGCATACACTAGAAAATCTTGATCCACAATACAATGTTAGATTATGAAAAACACATAGAACAACTGGAACAGATAACTCAGAAGGTCTATCCCAACTCATCTATGATTCCACAGTTCTCATTTCTACACCCACCCAAATTGAGATTCATTCAAGTTAAAAGCCACTCAGTGGAAATGTACATGAAAATCTATCATCTTTCCTCCCGAGCAGGAGCTGGAGTAGGAAACAAGTCACTCTGTAGGGACAGAGGGTGACAATGAAACCAAAAATACGAAAACAGCTAATGTGCTCAGGAGAGCTTGGAAAAGGAGCAGCTCACTTTGGGATTTTAGATAACATGCAAGTTCTAATAGTGTGTTTTCAGACACACAGAGGTAAAGCTGGAGAAGATGTCAGTCTCATGGAAAAGGAAAGATGGTCAGTCAGGGCTGTGTCCAATATTAAACAGAGAGCTCTGAAAATTGTATGCTTTGCATTATTCTACAAAGGTGACAAGGGAATTCTATCTGCTTTAATATATTTTTCCTGTCAAATTAATATTCAGTAAAACAGGAACCATAAACTCGAAAGTTTTTAAGCAGTAGTGGCTCCATCCTTCACTTAATATAACTGTCCTCAATTATTAAATCAGACTTAGTTTAGCCAGAATAGATGAAAGGTATTTAATCTTTTGTAGCAGCCAGATTTATCATGACTTTGGAACTTTTTTTTTTTCCGGTACCAGGGATCGAACTCGGGACCTTGTGCTTGCGAGGCAGGCAGCAGAACCACTGAGCTAAATCCCCGGTCCAACTTTGGAACTTTTAAAATAGATTACCATATTTTTCAGATTTCTAGTTTATTTGCTTATTTTTACAACACTAAGTGTCATGTTAGTTATCCTAAAACAACTAACAAAAATATCACACATTCTCAGAGAAAAATTCTAGAACAGAAAAAAAAAGGTTTCTGAATAGAAGAATCTTGTTTAACAACTTTTGGTCCATTTTGAAAGTTTCTTTTCATGAACTCAAATACTGAAGATATCTAAAAATTCCAAAATTTCTCCTAAAATAGTATTTTTTAAAAAATAATTACAACGAAAAGAATATTTCTTCCATGACTACTATAGAAATATGAGAAGTCTCTACTCTTTACTTCTTGTGGGGCCAAGTTACATTCTCTCTTCAAGCCACAAAGCCTATGAACTTCCCATGAATACATCACTAACCTCATGTCATAAGAACTAAAACACCAGTATGGTGTATAGCCCCCTGGATTCCAATCCTGATTCAATTTCAGAATCATGGGGGATTTTTAAAAATGATGCCAAGCCCCACGTCAGACTCAATTCATGTGAGGCCAGGCCCAGGCGTCACTATATTTTAAAGCTTCCCAGTGACCAGAACAAATGGCTACTGTAACTATAATTAATTTTTCTCCTTCTATGTTTCACTGGTAGTGCATATCATTTAAATAAGTCACAATGTTTTTGGCTATTTTTCTCACCAATATTCGAGGTATGTTGAAATTTTATTGTTTCCTGTACTTCTACCTCAGGACTTTCTAAAAAAATAACAAATCTAACATTTTTTCTCCTTTTTTATTGCTCCTGCCATTGGGTAAATCTTTCCCCTTTTCTTCCATGAGAATGTTGGCCAGCGAGGCTTCCTTGTACCTTTCCATGTCAGTCAGGCTGAGATTCTTGGCAGAAAGCCCTGCAGAGGCTGCAGGGCCCCAAAGCAAGCCTTGGCTGAAAGCACTGACAGTCTAGGTAATGCACAGGATTTTATATTCAAAATACAAAAATTCCAACAAAGTGGAGCAAGATGGGCATCACACAGCCTGGCTTTCTGTGGTTTTTTGAGCATTCTAAGCAGAGAATAGGAACAAAGTGCTTATGGGCTATAAAGATACCTCTTGCATGATTCCTCCCCGCTGCCCTTCACCAACACACCCTCCTCCAAGGAAGACGAAAAAGGGAAAGAACAGTTGTAGAGAGCCCCAACTTTGTATCTGGAAAATCCTTTTGGACTTTGTAAATGTTATTGGTATTATTCTGTAGTAAAAGATGGTATGTTGACACTTTATACTGTGCATGTAGAACTTTCTAAATAAACAGGAAAACACTCAAGACTCAAAACACTGGCTCAAGATAAACTCTTACCTGGAAAGATGCTCAGTCCTCTGTTTACTTCCAGGCTAATGATCAGCGCTTGAGCTGTGATACTAAAGATTTGTTGGGGTGCAAAGTTTAAGCCATCAGTAACCTGAAAATTAAAGCCTCCTGACATTGCTCCTTCAAAAGAAGAAATTACACTCTGGTTAATTTGGTTGCTCTGCAGAAGCCACCCACTTTCACCACCCTTCCCCCGACAGGACCCCTGTAAAACAACCCCTATGTTAATACAACACTAGCTCATTGGATCAAATACAGTCATGTGCCACATAACATTTCTGTCAACAATAGACCACATCTAGAACTCCATCCCACGACATTATGTGTATCATCAAAAGACATCAAAGCCAGTCTAGTTTGTGCAAATATACTCTACAATGTTTGCACAATGATGAAATTGCCCTGTGACTCATTTCTCAGAGCAACTCTAACATTAAGTGATGAACAACTGTATTGCCAGACACAACATTAAAACATATCAATGAAATACTCAAATGCAGCTTCCCCAATCTCACAATAAAATGTAACAGATTTTATCTCTAAGAAATTTTTTAAAAGTTTTGAACATATCCTTCACCTGAATTTTATTATTTATAATCAATTTATACCAGTAAAATAATGCTTACTGCAACACACAAAACACATACACACACACACACAAATAATTTTTGAAATCTTAGTAGCACTGAAAATCGAAACTTAGAAATTTAGGAGGACCTAAATAATACTCATCACCCTCACCAAAGAGTTACATCTTTAATTATGTATCTATCTCAAGCTAACTATTCTGATAAGAGGGGAAAGGGAAGGGATTAAAAGTCTTGCTTTCATTACATTTCTGCGAGGAGAGAATTCCACTCTCTCACTTCTGTCAAGAGATTGGTGATATCATTAAAGTTAACAATTAACTTATGTGCATAACTGAAATTGAGATGGATCCTTATTGATTCAGTTCCCAGGGGTGCTTTACCAATCTGACTCAAAGCACTAGGCAAGACCACAATGCAGAGAGCTCAAGGTTCACATCACATCCCCATCACCCTTTGAAAACGTTCATCCAGCACTAAATTGGGAACCCCACAGGCCTTTGTTCTTGTACCGGGTAGAAATACATCTTTGCTCTCCTCAGGAACATGTCACAAGGAATAAAAGAGGCATGGCCGAGTCCATAATTATGAATGAGTACACCCTTAATAACACAATTTAATAAGAGGTAGATCAATAGGTTGGCAGTATTTTGTTTCTGTTATCTAAGCAAACCCTGAGAGTTCTGATTTCTCACCAAAAAGGTTGCTAAATTTTTCCCAAAATGAAAGAGAGAGTGAGAGAGGGAGAAAGAAGAGAGAAGAGAATGCCGAGTCTAATTCAGAACAGGGGTCCACAACCAAATGTTGTTTTGCATTATTTATTTTTCTAGAAAGAGTACTTTAAAAGTTGTGTTTAATAAAACATGAAATTAAGGAAAGAAAGTGTTCTACCATTGGGCACTTTAAATAAAGTGCCAAAAAAAAAGATAAGGAAGAAAACACAAAAACAAGAGTTGACCTGTGGATTTTCTATTGTACAACCTCAATTTTTTTCCCCAACAGTACTTTCAGAAGGGCAATGGTGAATCATTTAGCTTCCTATCTCTTGGTTTTATAAACATGCTTAAGTTGTTATGTGGAGAGTGAATTGGATTAATGGCAGAGCACTTTGCTAAGAGAGGCTAATTAAACCAAAGTCTTTGTTTGGGGCTGTTGATGGACAGATGTACATGGAGAGCCAGCTGGTTTCAGCACCAGATTCATCTGGCACTTGGCTCCAAACACTCAGAGTTATCAGCTTGCCTCAATATCCATTTAGGAAATGTAATGGATTGGCTCTCATGTTAACCTTGTCTTTAACGCTCCTTCCTGCTTTCTGAGGAGAGATTATTTTCCCTACTCACCAAGCAGATATTGTTGACCTGGTAACTGATAAACCAATCAATCCAGAGACCTAATTTTTATTTTAATCCTTCATTGTAAAAATCCCTCAGTTCTTCAACCTGCTCTGGCCTTCAGTAGGTTGGAAGTAATGAAGAAAGTCCAGCTTTAGGGTTAGGCCAATTTAATCTTTGTGAGACTTAGTTTCTTCATCTTGAAGATGGGGTCATTATTCTTTACTGCTCAGAGAACTTCTGGAGATGAAATTAAGTTTTCTGCAGTGCTTGACAAATCCAAAAAGAATCAGTGACTGCTTTTCAGAATAGACAGTATAGCTTTAGAAATTCAAAACTTCCCTTGTACAAGTCTCTAGAGCAGTTGTCTCCACCTACAAAATACGACAATCCTTTCATAAAAAGGAAAAAAAACTTTCTAGACACCTAAAAATAGCAGGACTTTTGGTATCTTCTATTGAAGAACATACATAATTAGAAGAAACTATGCCTTTTAAAATAAATTGTATTTGGGCCAGGGATTTAGCTAAGTGGTTTCACCGCCTGCTGCGCAAGCACAAGGACCCGAGTTCGATCCCTGGTACCAAAAAAAAAAAAAGATTCCATCTTAAAATGAATTGTATTCAGTTGATCAGCACATCTGTACACATTTTAAAATAGAAACACACATGTGTATGGTTTTGGTTTGGTTTTTGATTTTTAGAGAGTCTCTATCCAGCTCAGGTTAGCCTCAAACTCTCTATGTATCCCAGCCTAGGACCTCCTGCCTCCATTTCCCAAATGCTGGGATTACAGGAATGTGCTCAGCACATGTGTGTTAAAATATTATCCAGTCTAAAAAATGATGCTTTGACACATACTTGGGTAGGTTTAGGATCATTTTGCAATAAATCTAACCCTACATGTCCTGGGCTACAGGTTTAGAACCACTAGATGGGAACATTCACAGAGTAAATTATTTTCAGATTCTTTGGGGGATCCTTTGCATTACGTCCAAAGATAATCAGGATATTACTACATTTGGATTTAGAAGATGTGTTATTTTTATATTCTTTACTATATTTTTAAGGAGGATACTTAAAAATAACTGAGAAAGCTGGACATCTTAGGTTTTGGATCATGCCCTCCTGTCTCATGCTCTTTCCCACTCCTCCTGCCAGCTGCTGCCGCCCTCCATCCACTGACAAGGGCAGCCTGAAAACAAAGCCAGGCTGCCCTTGCAAAGTGCCTGGACCACCCCTTCTGCAGATTTCCCACTAGCTGTTTGGCATATTGATTTATGGATGAACAAGAAAAGAAGAAGAAAAGGACATTCAACATCAGGATCTCTTAGAATTAAAGTTGTATGCCTTCCTTCCTTAATTCTTGTATTTATTTCTTGAACAGATATGCTTTTTTCACCAATGCATCCCTACCATCTGGAATGTTATCACCAGATATATAATAGGTATTTCATTATTTCAACCAAATTTTATTTATTAAGCACCTACTGTGTTCTAGTAACTGTCCTAGGGGCTGAGGATACAAGATATCCTATCCTTACAGTATTTATACTGTGATGGGGAAGAACAAACAATAAACCAACAGCCAAATCAATCTATGCTACACTAGGAAGGAGGGAAACTGATGAAGAGTGACAGAAAAGAGAAGCTGTGTTAGTGAATGATTAAGAAAAGGCTCAAAGAGGAGGTGTCAGACTTTACATGACAATTTGTGTAAGTCCTATGGGAGTCAAAGGTACTCTGGTTTGCTATTATTGGCCTGACTAAACATGTCACTTTTTAATAATTACAGAGCTTGGAAAGCTTCTCCATGGTATGTGGTTTTCACTCAGCAACTCTCAGTTATGACCATCACATTAACCACTGACTGAAACACATTTTAGTTTTACAGTGCTTTGCTCTGTGACTTTGTTGACATTATCTTTTTTAAAATTATTTTTTATGAGTCCATGTTTGCAGTTTGGGAAGTTAGTACATGTACATAACACACCTTAATTATTTTTTTATCTTCTTCCTCTCCCCACTCCACCTTTTGACTTACCAGAGTGTTCAAACACCACCTGGCCCTCATTGATTTGAGCCTGGGTGAAGTTCTGGATGCTTTCACCAGGAGAGGACTTCAGAGCCAGATGCCCATTGCTAGGTGGAGTGACCCAGTAGACTAGATCCTGCAGGGAGGAGTCTCCATCTTCTGCACACAGGTCACCTCTGGTTATCTCAGTGACAGAATTCACCCACACCTGAAAAAGAAGGTGCTCACAGATCTTCTGAGGACCAACTGTAATCACACAATCTTAGTAAATGGGATAGCTAGGACACCCTGGCACCTTGCACAAATATTTTAACTGAATCAATTCACCAGAGGTTTGAAACAGATACATAATTCAAAACAGACACATAATTACAAGCTAAATGCAATGCAGCACATTTAATTTATGAAGTTTATGAGGCTTCAAAAAAGTATATTTATTCAAAATTAATTATTTAAAGCACATATAAGAAAATGGACTATATAGTCTGTTACAAAGTCAAAACACTATAAAAAATGGGGAATGTTAAATAGGAGGCTCACTGGATGAAAGTCTGAAAGAGGAAGAGGAGGAAGACGGGCCATGTGAACATGTGAACACCAGGTCACTTCTCACCCAGCTCCCTGTGTTGATTCCCCATTGCACTCAGGGACAAGCCAGAGCTCATCAGTGGTATTCAAGACCCTGAATAATTTGACTTTCCATTATGTTTTTGCTTCATCATCTTTTACTCTTCATCTCGCTTATTTTGCTCTCACCACACCACACTAACCTCTGACGCTGCTGACCCACAGTTGAGGCCACTTAACCCCACCATAGGGCTGTTTCCCTTCTCTGTCTGATTCTTCCCTGGATATTCACATTTTTAGTGTCTTTCTGGCTTCTGTTTCAAGAACACACTGTGAGTGGGGACATCTGTTAGTGGGTGATGACAACAATCCCAGAGAGAAACGAAAGAAGAAAGTAGCCAGAAATTGCAGGGGTGCTGAGAAGGGGTCCAGTTCCAGGTGTCTGTTGAAGGTGAAGCCAACAATGTCTGAGGAATTAGGTGTGGGAGGTGTGCAAGAAGGGAAGGTGACAGGAATGACACCATGGCTAGGGCCTCAGTAACTGGGAGTTCCCATCCATTAAAATGAGGAAGACTGCAGGTTGCCTGGATTTGAGGAGTAGGATCAGGAGTTCAGTTCTGAATGTGTTGAATTTCAAATGCTCCTTTGGACAGTGAATCACATCTGATGTAATGAGGCTGTTCTGAGTTTCTATAATCATGTAGTCACATGATACTTCACTAACACTAAAAATAAGTGGTTTTATCAGTAACTCAATTTTCACATTTCTATTTGTATTTTTTTCTTACTCAGAGAAACACTATGTGCACATTTCTGAGTTCATGTATCATTCTCTAGAATCTTATCCTCTTCTATGCTTTTTACCAACACACTTAAAATTTCAACTCTAAGGCATTTAGTAGATAAGATGCCTGGTTAAAGGGAACTATTTTTCTCAAGAAAACAGGCAGTTTGTGACATAACTTAATCCACACCTGTTTGACATCTATTAACTAAACACAATTTTGAGACAGCGAGGTCAGCAGGTGTACAGGATTCCTATGTTCTTATATCATATATGATGGAGCTACAAGACAAAAATCTGCTCTGATTCCTTTTAATGCTCCAACTACTGATAACATACGCACACACAAAACGGCTTTGTGAATCACCTCCTAACTTTTTGAAAGTTAACAGCTGCAATCATAAAGTCACTGAACATAACTAAACACCCACACATTCCACATAGGTACACAAACACACACACACACACACACACACACACACACACTAGAACTTACACATCCAGATGAATGTATAACTCTTCAAAGTCAAAGTAACCATGTTGAAGAAGCACACATGCCAATAACAATAGCACTGCTCAAATTTTTTCTTTTGAAATTATTTTCAGGTTGTTCAAGAACATTTGACCTGCTTTTATCAGTGACTCTTTGAGTTCAAGTCACTGCTTTGCCACTTATTAGCTATGTAATTAATGTTGGGCACATTTCTTAACTTCTCTGGGCCTTACTTATTGATAAATTAGGAAAGATGGAGTTATTACATTCATTGAGTGTTGTGTTTTGTTTTGTTTTGCTGGTGTGCTGGGGACTGACTTCAGGGCCTCTCACATGCTAGACAAGTGTTCTACAACTAAGCTACACAGATGTGACTTTTTAATATTATTTAAGTTATTCTGATTGTGATGATTACTACTACTAAGGCTGTTCTGTAACACATGCTACAGATTTTTTGTTTAATTCCAAGCATCCATAATGGGATGAGTAGTTTATCTGTTAAATGATTGCGTCGGATGGATGCTCCTAATCTTTAATTTGGAATAGGCTCACTGAAGATTTTCAGTGCTAAGCTCTAAGGATATCAACTCTTTAACAGCTACCAGAAATGCTAATCAACTTAATATTCAAATTATAAGGTTTTAGCCTTCATTTAACACAGTTTCTGAAAAATATACAAGTTGGCCTGTTTAAAAAAATACCAAGCCTACTCATTTTGGTCTGTCACTTTTTACATTTTAAAGTCCATCTCTGTTTTATCCTTATTTTGTCAGGAGCTCAAACTGAGTTGGAAATGTGCTGCTATTTTTCTTTCTATAGTAGGCACTTACTTTTTCAACACTGAGCATAGGAGAGCTGGACAAAGCACGTTTTCCACTGAGTTGCTATACTGCAGAACATGGCTTTTCCCCTTCTTACCTCTTCCAAAACAAATGGAAATCCTGACACTAAAAGCAGGAGGTGGTACTCTCAGGTCTTCATTTCAACTCAAATCAAATTTAGTTCAATCAACAATCTCATTGCTTTAGGGGAAGTCTGAGTTAATGAATGCTCTGTGCTTGGTAACAGAAACTTCAGGTGGGTGCTGGGAAGTGACAACCCCTTAGAACTTGAATTCAGATTTTAAAATAATTCAAAAGTGTTTCAAAGAATAAATATTTGAAAACACTGGTATTTGAATCCAGAATAATCTATTTCTTGAATTCACCTTTAGCTTTATGAGGAAATAGGTGGGATTTAGAAATCTATGAGTCAATTTAATTCAAATTATAATTGTAATGTTTAAAGAAAAAGATTTTGTTTGACTTTAATAGGAAGGATGTGAAATTTTCAAGAATTCACTGTCTTACTGTTTGACTCCTTTAGAACTTTAACTGTTATTTCAGGTTTTGCAGCCTTACTTCTTCCATTGTGCCTGGTTCTCAAGTTCTGTTTAGTGACAAGCACTTACCAAAAACAAGTAGATCTCCAGGGTGTGTAGCTCAGTGGTAGAGAGCTTTCCTAGTAAGTGTGGGGCCCTGAGTTCAATAAC
Source organism: Heterocephalus glaber (assembly GCF_053883595.1). NCBI lineage: Eukaryota > Metazoa > Chordata > Mammalia > Rodentia > Bathyergidae > Heterocephalus > Heterocephalus glaber. Next base: position 36,365,558 of record NW_028258333.1, read on the forward strand.
TTGCACCTCAAGAACAAACAAAAAAACAAGAAAATGATCCTATTTTCAGTGTAAAAACAAGAGAAAATATACAGTATTATAGAGATATGGTACTTGAAAAATAGGAAAATGAAGCCCCCTTGTGGACACAAATATATTTTATCAGGTATGCATAAAAATTGATGGCCATGTTTGAACACAAAAGTATTCAGTAGAATATATTTCAGAGTAAAATCCAAAGGATTCATCCACAATGGCCTAACTCCAATTCCTAATTCCAGGACACAGTTATCCCCCATAGCATTGAATGGTCTTAGAGATAGCCGAAAGTCCTGTGGCTTAAAAAAATGTTTTCCTACTTCAGTAGAAAGAACTGCACATGAAATACTGGGAAGAGATGCTAATGTTCAGATTTCTGGCCATAAACTCCCATGCAGAATGTGAAATGCTACTAGGGGCTCTATCGCCTCTGCTTCTCTGAAGTAGACTGCAAGTGGATTTTCCTGCCACCTCCTCCAGGCCTTAGTATTAAGTAAGGAGACTAAATGATGATGCAAGAAAATCTGATGGTCTTGAGAAAATGCTGGTTTAAAACCAGAGATAGCATAGCATCTGGAGGCCTCATGGGAGTCACATTTGCAAAGCTGCCTTTGCTCCAGATTCTGCCACTGTCTGTCTTTGCAGGCAAGTCACTTATTCTCTTTAGCTCTAACTCTGTCTTCTTAAATGGGAATAAGAAGCAACTAGCAACCATAGCTTTGGAGAAACTATTATTGAAAATGCACTCTCTCAGCTCTGTTACTTTGATAAAGTAAATATACTTTATATGTTAGCTCTCAGAAAAATGTTAATAAACTTGACAGTTCTTTAATAGTATTCAAGGCTATCAATTTATGAAAACTCCCTGAAATATGAACAATAGGCACAGTCTTTCCAAGAAGTTTTTATGTGCATTTGCCATTATTATATATTCCAGTGCATTAGACAGAGATCTCATATTCCAATTAAAAATTAGGAGCTGAAAACAAAAGGATCTCTTTGATGTTATAAACCACTCATAGAGACTTTCAAAATTATCAACATCAACTGCTGGTTGCTTCTAGGCACTTTTTCAAGTCAAAACTATGTTGAGATTAACAGTAGACAATGTGATTATATTACAGAGTTGCAGTGCACAAAACTACATATTCCTAAAATTCTTTAAGCAATGTCATTCACACTATATTATAAACCATAGGAAAGAAATATTGATATTATATGTCTTCATCTATGTCCCTTTTTCTTGGAATATTTGAAATTCTATGATTTATTTTTCTTCCTTCATTATCATGACTTTGGATGACAACAGCAGTCCACAAAGTGAATCAGCCAGGTTTATGGACAGTGTAACTGGCCCTTCCACCTAACCTCCTTTCCTGCTGAAAACAACAAGTTCAGTAGATGAGTTTCTGGCACTTGACTCAACCCATAAAAGGACAGTGTACCCAGAAATAGGAAGAGGAATGGGGAAAAGTGATTCATTCATATAGAAGAATGTAGCTTTGCTAGATCTGTGGCTTACAATGTTTCTTTTTTATTAACATCCAAAGTAAGGAATATATTTTTTTCCTTAAATTCTTTTATTGGTACATCTTAGGTATACAATAGATTTACATTTATCATTGGGTACTTGTACCTTTACATGATATATCTTGGTTCTTATTTTTTCCCCATTTCCTGTCCTCCCTACACCCCCTCCATCCTTCCCTATTTACAAATATTTTGTTTCCATTGTAAGGAATATATTTTATATAGTAACTTAGTACATGGATGTTTGTGTGTATGTGTTTAAAATCTAATGTACAAATAAATCAAGCAAAAATTTCAGACAATACTCTCATTAAATACAGCGCATTGTGATACAACTATTTTTTAAATTTTATTCCATTTAATCTGTGTTTAAAATATTGGTCCTGATCTATAGATTACAACTTGCAGTTTTGAAACACTGTTCCAGTGTGGATAGCAGAAGGTGTATTCTGATCAGGCCACCTGGGCCCCAAACCCATTCTCTTTTACTAACTGTGTGGCCTCAGTCTAATGACTTAATCTTTCTATGCCCTGAATCTACTGCAATCTTCATTTCACTTCAAGAGTCATGGAGAGAATTAAATGAGAAATCATTTCATCATTCATGTGATACTTTTAGAACTGAGCCTAACTCATAGCAAGGGTTCAGTACATACTGGCTGCTTCCCCATAATTATCTCAGGAAACCTAATGGCACAAAATTGTGCAGCACCAGGTGGGCCTTATGCCCAGACATAAAGTCTCACCATGGAACTGAATATCTATCATTCTTCTCCTCTCTCCATCTGCTCCAGGTACTCCAAGTTTTTCATGCCTTCAGACACTGCAAGGGCTCACTACAGACCTACTGCCTTAGTTCTGAAGTATTCCTTTTCCAGGAATGTTCTTCCTTCTAATATTCATAGGAATGAATCATCTACCCAAGCCCACCTTTATTGAGAAAAGGGTTTGCAGCAAGCTTAAAATAGCCATTCCCTAGAAAGATCTGCTTGTAAGGATGGCCCTTCACTGTCATCTAGGAACTGGACTATTAAACAGTTTTCTACATCGATGTTAAACGTCTTCTAAATGGTGAGAGAGCCTCACTGTGCCTAAAGTGTATGTACAATGTAGTGCATGTTGGACACCTGCTTTCCTTCTGGAAGGCTGGGATCTTAGTACATACTAGGCAGAGTGCCTACCTAATCAGCTCCCTATAAAAATTTTTGACACCCAGTATCCAATGAACTTTCCTGATAGAAAACACTTTGCATGTGTTGTTACCATTGCTGGAGCAATTACACTCACCCTGCATGACATCACTGGAAAAGCACTCTCAGACTTGACCTAGTTTCTTCTGTACTTCACACTATATGCCTTTTCTCTTTGCTGACTTTCATATTTCTCATGGTAATAAATCTAAGCCATGAATATGCTACATCCTCTGAGTCTTTGTAAATCAATGAACCTGGAGGAGGTCTTGGGACCCCTGATATACAAGCCTCCTTGCAAATGTCCCCTCCTGACAGAGTCCCTTCCTAACCACCTTTTCTACAATATTAGTATTCTCCAATCCCAATCCTTCTCTATCCTCATAGTGTTTTTCAGAAAGTACAGCAGACCATCCCTCCATTGATAACGTAATTTTATTGATGACCTCACTGAACATAAGCTCCATGAAAGCATTTATTTAGCCATTTAAGGTTTATTGAGCTCCTCAGGTACTATGCCAGGCACTGATGATATCAAAGAGAAAAGACAGGTAGACTCCCTCACAAATACACCTTACATTTATGGGGGAAGAAAGACGATAGATTGTTTAATATCAGAAAGTAGTAGGCACTAAAAAGAAAAAATTGGATCCAGGGACAGTAAACAGCACAATGCTCTTTCCTCTGGGGTAGCCAGAGAAGGTCTCTTTCAAAGCATCCATCCCATCTAGAATTCTGGGAAGCCATAGTCCAAGCAGGCTTCCAAGAGGTGGTAACATATCTATGCTTGAGAGAAGACATCTAACTAAAATCTGAACCATATGACTGAAAATCAATAAAATCTCAAACAGTCACAATTTAGACAAAGGAAAAAAATCATGTTTGGCAAGTGAGCCAAAACACCTTGGTATGAGAAGATTTTCACTGGATACTGCACCATGACCATTGCCTGTAATTGAAGACACAACTTCTTGGGATTTTTGTCCATTTTAAAATAATCAAACAAGTCCTACCAAAACTACTTCTACATCTGTACATAACTAGATAGCGTGCTGTGATGATTAAGATATTGTTAACCTGACTGGCTTGGAAGCCCCAGGAATTAGTAACACAAGCTTCTGGGTATCTCTGGGTGGGTCATATCCATGGGCTCTGTATTTGGTCCCAGACTCTTTCCTCTCTGGCACTGTTTCCCTGCTCTGTTTCCTGCTGCCATGAACTAAGCATCTTTTTTCCACTATGCCTTTCCATCATGGTTATTTCTGCCTTGGACCCAGTTGACAATAGACTGAATTCCCTGAAACTGTGAGTCAAATTCAACCTTTCCTCCTTTAAATTCTGGGTGTCAGGTATTGTATCTCAGCAATTGAAAAGCTAATACACGTATTCTACAGTAATACCTAGCCCCTTTTAGTCTGACTTTTCTTCACTTGATCTTAGCCAAAAGGCCGAGAAGCGATAGTCTGACTTTTCTTAAATAAGTGTTACATTCTTAAATATAAAAACTTGACCCGGGGCTGGGGATTTAGCTCAGTGGTTCCACCTCCTGCCTCGAAAGCGCAAGGTCCCAATTTCCATCCCAGTACCGAAAAGCAAAACAAAACAAAAAAACTCCACCCAGTCTATAGTGAATGAATCCAATATAAAATGGCAACACTATAGCTTCTCCATCTGTCCAAGTCAAGCTGAAAAGAACCATAGCAAGAGAACATCAAGCAAGTTTTCCCATGATACAATCACCGGGGATTAGAACAGGGAGGAACTGAGCAAAAACCAAGGAAAACAACCTATTCCCCTACAGTTTTGCTATTAACGAAAGTGAAACCTATAGAGATATTACCCAAACTCAACTGACCAGTTTGCAAATCTTAAACTCTAGTACCCTAATTTTCTTTTTTTCTTTTTTGGTACTAGGGATCAAACTCAGGTCCTTGCACTTTCAGGGCAGGCAGCAGAACCACTGAACTAAATCCCTGGCCCTCTAGTACCCTAAATTTAATCCAAAACCTTCAGTCCTTCAAAGAACATTTTTTAAACCAGATAAATGAATGAATGAACTCAGAAAGGGACAATGTGAATGACATATCCATCAAAAGTGGGAAATTGTATACTTGCTGGCCTAGATCCAGCCTATTCAGGGAATAAGGTAAAAATAAAGGAAGTGGTCCTCCCACCCCAGATACTTTGCCTCTATTTCTTTTTTTCTTTTTCTTTTTCTTTTTTCTTTTTTTTTGGTACCAGGGATTGAACTCGGGATCTTTCTCTTGCAAGGCAGGGGGCAGAACCACTGAGCTAAATCCCCAGCCCTTGCCTCTATTTCTTTAGAGAGAACATTCTTCTATCAACATCAGAGGTAGGCAGTGAACCACTGAACAACCCTATGGCTCTGGACAGAGACTGAATTTCCCTAACTTTGGAGGAGAACAAAGACAAAGTCTATGATATTTCATTGAATTGATGGTGCATCTTAATTCCTTTCCACAAAGAAGCCTAAGAGTTGACTACCTTTTTCCTCAGTTCTCCCCCTCCTCAGCCAACTCTGCATCATCTCCCATGAGGTCTTGGCCTCTATTTCCTTCGTTTTTACCCTCCTCATCCTGCAGTTCTGCACCACAGAGCAAAGACCCAAAATCTTCTTGGGTTCCTGGGCAAACCCACATGTTGACACAGCTGCTATAGAACTAGACCCATAGCAGGAGCAAGGCATAACCACTTCGGCACTATTTTCTCTTTCTTTCTTTTTTTCTTTACCAATAAAGACATTCTTTGATACCATGGGTGTGCTGAATGAGCCTGAGTCAGTCAGGAGTTACAGGGAAAAGTGGCAGAGGATGGTGCTGAGAGTGGGAAGCAGACTTAGCTTCAAGTTCACTCCCTCCCTTGTAACCACTCTATGCGTCAATTTTCCCATTTTACAAATAAAGTTGTTCATGATGGCAGTTCCTGGACAGGCATGAGAAATAATACCAGTTACAGAAGATGCCCCATACTCAGTAGACACATAATAAATGCTAACTTTTATAATGTGTTTAAAGATTTTTTTTTTTTTTTTTGGTACTGGGGATCGAATTCAGAACCTTGTGCTTTCCATGCAGGCAGTGGAACCACTGAGCTAAATCTCCAGCATTCAAAGATTATTGATAGCTAAAACTCCTAATTTATGGTGCTAAGGATTGAATACAGGACATCACACATGCCAGGAATGTGTTCTACTGCACCCCCACACCCTGTATTATTTCCTAAGTGGCAAGAATCTAGACCATCAAGCCACAGAATGATGTGGCAGAAGGAACCATCTGTGGATGGTGTTGACATAAAGGAAAGGGCCTTTGGTGAGAGTGATGGCCAGATAGGTGATAGGAAGGGACACGAAGAAAGCAAGGGAAATACCAATAGAATATGAAACAGTGAACTCTGACCTTAATTTATGAAACACCATAGGGCCAATTAAATGACTGTGAGAGCAAACCCGGAGCCCACAGGGGGTGATCTAACTAGTACGTTTTTACATTGTTAAAAATAGCTGGGCTTTTAACATTTTTTTTTTTCATGTGTTCAAAATACTTGGATCTAGGAATAGGCTTTTTAGTGTGTTTAGTTATCTTAGAGCTTGTTTCATCACGTATTGTCTACATTTTATGTGGAAAATTAATAGTGTTTTTACCTTTGGAACTTGTCACTTTATAAGTTTGCTTTGTGTTCATTACCCGGGTGGTCCAGAAATGGTCTGTGCTATGTAACTAAGCTTGTGGCCCTCCTTTCTTTTCAGCTGCTTCTCTCCCTCTTCCCCACAGAGTCTTGCTGTGGTCATTCCCACTGAGCTCACTCTGCAAAGTCATCTGAGAAATAGGTAGTTGGCTAGGTTGAGGAATTTTGAAGGACATTCTAGATCTAAACCATAACGTCAGTCTTGTGAGTCCATACCCAAGTCCTTAGATGAAGGGTCATAAAGATAAAGTAAGTTAAAACCAAGGTAACCAAATAAATGGAAGCTTCAGGATATTTGAGTATAAACTGACACAGATGCTTATGTGGCAGGAAACGGGCCAGCGGTGCCAGAAGGCTACTGCATTTCAGCCATACAGCAGTCATAACTCTGGGTAATCATCAGATCAGGAGAGGAGAAAAAAGGCGAACACCTACCAGCCAAGAAATGTGCATCTGGATGCAAATCTCAGAGAGTGAAGGGGGTTGGAAGCTCCCAGACCAGAAAAATACTGCCTCATAACTATGCAGTGGCCTTATTTGATCCAAAAAAACTGGTATGGCCTATTTTTTTTAGCAAGTAGATCAGAATGCTAATCACATGTAAGCACTGTGTGCAAGCCTTTCATCGTGTTATAATTTAATTCTCACAACTCTGTTTTCATCTTCCTCACCCAAATAAGAACAAATTTGAGGGCTAAATGACTTGCCCAAGGTCACATGGCTAATGGTGAGGAGCCAGGACTCCCATTCAGATTGGTCAACTGCAAACCTCACTCTTAGCCATCCCATTTCTAGCCTAGCAGGAGCTTCCCTGTGCAAGACGTCTGTCGAGGCTCCCTTGAAAAGGGCATGCCTTGTGAGGATGAGAGTGGGGACCAATGGAGAAATGCAAAATGAAGGAAATCTATTGTGACTCCTTATCTCCTCCCAAAAATAACCAGAAGAATGTCCTGACAATAGCTAGTATGTATATAAAACAGTGGCACTATGCAAACTATATACACAAAGTCTTATTATTTAACATTAGAAAGAATATAAACGAAAATCAATTTAGCAGCTCTAAGTTCTCAAGTTAAGTCAAAAGCATATAGCACTCACCTGGAGGATTTTATTGACTATTATTTCTGGAGCTTCATCATTGACAGATTCAACAGTCACAAAAAGAGTTTGAGGCAGACTTTGTTTTCCAAGCTCTGAGCTATTTGCAAAGATGGTAAAATTGTCAAGCAGTGTCTCACTATCATCATGAACGTAGAAAATCGATTCATTTTCCACCTATAACCAACAACAACAAAATTGCTAACATGCTGAAATATGATTTTAAAATATGAATAAATTGTTATCAAAGGAATCCTAATTTTAAAAATTGCTCTAAAACACAGAAGCATGTCCTCATCCCATGACGCTTGAGTCTGAACATCAGAAGGCAAATTGTGATAGACAGTATAGTTTTTCTGAAATAATACTGCATCCTAGAAATAAGTTTAAAGAGGAACAGAACAATTTAATAAAGAAACTGCAATACTGGTAATCAGAAGATTCAAGTTCAACTGCTATTTCTAACACCAAAGTGTGTTAGGAGTGACATAATCCAGCTTTTCTACTAACAGAACAACATGGTAAAACTCAGGCTTGATTTGCTCATTTAGAATGACTAATTTTTGAAGTTGTTGATCGTTTTCTTGGACAATTCACACTGTTAGATTCAGGCTTCAAAACTTCTCTCACTAATTGTATTTCTCCTTTTTGGAGACTATTAAGTTCCCCCAAATTTCTCTTTTCTCAGCAAAGAATGCAGTGGTCCCCTAAATGTTCTTTGCAAATGAGATTGCACTTGCTATCTCCTAGTTCTACTCCTCCTCTTTCTTAATAGTTTTTGTGTGTGTGCCTCCCTTAAGGGGTGTCTAAGAGTCCACCCATGGTTAGGTAACATACATCTCCTCTGAACAAACACATAAAATACACTGGAATCAAATTATTCTATCAAGGCAGATCTTCCTTACTCTAAGAAGCAGAATACAAATATTTACTTTTATCTTTGTTAGATTTCATCTTTTAAATTTTAATTCTTTTTTTTTTTTTTTGTACCAGGGATCGAACTCGGGACCTTGCGATTGTGAGGCAGGTGCTGGAACCACTGAGCTAAATCCCTGGGCCTTAAATTTTAATTCTGAAATAGTTGTCCAATGACTTAGTTATTCCTCTTGGATTTGTAATAACCAAAAATTTGACCAGAATGTCTTTCATGTCTTTAAGACTGTGGTGGAAATACTGTAAAGCAAGGAATTTAAAACTAAAAGGAAAATTAGTTTCAGTAAGTCCGTGACTTAAACATACAATGACAGATAACTTCTAAACCCCAAAAGCAGTTGTGAACTTCTGAAAAAGTCTCTAGTATTGGATTTGTTTTGATAAAATACAGCCAAATTTTTTTAACAATTCAATTTCACCCGTTCCCTTCAGCAAAGTTTTTTGATCTCTCCAAAATGTTCCTGACAAGATCTGACGAGTTCAGGAAAGCACTCAAAAAAACACTTGTGGCCACTTGTACACAAGTGCTATAAAAATTTCTTTGGAGTCCAATGGGCAAAAGAATTCCAGATCATAGACCTGACAACAGGCTCCTGGAACATGCTGTTTCAAACTATTAAAAAAATGTAAGGAGGCACTGATCAGAAATTGAGAGAAGTTTTAACTTTTAAGGCACTTTAGGAACATAATATTTAAGTAGCAATCATCCCCATGATTTTTTTTCCTGGGAAGTATATCATTTCCTTAGTAGAATGGCACTTTCCAAAATGACATATCATTTAATAGTATTAATGACAAGGCCGAGAAAAAATGTATTGGGGATTTTTCTATTCCTGACCTCAAAAATGTGAAAAAAAATATGCTGACTTAAAAAGAAAGGATACAACAAACTTGCAGAAAATTTTGACAGGTCCCCTGTCACCGGTCCTGTTCAGGGCATATTGTGCTGCTCTTCCACTTAGATCCTCCCAACCCCATTGCTTCCCATCTCCTCCCTCAGAGTCAAGACGAAGTCTCCAGCCCTTTCCTAATTTACCTTGTAACCTCACCTGCTATTCTCGCTATCATTCATACACACGCAGTTCCCTGGGTACTGGACCACAGGGAGCTGTCCAGACACCAGGTTGGCTTTCCACCTGCAGCTGCTCCCTTGCCCCTTTGCCTGAGTGCTCTTTCCTGCACTCAACTCACCCCTCCACTACCTACTCCAGGTGTCTGCTCAAATGCCACTTCTCAACAGGCATTCCTTGACCATGCTCTTAGAAACTGAACATCCATGTTTGTGCACTCACGTGTATATGTGCACACATCAATGAAGGCCCCAGCATTTCCTATGTCCCTTTTCTGATTTTTGTTATTCTCCATAGTACTAATCTTCATTCACTATGTCATTTTTTTCATATATTTATTTTATTTATCATCTCTCTCTGGATCCAACTGAAAAAAAAAAAACAAAAAAGCTCTACAAGGGCAGGGATTACTACCCGGTTGGTTCATCACTTGATCCCCAATACTTAGAATTGAAATCCCTGACACATAACTCGTATTCAGAAACTATCCAGTAGAGCCAGGGACTCCTTCTCCAAGCCATTAAAAGCTACAGCCACTGGTTTTTAAGGATTAGTTTCACTGTAAGTGAAAATGGCAAACCCGGAGATGTTGGGAGTCATATAGAAAGAAAGAGTGAGAAGAGGTCATCTAGAAAGCAGGAACAGGTGACCTTGACTTATATCTGTGTGATGCCAGAGATGCCCCAGGGAACATGTGTGCATCAACACACAGATTTCAATCAATGATCCTTAAATACCCACTTTTATGAGGAACAGTAAGTAATGGAATTGACCAAAATATTATCAAAATTTAGCATTTGGTCGCTCATTGAAACCATGAAAAAAGAAAGGATTAAATTCAACTCACACCTGAGCAGGTGGTTATTACAGGTAACTTGTAGAGCATTTAAGTGGGAAGCCATGATTAAGAGACCCTGCACGAGGTCACCAAAGAATCACCCTCTTTGGCTCCAATGCATAAAATCCTTTCCAACTCCCAGCATTCTTTGTTGGACCCATGGCTTCTTAAGTCATTCACTCACTTCTTAAGTAATTTAGGACAAGAAGTGAGGACTTTTCCAGTCTACCTCCAAGCATCACTGCTACTCCTCAGCCTCTTGGCTGCTTCTTCCCCTAGCCCTTTAAGACCTCCATGCTGCTGCCTTTGTTCACACTGCCTTTTCCTGGATCCTCCCCCTTCCCAGGTACCCCTGCTCTTCGTCTCTCTCTCCAACGTTTAGGTTAAACGTTATTTCTTTCTTTTTTATTTGTTTTGGTACTGGGGATTGAACTCGGGACCTTGCGCTTGCAAGGCAGGCAGCAGAACCACTGAGCTAAATCCCTGGCCCCTAAACATTATTTCTTAATGAAGACTTTCTTCTGTTCTTCCCTGTGCACTCCAATTCAAATCAAATGTGCCAATTCTATTCTCCCATAGCACTATTATGAAAATGCAAAATGAGAGGCAAGAAGAGAGTATCTTATATTAAAGTTGCTGTGTCTGGTTCCTCCATAGCATTTCTAGAGGGCAAGGAATATGTTTTATTTAGCATGGCAACTCCACCCAATAACTCAAACAGAGTAAGCCTTTAGTAAAGTTAATCAAATCAATGGATGATTTGAAATTTAATAGTATTACACACTTTGAAAGCAGATTTGTTACTTTCTCAAAATTAGAACTTTTTTTAAACTGCAAGTAATTGCAATCTAACTTAACTCTATAATTGTACTTGTTTTGTAATCACTTGTTTTAAATGGTCTAAAACAAAAATAAATTTATTCTAACTTGGAAAAAATTTTTAACATACAATTAAGTAGCACATATGTGTTCTTAGCTGACTAGACAAAGACATGCCAAAATAGTGATTGTTAATGGTTTCCAACCTGAAGAATGTATATTGCTAGATGATTATAAAGGAAATGATGGCAATCTACAAACTACTTTTCAAACTTTAAAAAGTAATGGAAATAATTCTTTTATTCATGATTAAAAAAAAGCAAAGTCTGACAAAAATACTGTTCTAGGCCAAAGCAAAAAAAACAATAGCAGCCTACAGTTGACCTTGGTTATTTTATGACAACTGGATGCTACAATGGCAGTTGTGTCCAGCTCCCAGATTCCAAGGACTGAGTCATTTTGAACAATGATAGCCCTATGCTTAGCATAGGCATGGCACAGAGTATGTACTCTGTATGCACACATTGGTTGAATGAGTAAATGAGTCACTGAAAAAAAATCACCAATGATTAAATATCTAAGTGTTACCCTAACATCACCAAGAAGGACAGTGACAATGTGGCATTCATCCAGATTTAGGTAAAATTAGGTAGCTAGGGTGGAGCAGGAAATGGCATATAGTTAGATGATAGCAAAAGTTAGATGATGAGCAGTGTTTAAACTAAAGAAGATAAAATTCAGGGGAATTTGATGACTTCTTCTTTCAAACATTTAAAGAGTTTTCATGAAGGAGGGTATGATTTATTCTGTGGGATAACAGAGCCAGGGCCTAGGAGAAGTTTCAAAGTGGCAGACTTCAGCTCAGCCTAAAGAATTAATAGTTGCAATGTTTCTAAACTAGAGGGCCCATCTTATGAAGTAGTAAGTTTCCCATCAATGAAGATATCTGAGCAATGATTGGACACTCTCTCTATGCGGACACTATAAAAAGGCTCCTAGTATCTGATGGGAGGTCAGACTAGATACCTCCTAGGTCCCATCATCCATGGGTCTAAATGATAAATACCAATTTTTTATCTTTTATCCAACATACCCAAATATATTAACTGAGAATTATTACCTGTTTCCTTGTAAATTTCATTAGCTTTACTCTTGGAAAGTGAGAACTTTCAACATAACCATGTTTTGGTGGTTCAAGAAGAACAAATTCACAGTCAAGTCCTTCAAAATATTTGCTTGGTATTTTGAGGTAGTCTTCCAGAAGTGCTTTGGAACCACCTTCTTGAACTGTAAAATTCTGTACTTCCAGAGGAATCAACTTAGGGACAATATCCAACAAGATTTCCAATTCACTCATAACTTGGGAACCATTTATCACGTCTAGGAGAAAATGGTCCTGCTTTTGGGCAGGAGCTGTCTGCACATAAAGGATATTGCCATTATCAACATCCTGGTGTGTAAAGCTCAAAGGGAACTTTTCATCAGAATTCAAGCTGCCTTCTTCTGGTATAGACTTTTGGAGGTATCCATGCATAGGTGGAGTTCTGACTATGAACACTGCCTCTGAAGGAATACTGTATTCATTTCCAGCCTTGAGTTCACATGTACCACACACAGGCACAAAAAAGAAAAACATATTAATAAATGTAAGAGCCAACACTACTGATAAGCCAAGATGTTTTCTACTAATGTCCACAAATGGCTTAAATTACAAGCAGACTTGATGCACAGCTTAAGCCTAGGTCTGATCTGCTGTCCATGGCAATATTTTGAATATTAGCCTCAGTTACAAAGAAAACAATGATCAACAACACTTGTGTAGCTACAAATATATTAACAAGGCATCATATGCAGCAACAAAAAAAAAATGCAAGAACTCAGAAATTAAGTGAAAGAAATAAATTGTAATTAGAAGTTAAAGGTTGTAAAAGAAACAGCAGCCGAATCACTAAAACTGCAAGGACATAGAGCAAATATTTTTTCTCACTTATTTCAATCAGCTCAGCATTTTCTATACATTTTAAAATTTATTGATTCAGCAGAATCCATCTCAAATCTGACTGCGACTGATTTAGTCACTGAAGAGCACATGCCCCCTTGTGGTGAAATGTCCACAGTAACTCTTCATTCACTCAAAACTAGTAAACTCACTCTGATTTGAATTCATTTCTATTTGAAATTATTGGGTGCATTTAGTAAACGCGTTTGCAGTCTTGAACTTAAATTCAGAGTAGCCTGTCTTTGTGGCCTGACCCTAAACAGTGTAGCCCTCCGAACTCTGATCAGCAGGGCTCTGCCTGCTAGAAGTTTCCAAGCAGAAGCCTGAGGAAACCAGGTGCTCTGACCTCATTCCTGGTATCCCACTGGTCTAGGTCAGTTTTATCTATCAAATTTCAGGAAACTAAACAAGGGCACATTCAGAACTAAGGAAATAAACTGTTATATAGTATCTTCTACTGTCTTAGAAATCCTTTTTATGTTTATTAAATTACTGCTTCATCTCTTCATCTCTTGAATATAACTCAGAAAAATGAAATATTGGCAGTGTTATTACTGCTAACAATGAATAAAAGTAAAGATCTCTTACTTTCCTATAATATATATTTTCCTTCCTTATTCCCAGTTCATAGTAGTATACTAAACACACATTCAAAAGAGTGCACATGTGAACACAACTTTAAAATAAGGCTGAACATTGCTTATGTGCCATTTCCAACCGTAGAAAAAAAGGTAGTATCACACTCATGAAACTTTCCCACATTTCTTCTTAATGGCATCCACATAACTTTTTTAAAACCTCACTCCTAATACCAGGAGAAAAATCAACACAAAAATATCTTTCAAAAGCAAACAAGTACACTATCATCCCCTGCAATTCTAAGAAAATAAGACTGCTTGGTGCTTAGGACGACACATACCTGGAGCCTTCTTATGCTCAGTTTTACTGGTTTTCCTTCTTCAACTATCAGGGTCTTTCTGTGCCAAACTTGACTATGATGGTGGTGATCTTCCAACTCTACTTGAACACAGACCCCTACTTCTAAGTATGTATCTTTAACTTTCACTGTCATGTTGAATATGTCAAAGTTGCCACTGCCATCATGCCTATAAGTCACATGTCCTGGCTTCAGGTCATGTTGAGAAAATGACGAGGACACAGAATTGTTGACCAGGACTCTGCCATGCTTTGGGGGCCACACAATGTGGAATTCAACCTCAAGGTCCGTTCTGACATCTTGATTTGTGGTGACACTCAGGTTAGCTGTTGTGAGGCAGGTGTCTTTTCCTCTCTTTACAAGAAGCCCCGTGTTGTTTGCTATCTGAATATAGGGGTCTGAAACACTGACCTCCAGAAGGGATGAAGTGTAATGAACACCATCTGTCACAAACAGCACAAAGCGGGCAGAGTCTGCACCTCGATGTCTGAAGAGTACCTGTCCTTCTCGCAGGTCCTCTTGTCTGAACTGGTAGAGTTTCTCAGTAGGGTTGCTAGCTCGCACCAAATCCCCATTTGGGATGCCCCACCGGGTGTACAGTAACTGCCCATCATCAAAATCTAAGTCAGGGTCATGGAAGCAAAGATCTTCTAGAGTCAATAAGCGCTGGCCATTCCGCACAACATGAAACGCCTTATCTACCACACGCACTGGCCGTTCATCATTTTTTAATTCAACAGAAATGTTGACTTTGATTTCTGTAGATAAGTGTTTCAAGTCAAAATCTTTGACAACTCCCTCTTGGCCTGGAGATACCACAACAAAGAAATCATCACTCTGGGTCTCAGAATCATCGTGAATATACATCAGCCGCTCACTCACTATGTCCTGATCAGTGAATGTAGTGATACTGTCATTACTTTCCAGGGTATCTGAAAAGCCAATCAATTTCAGCCTTCCATACTGAGGACTCTTGGTGACTTTATACTGGAAGATCTGATTGTCCCAGGTTTGAACAAATAATTCTGATTTTGTAATTAATTTTCCTTCTCCTTCTTTTACAAGTAATCCTCTGTTTGTTAGAATAATGCGCGTCTCATCTGCTTTCAAGAGTACTCTGAAAATATAATCTTTTGATTCAATGTGTTTTGCAACAATCAAAAATTTAAAAGTATCCTGTGAGTCTTCCTTTGGCCTCTCCAGAGGTTCATAACTTATTTGAGAGTCTGTAATATTTTTTTGGCTGAAGATTGAGGTTTTTTTTAGAATTTTATTGTCAAGTAGCAATTTTCCTTTCTTAGGTGGAATGAGTAATTTAAAATGTATTTCCCTCTCTGCTACTTCCACACCCTCTGTTGCAGCCTGTAAATGATCAGAATTCAATACCTCCTTGTTTATGGTACTGATCTCTAGAGGAACATTTTTCACAAGTGTAAATTTCAGCCATTGTACAGTCAGGGGAAACATGAGCTCTTTGCTGACTTTTCCTTCTATGTTAACTCTAAATTTAAAGTGATCCATAACATTTTCCTGCTGTAGTTCCTCGAATGTACTGTAGTATCGGACTCGACTCTTATTGATGGAACGCTGAGAAAAGCTACTCACTTGTTTCCATTCCCCACGTGACCCCCAACGCTGAATCTGGCCGAATTGAGGTGGGTGAGTGATGTCATAGTGAGCCTCCATTGCATGATGTTCACCATTAACCTCCACTGACAAATTACTCTGTGTAATCAAAACAGTGCCACCCTGCGGTACAACCACACCAGTTCTATTGACCACTTCAAAGTCCCAAGGAACAGCCATGACCCGAAACACCACTGTATTGCTAACCAGCTCACCATCACTTGCTCGCAGGACAACTCGAGAAGTTCGAAGCCCTCGGTGCACATAGAAAATGCTGCCATCTCTTAAATCCGTGTGTGTGAAGCCATTAATGGCTCTCCCAGGGTCATTGGCATTTTCTAAAAACCCACCATCTGAATTCAAGTTGCCAAGAACTGAAAAACTAAGACTCAAAGAATCCGTGTCAGGGTCTGACACCTGTATTATATTTGGAGTCAGTCTTTTCTTAGAGTTCTCCAACACAAGAAGCATGTTTCCTTTTGGGAGGTTCAGGTATGGGGGGTCATTCACTGGAATGATATTAATGTTAAATACATATGGATCATGGTCCTGCAGACATAATGGCATTTCATTCTTGCTATTGGAAGAGACCAAAAATGTGAAGTAATCCGTAGGTTCTTCTGAACCATCATGGACATACCACACTTTTCCTTGCCACAAATCTAACATAGTAAAAGCCTTCACCATTTCTTGCTCAGAAGAAACATCTAATTGAAAGAATCCATGAATAGGCATTTCCTCCATTTTAATCAGTATTTGAGAATAAATGAAAACCAATTCCTTACATTCTATATTCACCTTCATATGCCTTTGTTCCAGTAAGGCTCGTCCACCTTCTTGAACCTCCAAGCTATTCAAAACCAAAAGAGAGCTACTTTGATCTTGAAAAAAGGGCTTGATAGCACCAGGGACTATGGTGGAATGCAAAGTCTCTGACTGAGGCAGATTTGCCAATGTTGTAACAGAACGATGTCCATTATCAGTGCTTTCAGTTTTGCACCCTGCAGAAATATCTTTGGAAACAAAGGCATCCCTTAATGCTCTCTTTTGTGAGTTTGCTTCCAAGCCTTGTAAGCAGCCTTTCAAAGAGATTCCTCGAGCAGATTTCCTAGGCACAGAGGCAAGGTCTAACATCTTCACTTCTTCCCACATTTTGTTATCAAGACCTCCTATAAAGAGGGGACCTTCGGATACAAATGGCTTACTTTCCAAAGGCAGCAACATCCTTACTCCTTGCTCATCTACCACAAGGTCCAGATACCCTCCCATGAACTGGAGTTGAATAGTGTGCCATTTGGTGTCACTAATTAACACAGAAGAAGACAGCTCAGTTTTACTTTTATTCCTTCCTATGTGAACCTTCAACAGACCTTCATGTATTTCCAAGGCAACAAAATCTCCATCCTTACCTGACTGAAATAAAAGCAAGGCTTGCTGATTCCCAGTTTGCAAAGCAAATTTCAATACTCCTCCCCTTTGCACCTTCCACTCTGGAAAGGTGACATACGATCTAGAGCTAAAGAAATTGATGGCTTCATCCTCCCCTGCAAAAAACTCTTCATTGCATCCTAATGACACCTCATAAACTTTCTTAAAACCGGGGTAAGATCTAAGGGACATCAAGATCTCCCTACGGTTAAATACCACATCCTCCATACATCCTCGGAAGTTGGGGACCTTTTCATCTAGGTAAGGGACATTGAGTCCCCCATGGCCTCCTATGTAGATTCCATGCTGAAAGTTAAAATTGTGCATCCCACCAGCCATTTGGCCATTTGTCTCATAATGTTTGTCAATAACCAAGAGAACATTATCCTTAATATAATACAGTTCCACCAAATGCCAAACCAAGTCATCCACACGAAGTCTTTGCTCAGGGAACAGCACTTGTTCACTTGTACCCAAATTCACTCTTACCTGAAAAAGAAAGAATTATGATTAACTACTTACATATTATTCTTCATGTCACTGTGTTTTACTAAGGAAAGGGGGCTGGTGTGGTTCGAACATTGTTTTTCCCCACCAAAACTCTTACTGGGTCTTGGTGCCCAGGGCAGCAGTGTTGAGTGGTACTGGTCCTTTAAGAGGTGAGTAGGTCATTAAGAGGACTGATGTTTTTCTTAAGAGAATGAGGTCTCACTTTTGTGGAACTAGATTAGTTAATGCAATAACAGGTTGTTAGAACAGGCTACAAGTTGTCAGAGTAGGTTGCTATAAAGCAAGTTCAGTTTCCTCAGCTTTCTCTCTTTCTTTTTCATCGTATGCTTCCTTTCATCATAAGGCCCTCACCTGAAGTGCAGCAGATCCCAGCACTATGTTCTTCAACCTGAAGCACTGTGAGTCAAAACCATAGGCATTTTTTGTTTGAAAAAAATAGGAAATGGACTAACTGGGGCCCCCTATACACCCCTCATATGCACACACACACACACACACACACACACACACACACTCAGAGAAATGGCCATGAAAATTCTTACTGCACTTATAGATTATATACTGCAGGAGAAAACTTTACAGTCCAATTATTTAAGACATGCTGGCATAACTGGACAAGATCCCATCCTATATAAATGGCACATCACTTTATTCTAGTGAGGTAACACTAATCAAAATGTATAGCTATTTTCCCCTGTCTCTCTCGCTTTTTTCTCTTCAATAACTGAACACTTAGGTATTTTTAAAGATTTTTTAAAATCATACCCATAAGTTTCCTGATAGAAGTTCTATTATGCAATAGTCATTTTTCCCAGCTGCAAGAAAAAGTAACCCCTGTGGCTTGCTGGTTTGAAATTTTAATTGAAGAGACAGCTCAGAGGAAACTTCTATGTTGTTGAGCTCCACATAGCTTTCACCATAAAAAGATGCTAAAGGGGGAAAAAGCATAAGTTAGCATAAGTTAGGAAAAGCATAAGTATTACATAATGGCTATTTCACTTTATATTATCATCCCCTTTCAGGGATGGACCCTGCTGAAGAAACCTGCCTTGCCCAAGGGTGCACATGCTTCCAGGTGACATAGGTGACATGGGTGTACGTGGGTTTAATGTTCTCTGAACCAACTCAGGACATCCCTGAAGGGTCATTCTTTCTTCTGAACCTTCATAAGGGATGGTGGTCAAGGCTTCCACTGAGACTAAATTGCAACTCACCTTCTCTATCTAACGCCGCATTCTTCTTTCCAACAGGGGTTGATTTTAAAACTCTCTTAAAAACCTCCTACATGCTAATTTCCATCTCAGGCCAGACTCCCCCTTGAGATGAATGAGACCCTGCCATATAGAATGGGAATATCTAGGCTGTTGCATTCATTCGTCCTGAGTCTCCAAACCCCTTCATCCCTCTGATCCTGTAGAAGTGTCTCATTCCCCTATGAAAACTGCCACTCTCGCCAGGGATTTAGTAGTTCTGCCACCTGCCTCGCAAGCAGGTCCTGAGTTCAATCCTTGGTACCAAAAAAATAAATAAATAAAATTGCCACTCTCCGCTGGCTTAAAGAGGATGCAGAAGCCTCCTTCCACAAGACAACATATGACCTCTGAATATGTAATCCCATTTTTCCTCTTGGTTTCTAGACCAAAAATAAGAGTTAAGTTACAATATAACCTGTGTGAGGACATGTTGGATTTTATATAGAAGAAATAAGCTTGACCCTAAAGGAGTTTCAAGACCTACCCAGAATGTAAGCTACTACCTGTCAGAATACATATGAGGCTGAAGGAACCTGAGCAGGGGCAGAAGCTTAAGGTTGAATAGGGGAAAGTTTCTAGGTTTTGGAGCATCCTCCAAGATATAGGACATAATACTCAAGCAAAGACTCCTGGAAATAGTCTAAACTCGTAAGTTTAAGATAAGTTGGCTTCTAAAAGCTTGGAAAATCCAGTGCTCCATTATAAGTGAGACAGCAATGGCAGATTGGCCATAAAAGATAGTGGAAGAAGAGATTAAAGGGACAAAGTGGCACATGCTATGCTAGGTCGAGCATGTAAAGGACCAGAAGGCATAAGCAAGCCAATGAGATGGTAGCTCCAACCTCCTGTCGTTCACTATGGCTGCACCAGTTCCTTTCCCTCAGCTTATATATGTGTCTGCATAAGAATCCCTTATTGCCAGCTGATGAAGAACAAAACACCTAAGTTTGTTTCATGAATGAGTTGGTTTCATTTTATGGATAAAAGCAAAAAATGGACTCCAGTTGCACTTTAACTCTTCCCAGAGGTTGCCATCTTCTGCACTTTCTATAACCAAAGGCCATACCTTTTGTATCTTCATCTCTCTAGTACCTATCCCAGTGCCTGGTACACAAGCGATGTAATATATTCTCTTGGTGCCCCATCTAGAACCCTATTAACAGCTATTCTTGAGCTGGTGAAATGCTGTATACAAAAAAACCCAATGAAATCACACTTTTACCTGGACGGAAACTCATACATAGTCACTTATTGAAATAAATAAAACTCAATTTTGCCACTCATGCTCCAGAGCCCCCCCGCCCCCCGGGATCAGGCTGAGATGACATCAGTTAACACCACATCTTTGCTTGGCTTCTCCTACCCTATTCTGCTTCCCTCACTTTCTTAAATTCTCTCCTGGGAGAAATTACTCAATGATTCACTTATATTAGAATCCCCGTCTCAGGCTCTCTCTCTAAAGAACCTAACCTAAAATAAGTAGAGAGAAAGAAAACATTTATTGTATCAAATTAAATTGACCTATTCCCTGCTATTAATGTAATCATTATGTACTACAAACATGTACTAATAAAATTTTTTAAAAAGAAGCAGCATTTTATAGACCAATAACAAGTTTGCTAAGAAAGCAATCATGAAAGTAATCCCACTCAAAATAGCTACAGATAAAATAAATATCTAGGAACAAATTTAACTAGAGAAGTGAAAGATCTCTACAATAAAAATAATAAAATCACAAAATAAATTTTAAAACATCAAAAATGTTCTTCCCATGTTCCAATGTTCCATATTGTTAAAATGGCTATATTACCCAAAGCAATTTACAGATTCAATGTAATACCCATCAAAATACCAATGATATTCTTAAGTGGAAAAATATTCAAAAAACTCATATTGAACCACAAAAGACCAAAGCAATTTTGAACAAAAAAAAACAAAGCTGGACTCATCATAATACCTGATTTTAAGGCATACTACAGAACCACAGTAACTAAAACAGTACAGTACTGGCATAAAAATAGACATACAGACAAATGAAATAGAATAGAGATCCCAAAATAAACCCTCACATCTATGGCCAACTGATTATTGACAAAGGCACCAAAAATAAAAACTTGGAGAAAGGAGAGTCTCTTTGATAAGTGGTGCTAGGAAAACTGGAATCTCTATGCAGAAAACTGAAATGACCCATTTCTCATCCTGTACAAGAATAAACACAAAATGGATCAAAGACCTGAATGTAAGACTTGAAATTCTACAACAAGAAGAAAACATAGGCAAGATACTTACAGACAGTGATATGAGCAATAACATTTTAGATATGACCCAAAAGCACAGGAAATAAAACCAAAAGTAAGACAACAAATGGGATTATGTCAAATTAAAAAACCTCTGCACAGCAAAGAAAACAACAATGAAGAGACAGCCTATGGAACAGGAGAAAATACTTACTGACTATTCATGCAGCAAAGGATTAAAAGCCAAAATATATAAAGAACTCAAAAAACTTAACGACAACAAAGGAGTAATTGAACCAAAAACAGAAAAATTACCTGAATAGACATTGCTTTAAAGAAAAAAAACAAACAGCCAACAAATATGAAAAAATGCTCAGTATCATTAGCCATCTGGGAAATGCAAATCAAAACTATAATGTGATATCATATCACTCCAGTAAAAATGGCTAGATCAAAAAATAACAAATACTGCCAAATATGTGGAGAAAAAGGAACACTCATACACTGATAGTAAGGATGTAAATTAGTA
The DNA here is from genome assembly GCF_053883595.1 of Heterocephalus glaber. Taxonomy (NCBI): domain Eukaryota; kingdom Metazoa; phylum Chordata; class Mammalia; order Rodentia; family Bathyergidae; genus Heterocephalus; species Heterocephalus glaber. Next base: position 36,387,281 of record NW_028258333.1, read on the forward strand.
TAATTATTATGGAGAACATTATGGAGTTTCCTAAAAAACTAAAACTAGGTCTACCATTTATTCTGGCTGTCCCACCTCTAGGTATATAGCCAAAGAAAACAAAATTGGCATATAAGAAGACAACTGCACTCCCACATTTATTGCATTACTATTCATAATAGTTATGAAATGGAATCACTGTAGGTGCCCAACAACAGATTTATGGGTAAAGAAAATGTGGTATCTGTATGATTATTATTCAGCCATAAAGAAAAATGAAATCCTGTCATTTGTAGTAAAATGGATGAACTGGAGGACATCATGTTGTGAAATAAGCCAGACACAGAAAGACAAATGCCACATGTTCTCTCTCATATGTGGAAGTTAAAAAAAAAAAAAAGATCAAGGTCAATGTAGAATAGTGATTATAGTAGAGGCTGAAAAGGAGGGAGGGAGGTGGATAAAGGGAGGCTAGATTTAATCAGTGCATTTTGTATGCATGTACTAAAATATCATACTGAACCCCACCAATATGAACAACTAATACATGTTAATCAAAAACTTTTGACGGGACCGGGGATTCAGCTCAGTGGTTTCACTGCCTGCTGCACAGGCACAAGGACCCGAGTTCGATCCCCAGTACCAAAAAAAAAAACCTTTTAAAGTCAGTATCAAATAAATAAATAAAACAACCATGAATAATTAAATTTAATAAAACTAGAAGGTAGAGCTAAAGTCATTAAAGACACAATAAGGAATTACAAACCCAAAAGTTATCTGAATTTATTCAGATATTGGGCTTCCTATTAGTGAATCATCATCCCCATCTCAATTTTTGATATGTTTAAAGGCTGTATTGTTAAGTGTTCAAAACCAGGAAATGTTTTCTAAGTCATAAAATCTACTGCTCAGAATGACTAAGTAATGTTAATAAACAATATCCCTATATTTTCTTACATTTCACCTCTCTGGCACTAAATCAATTTCAGTCCCAGCTAGTGGCCAGAAATTTCCATTGCCTAAGGAGGAAAACAAGTAAGTGGGTTAAAAACTTTTGCTTTGACAGCCTGAAGCTACTTTATGTCCTCATATACCTCCAACTTCACGCCCTTTTGGGTAGCCCCTCATATGTGTCTCAAAATCCCAGCAGAGAGCAAATAGAAATGCAGGTGAACTTGGCTTCTGGACAAAGAAAGGTGATTCTTACTTGTAGTAAAGGAAAGGGTGTGATTTCAGTATAACTGGAACAAATCAGGCTGAACAGAAAACAGAAATGATGCTCTGTCTCTGTGTCCTTATATAAAAGGTGAAATGCTTGAATGGAAGCCAAAGTTCGGCAGGAAAGTAGGTAAAACACTTTTTCTGGAAAGTAAACGTTTATATTGGCCTGCAATCTCTCTCAGGCCAGTGATTATTTTATTCATTACTATATATACCTAAGAACTGGTTCTCATTCCTTCTTCCAAATGTCATCTGTCTGGGTTTTTGTTTGGTTTGGGGTTTGCATTTGTTTGGCTTACTATTTCCAGATTTTGGATTTGGTATCTACTTACAAGATTAGGAAACTAAAGGAAAAGCTTTGTTTTGCTTTGTGTTGTTGATCCATATAGAATAAGAAATTCTCAATGAAAGTTTGGGGAACAGATGACTCACTCGCCCACCAGATCTCCACGGACAGAGAGCTATTCACTGGAGGGTTTTATGAACTATATTAGGGAGAACTTTCTATTAGGGAGAGACAGATCAGTTCTGTGTTTTAGAAAGAATGATCTGGTGGCTGTGTGAGGGGGAAAAAAGAGTAGGATGGAAAATAATTAGGAAGGTATTTCAAAAAAGATTTCACCAACTTTGCTTTCACTGAAAATTAGAATTACTATTAGTTAGCTTTCCATCACTGTGATCAAATAATACCTGAGTGAGAAAATCAATTTAGAGGAGAAAACATTTGAGGGGGGTGGTATTCACTGCTTCAGAAGTTTCAGTCTACAGTCAGCTGACTCCAAGGAAGAAATGTTGTGGCAGAAGGGCACAGCAGAGGAAAGCGGCTCACCTCATGACAGGTGAGAGAGAAAAAGAGCCAGAGAGGAAGACAGTCCTTAAAGTCACGCCGCCATGATCTTCTCCCTTCAGTTAGCTCCACCTCCTATTTCCATTGCCTCCTGACAATGCCATTAAACACTGCATTAATTCACTTAATGAGGTTAGATCCCTTATGATCCAATCAGTTTCCTCAAAGCCCATCAGGAATGAGGCCTTCAACACAATGAGCCTTTCTGAAGAAATATTTCCAAACCATAGCCATTATCTTTCCACAATACAATATTTTTTGTAATTTTATATTGTATCTTTTCATGTATTTACCATCTTCCAGATCCAGGCATGGTGGCGCACACCCGTCATACCAGTACTTGGGAGGCTGAGGCGGGAGGCTGAGGCAGGAGGATTGCTGTGAGTTTGAGGACAACTTGGGCTGCATAGTGAGTTCAAGGACAGCCTACATTATAAAGCAAGACCCTGTCTCAAAAAAAAAAATCTTCCAAATACATTCTACGGATATCATAAGTGTAGAAGCTAATTTTAATATTAAAACTTCCCTGTTCAACCATTTCCACTATACAAAGTCCTAAGATGAACTTCTAAAAGGAGGTCTTGCATTAGAAAACAGCTATTATGCATGTTGTTTCACTTGAGATCTGCGCTGTCACTTGGAAAAGAAAGCAACCTTTTGCCTAAAAATCAATTTTTGAGAATCTCTACAGTGTTTACTATGATATCTACATTGTATGTAAATCAAACTGAAATTGGATATTTATTGAAGAGATAACTGATTTTATCTAGCATTGCCGAGGAAGAAAAAAAGAAGTATGAAATAACTTCGCATAAACATCCAATATGCTCTGGGAGACCCAATCTTCTTTATTCACTGAAAAGTTAACTCCAACAGAGAACAATCTAAAAGTCTCTGCTGCAAAACTCAGGTCCATTAAATTTAAATCAGGACAAAAAGTTAATGAACCAAGATATTTTTGCTCCAGACTGCAAGCAGGTGGTTGACCAGATGTTCAGTGAGCTGCAGTGAGGGCAGCTCTGGCCCCATATCCCTATGCTAAACACACTGCTGAAACTGATAAAGGGGGACCTGGGCCCACTGTGAAGGTGCAGGCAGAGCCAAAGAAATCTGCAGCCTTGGACTTTTTGCAGTTGCAGAACACAACCCATTAGACTCTCAGGTGTCCATACATTTCCCAAATATTAGCCTCCACGTCAACTGCTCGGAGATGGGACCTCAAGTTACAAAGTGGAAAACAGCATTTACTTGCCCTCACTTCCTCCCAATGAAGAACTCCCAGACGCATTGTGTATCACCCTCCAGACTGTCTGGCTCTGCTCCAGAGTGCTGTTCCTCTAGTTTCCAATGAAAACAGAACTCCCTGGAATTGTCAGTGAGGCAGTCCTAGTGTACGGCCTGCCCTGGTTGAGCTGACAGCTCCTTTATTACTGCTGAAAAGCCTGTGTCCACATCTCATGGGTAGCATCTGTGTGTTTTTCTGTGTGTTGACCTGCTAGGATGCGAGGGAGTTTTTCAGGCTCCATTCTCTGGCCTGGGAGTTGGTGTTGGAGCCAGGCTCCCTCCTCACCGGGACAAAACCTTCTCTAATGCTCTCAGCCTGAAGTTGACCGCAATTCATTCCCCTCTGATGGCACTTGCCATTTTACACCCGTCAGAGATATATGGCCCTTATATTATCTTTTACCATGAAATAAACTCCTTGGATTAGTTTTCTACTGCTGCTGTGACAAGCTACCAAATTTAGTGGCTTAAAACAGCACAGATTTATTATCTTACAAGTTCCAGAGGTCAGAAGTCTAAAATAGGTCTCGTTGCACTAAAATCCAAGTATCTCCGAGGCTGCCTTCCTTCCAGAGGCTCTGGGAGAAAATCCGTTTCTTTGCCTTTTTCCTAGCTCTTTAAGGCCACCTGCATATCATAGCTTGTGGTCCCAGCCAGCAATCATGTCACTCTAACTTGTGCTTCCCTTGTCACATCTTCTCTGACTCCGGCCTTCCTGTTTCCCTGCTACAAAACTTTGTGATTACATCTAGGATCCACTCATATAATCCAGGATAATCTCTCCACATCAAATTCCAAAGATAATTATATGTGTAAAGTCACCTTTGACATATAAAGCAACATATTCACATATTCTGGGAATTAGTACATAAACACACTTGGAGGGCCATTTTTCTGCGAACCATATTCCTTAGAGGCATTCTGTCATTTAGTCACTTATATTTATTGAGCACCTATAATCTGTAGGTTGCTGAACTAAGTGCTGGAAATACAAAGGTCAATAAGAAAGCAGCACTAGTAAAGGGATCCAAAAACAAAAGTTGTGAGTTTGGTTTTGATTTATTTTGTATGTACTATGCAGCCTTATTGCAGCCTTATTTTTAAAAAAAAAATAAGGCCAGGAGATTTTAAATAAAAATCTGGACTTTTTGGCTTCCCTAGAAGAATCAGATGGTCAACTTCACAGCATAGCAGCCATGCATGAGTTGTGGATGCTTCAATCTCAAGGTTTCCACCTCTTTGGGAGGTGGACCTCCTTGGGTCACCTCCTGCCACACCAGCAGCTGTATGGCTCACTATGACTTACTGGCTCCTGAAAGCATTTGGATTTGGACACTATAATTTTGAGGCACAAATGGTAAGGTGGCTGCCGACATATTTACGGTGGAAAAAGAATAAAAATACTAGGACTTCTCAGACTGTTGTCATCTGAAAATAACAATGAGAGAATGCCAAATCAGCCCACCGCAGATAGGCAGCCACCTGGTTCCACACTACAAAGACGCAGAAGACACCGGACCACCAGATCATGGTACTGGGTCCTGCTGCTCCCGGCACAGAGGTAGGGGCTTCTCAGCCACCATCCCACTGCTCCTGGTCCAGAAGAAGGGGCTTCCTGGCCACCATCCCTCCCGCTGCCCCCAGCCCAGAGGAAGAGGCTTCCTGGCCACCATCCCTCCCACTGCTCCCAGGCCAGAGGAAGGGGCTTCCAGGCCACATCCCTCCCGCCGCTCCCAGCCCAGAGGTAGGGGCTTCGGAGCCGCAATCCTACTGCTCCTAGTCCAGAGGAAGGGGCTTCCTGGCCACCATTCCTCCCATTGCCCCCAGCCCAGGGGAAAGGGCTTTTGGGCCGCCTTCTGTCACACTGCTCCCGGCCCAGAGGAAGGGGCTTCTGAGCCACCATCCCTACTGCTACTCCCGGCCCCGTCCCACCTATCCCAGCTCAGAGGACGTGATCCTCATGGGCGCCAACAGCAACCCCCTGCCACCCCAGTCAAAATGAGAAAACATGTAAATAAGTCTCAAAACCAGACTTCCAGATCACCTACAGCAACCCCAAAGGGAAATGAGATAGAACACTCTGGTACTCAACTACCTGGACCCACTGAACTGGCAACAAAAGGGGATCTGGAAAAAATGAAATCAGAAATAATTTCTCAGATAACAGGAGAGATTGTGCTCCTAGTGCAAGACATGATTAATAAATCTAGAGAGGAGCTCAGGAACATAGTGGAATCCAACACAGGAAACAAATGGAAACCATAAAACAGATGCAAATAGATTTCCAGGACATGAAAAACTCCATTGAAAGTCTACACAGCAGAATGAGCCAATGTGAGGACAGAATTTCAGATATAAAAGATAAGATTGCAAATTAGTGACCAGGAAAAGAAAAATTGCTTCCAAATTATAAGGGAATATGAGAAATCAATCCAGCAACTTCTAGATGATGCAAAGAAGAATAACATAAGACTGATTGGAGTCAATGAAGAAACAGGAGAGAGTGGAGATGACATAAAAAAACTCTTCATGGAAGTAATGGCAGAAAACTTCCCAAGCAGGGGAAAAGAACTTGACATACAGATAAGTGAGGCATATAGGACTCCAAATAGCCTTGATCAAAAAATATCTACACATAGGCATATAATTGTTAAGATTCCAGAAACTCAACAGAAGAACAAAGTTCTACAAGCAGTTAGAGAAAAGAAACAAATCACATACAAAGGAAAACCCAACAGAATCACAGCAGACTTCACAACACAAACCATCAAGGCAAGAAGAGCTTGGAGTGACATATTCCAAGCCCTAAAAGAAAACAGCCTCCAACCCAGATTGATGTACCCTGCAAAACTATCTTTCAAAATCGATGGAGAAATAAGATACTTTCACGACAAAGACCACCTTAAGAACTTTGTGAATACCACACCAGCACTCCAAAAGATTTTACACAATAGCCTAGGAACAGACATTTAGGATCACAACCCCAGGAAGCAAAGCAGAATGAACCCATCTGGCATGACAAGAAATTAAATGTAAAGGAGGAGAACCCAACAAAAAGAAAAAGTCATGGAAATGACAAGTCAATATGTTTCAGTTATAACCATCAACGCTAATGGTCTCAATTCACCAATCAAAAGAAATAGACTGGCAGAATGGGTCAAGAAGCAAAATCCAACAATATTCTGCATACAAGAAACACACTTAATTCAAAAGGAAACTCATAGACTGAAAGGTAAAGGGTGGAAAACAATACTCCATGTGACAGGGACCCAAAAAAAGGCAGGAATAGCTATGCTCTTTGCAGATCAAGCAGATTTCAAACCAACACTGATTAAGAGAGATGAAGAAGGACACTACATCTTTGTAAAGGGAAGAATACAAGAGGAAGAGATGACAATCATAAATATTTATGCACACAACACTAGTGCGCCCAACTGTATAAAACAAATACTAAAGGACATGAAAAGTCATATATGCACTAATACAATTGTAGTAGGGGACTTCAATACCCACTGTCACAAATAGATAGATCAATACAGATCACAATAGATAGACAAAAAATAAGTAACGAAATACTAGAACTCAATCAAACTCTTGAATAAATGAACTTAACAGATGTTTACAGAGTGTTCCACCCCACAAAATCAGAATACACATTCTTTTCAGCTGCACATGGGTCATTCTCCAAAATAGACCACATACTCACACACAGAACATGTTTAAGGAAGTGCAAAGGAATTGAAGTTATCCCCTGTATAATCAGACCATAGTGTGATGAAATTGGAGATCCATAGCAAAAGAAACTAAAAAAATTTCATAAACATGTGGAAATTGAACAACACATTTCTGAATAACCAATGGGTCACAGAGGAAATTAAAGAAGAAATCAGACAGTTCCTTCAGTTAAATGACAATGACAATACAACATATTGGAATCTATGGGACACAATGAAAGCAGTCTTATGAGGGAAATTCATAGCAGTGAATAGGCATATTAGGAAAACAGAATGAGCCCAATTAAACAACCTGATGCTGAACCTCAAGCTTCTAGAAAAAGAAGAGCAGGACAACCCCAGAGCTCATACAAGGGAGGAAATTATAAAGATCAGAGGAGAAATCAGTGCAATGGAAACTAAGAGAACCATACAAAAAAATGAATGAAGCCAAGAGTTGGTTCTTCGAAAGAATCAACAAAATTGACAAACCCTTAGCCAACCTTATCAGAAAAAGGAAAGAAAGGCCAAAATCCATGCAATTAAGAATGAAAAGGGTGAAATTACAACAGACCCAGCAGAAATCCAGAAGATCATCAATACCTACTTCCAGAACCTATACGCCAATAAGATGGAAAACAGAGAAGAAATGGACAGATTCCTAGATACATATGAATTACCAAAGTTGAACGAAGAAGACCTAAAAATTCTAAACAACCCAATATCAACCAATGAAATTGAAAATGTAATTAAAAACTTATCAACTGAGAAAAGCCTGGGCCCTGATGGCCTCACTGCTGAATTCTACAAGACATTTAGAGAGGAACTGCTGCCACTACTGTTGAAACTCTGCAATGAACTTGAAAGGGAACCCATACTCCCAAATTCATTCCTGGAAGCAAGCATCACCTTGATCCCCAAAGCAGAGAAAGACCCAACCGAAAAGGAGAAGTATAGGCCAATCTCATTAATGAACACAGATGCAAAAATCCTTAATAAGATACTGGCAAATAGAATGCAGAAGATCATCAAGAACATCATACAACCTGATCAAGTGGGATTCATCCCAGGGATGCAGGGATTGTTCAACATATGCAAATCAATCAATGTAATACACTATATCAATAGAGCCAAGGACAAAAACCATATGATTATCTCCATAGATGCAGAAAAAGCATTTGACAAAATCCAACATGCATTTAGGATAAAAACCCTGCAAAAAATTGGAATAGATGGTCTCTACCTCAAACTGATAAAAGCCATCTATGAAAATAGCCAATATCATACTAAATGGTCAAAACCTGAAATCCTTCACACTAAAATCAGGAACAAGACAAGGATGTCCACTATCACCACTCTTCTTCAATATAGTTCTGGAAACATTAGCCACGGCAATTAGACAAGAGAAAGAAACAAAAGGGATAAAGATAGAAAATGAAGAAGTCAAATTGTCATTATTTGCAGATGACATGATACTCTATATAGAAGACCCCAAGAACTCCACCAAAAGCCTTCTAGACTGAATAACCAAATTCAGTCAAGTAGATGGTTACAAGGTCAACACACAAAAATCAATAGCTTTCCTCTACACCAATGACAGACTCACTGAGAGAGAAATAGGCCAAATCATTCCTTTCACAATAGCATCCAAAAAACTGAAATACCTAGGAATCAACCTAATGAAAGAAATCAAAGACCTCTTCTCTGAAAACTATGGCACTCTGAAAAGAGAGATTGAAGATGATATCAGAAAATGGACAGACATCCCCTGCTCCTGGGTAGGAAGGATTAATAGAGTGAAAATGGCCATACTTCCAAAACTGCTCTATAGATTTAATGCAATTCCAATTGAGATCCCACCAGCATACTTCAAGGACCTTGAGAAAATAATCCAAAAATTCATTTGAAACAAGAACAGACCCAGAATAGCAAAAGCAATTCTAGGTAACAGAGACATGGCAGGGGTATCACAATCCCCAACCTGCAACTCTACTACAAAGCTACTGTGATAAAAACAGCGTGGTACTGGCAAAGAAACAGACTTGAGGACCAGTGGAACACATTAGAAGATGCAGAAACAATGCCAGATACACTCAGCCATCTCATCTTCGATAAAGGAGCCAAACACCCTCACTGGAGGAAAGATAGCCTCTTTAATAAATGGTGCTGGAAAAATTGGGCTTCAACTTGCCAAAGATTAAAACTAGACCTATATCTCTCACCATGCACTAAATTAAAATCTAAATGGATTAATGATCTAAATATTAAAATAGAAACTCTGAACCAGTTGGAACAGAGATTAGGTAGAACTCTTGAAGACATCAGTGTAGGAAAAGATTTTATGAACAAAGCCTCAGTTGCCCGTGAACTAGCACAAACAATCAACAAATGGGATCTCTTCTTATTAAAAAGCTTCTGCACAGCAAGAGAAACCACCAGCAGTGTGAAGAGACAACCCACAATGTAGGAAAAAAATCTTCACCTGCTTTTCCTCAGACAAAGGTCTACTATCTCAAATATATAAAGAACTTAAAAAGATCAGACCTCTCAAATTTAAAGACCCAATCGAAAAATGGGCATCTGAAATGAACAGACATTTCTCAGACAAAGAAGTAGAAATAGCAAATAAATACATGAAAAAATGTTCAACATCACTGAATGTTGAATGTTCAACAACATTCAAGAGATGCAAATGAAAGCAATGCTGAGATTCCCCCTCACTCCATAAAGAATGGCTACTATCATGAAATCAACCAATAACAAATGCTGGAGGGGCTGTGGGGAAAGAGGAACCCTGCTCCACTGCTGGTGGGAGTGTAGACTGGTGCAAGCACTGTGGAAATCAGTATGGAGATACCTCAAAGAACTAGGACTGGAAGTCCCATTCGACCGCGCTATTCCACTGCTGGGGATCTTCCCCAAAGAATTAAAAGAATCATACCACAGTGATATATGTGTGCCCATGTTCATAGCAGCACAGTTTGTGATAGCTAATCAATTGGAGACTGGATAAAGAAAATGTGGTTTTTTTATAAAATGGAGTACTACTCAGCTATCAAAAATGAGAAATTAGAGACATTTATAGCTAAGTGGATGCACATTGAGGCGATACTCTTAAGTGAAATAAATAGGACACACATGTATAAATACTGAATAGTTTCTCTGGTGTGAGAAACTGAAAGTGTAAATAAGGACTCAAATGTATAATAGGTAATGTGAAATAGGAAGAAAAGGGGCAAAGGGGAAGGAAGTGGGAGGGATAGAGGAAAGGATAGAAGGGAATGGGATTAATATGAGAAAATGGAAAAATAGGAACAAAATCTTTGTAAATAGGGTGGCATGGAGGGGTTGAAGGGAGGCCTGGGCAAGGGTGAAAAATAAGAACCAAGAGAGATTATGTAAAGGTGCAAATTTCCAATGATGAATGTCATTATATTGTATACCTAAAATGTACCAATGATTAGAATGAATAATCGATAATGTAAAATAGGAAGAAAAGGTCCAAAGGGGTAGGGGTAGTGGGAGGGGCAGGGGAAAGGAAAGGGAAAGGAAAAATGATGAGAAATGGAAAAAATGGAAATAAAGTCTTTGTAAATAAGGAAGGGTGGAGGGCGTGAAGGGAGGGCTAGGAATGGGGCAAAAATAAGAACCAAGATGCATTATGTAAAGGTACAAGTTCCCAATGAGAAATGTAATTGTGTTGTATACCTAAAATGTACCAATAAAAGAATTTAACAACAACCAAAAAAAACAATGAGAATTTGACTTTTTTTGGTCTTTAATTTACAGATCAATTGGCATCTGTCTTGATTGGCATGTGCACGTGTACCACCTGCTCAGTCTTCCAAAGCTAGAGGAAGAAGGTTGGTTTTGGTTCTCTTCCTCCACCCCAATTCAATGGCACACCACATGCAGATGTGCTGGCCCAACTATATTATCTCACTGTAATTAAGCAAGTTCTCACCAATGGAATAAGGTGTGTTATGGTCTAGATGTGGTTTGTCCCCCAAGGGTTCGTTTGTTGGGAGCTTGGTTCCCAGTGCGGCAATGTTAAGAGGTAATAGGGTCTTTAAGTGGTAGGGTCTAACGGGAGATGATTAGACTGTTTAGGGCAGCAGTTCCCAACCTTTTTGGCACTGGGGACCAATTCCATGGAAGACAATTTTTCCATAGATGGGGGTCATGGGATGGATTCAGGATCAGATTCTCATAAGGAACACACAATTTAGATCCCTTGAATGTGCAGTTCACAGCAGACTTCATGCTCCTGTGAGAATCTAATGCCCCCACCATCTGATAGGAAGTAGAGTGCAGGCAGTAACAGGAGTGATGGAGAACAGCTGCAAATACGGACAGAGCTTCCTTTGCTCCCCACAACTCATCTCCTGCTGTGTGGCCTGGTTCCTAACAGGTTACTAATCCATATAGGTCTGTGGCCTGGAGTGGGAACCCCTGGTTTAGGGTACTGCCCCTAGAAGAGATTAAGGTACTTCTCTGGGGGGCCTGGTTAGTTCTTTGGATAAAGAATTGTTATAAAAGAACAAGTTCAGGCCCTCCCCAGTCTCTCTGGTTTACTCTCTCACAATGTGATTGCTCACTCTCCCCACAAGCTCCTGCTGTGATGCCAACTGTCATGAAGCCCTCACCAAAGCCAGGACTGTGCTGTTTGGACTTTCAGTCTCCAAAACCATGAACAAAATAAACTTTTCTTTAAATAATACCCAGCCCTAGGTATTTTATTATGGCAAATAGACTAACATAAGGTACTTTAAACAGTACAAGGTACTGCAAACAAACTATTGGTAAATATACATACAAATAACGTAAAGAACAGTAGTGCAAAGGAATGAGGGGTGCTGGCATACCTTTTTATGGGCAAGCCCTTCACCCTTGTACAAGGCAAAAGAAGTAATATACTAATGAAATCTGACAAGAAAATAGTCAAATTATAAATTATCATGCTTTGATAATGTAGATCTAGTGCTCTGTGTGCAGTACCTTGAGAAAGTGGCTAGCGACAGTAGTACTGATTTACAAACAGAAATATACTATAATGCATGATAAAAATATTTTTACTGAGATTGTGTCTTTTTTCCTAGACAAAGGTAGTTCAGTGTAAGACTTGCCAAACTGAGGTTACATCATCCTGTGTCCTTCAAGGCCTGAGTGCAAAGTTCATGTAAGCCTTAGGTAATTAGATTCTGCAAGGGAACACTCTGAATCCCTCAAGAAGATAAAGAAAGAAAACTAAAGTCAGATCACACACTGGCTGGCTGCTCAAGAAAATATTCCCCAAGCACCCAAAGTAAAATTTTCATTAAAACTTTCATATACAATATTTGCCATTCAGTCAGAGCTAAGGGTGAACACATAAGTTAAAGGATATGTTATGGAGAGTAGAGAAAGACCCAGGAAGAAGATGAAGGAGCAAAGATGGGAACAGAACTGGCCCCCTCCACACCTCAACAAGAGAAGAGTCAGAAGTCTTCTATTGTGTGGGGGCATCGCTGGAACGACCCTCTTAAAGCAATGAAACCATCAAGCAGTAGAAGGTAGCAATGACACTATTTGGCTATGCCTAAAATGAAATAAATAAGTCTTCAAAACTTAGTCTAAATAGTACAGAGATATAAGACCTTTCATTTAGAATGTGTTCTCTCTCTTTTTCTCTCTTTCTCTCTCTCTCTCTCTCTCTCTCTCTCTCTCTCTCTCTCTCTCTCTGTGTGTGTGTGTGTGTGTGTGTGTGTGTGTGTGTGTTCAATTTCATTTATGAATTCAATTTCAGAGTCATGGAGGGCAGGAAGGCCCAAATACAGACGCTTAATCATGTTAAAAAGTCTAAATATTTCTCATTTGTAATCTTTAGTCTGAAAAGCACTAGAAATGTAAAGCACTTCTACCTTATTGAGTACAGAAATATTTAGCTTCTTTGCGGAGGGACTCAGGGGACAATCAGCCTGTGACCAAAGAATTTCAGCAATGAATTTAAGGCCCCAAAAACGTGAGGATCACATGCAGCTGAGTAACTCTAATCAAGGCTAAATTGGGGTAGATCTAAAACGACCAGCAAGGAAGACGGAAGAGATCCCTCTTCCAAGTCGAAGTGCAACCAGGAGGCCCGCTTAACACTCCAAGTCCTCCGCTGACCTAGCAGAGGTGAGAACAGGCCCGGACTTGGCTCCCTAGGAACTGGCCTGGGACCCAGGGCCCGGCCGCGCGGGCCGGGCAGCTGGAAGTTCTCTGCTACGGGCCCCCGAAGCCACTGCGCAAGGCTAAGCAGTCTCCTCCCCTGGCCGCCCAGCTCCGGAATGCCAGGCCTAGGAGTCAAAGTCGAGGTCGCAGAGGATCCAGGCCCACGCAGCGCGTCCCAGGGTCCGCGGAGCCCAGGAGCAAGCTTCCCGCGTTTCCCTCCCCGCTCCCCCACCGTCTTCCGAGGGCTCTATGCGCGCAGCAGGTTGGGGAAGGGGCGGGAAAGGGAAGTTGGGGCGCGTACCTCCCAGCGCCCCGCAGAGCCGCAGGCATGCGGCGAGCAGAACAAGGTGGCGGGCCCAGAGCACCTGCATCCCGCCACGGTGACCTGCGCTCGCTCCCGGACGATGGCAGAGCTGCCTGCCTGCGCCGGCGCCTTCCCGCCCCCCGCCTGGGACCCGAAGCCTGGCGAGGGGCGCCGCCCCCAACATCACGGGGGCCGGACCTGGGCGGGGAGAGACTGCTGCAACCTGCAGCTGTTGCTCCCCATCAGCGCTGGATCCCCGGGGGCCGGCCTCCCCCTCCACCCCACCCCACCCCGGCCTCCCCCTCCACCCCACCCCACCCCAAGATGAAATTAAACGTGGCTTGTGTGGGGGCTTGGGCGCAGCCCCAAAAGGGCAAACAGTTCCTGACTCCCGGCTGCATATCTGTAATGGAGTGTGTGTGTGTGTGTGTGTGTGTGTGTGTGTCTGTCAGAGAGAGGGAGACATGTAAGACCGAGGGCCTTACCAAAGGCTCCGAGGAGCTGACTGCAGCGAAGAACACCCGGGAAGGAACACACCGGACAAGTTGGAAAGTAAAACAGACCTTTATTAGTCTGGCCAGACAGCACTCCCAAAGCAAAGTAGCTTAGAGAGGCAACTGGCTCAGAGTCCCAAGCTGTTTTTATAGGGGGGTCTCAGGGGAAGTTGGCAAGCAGAAATACAAAAGCGGAGGAGAGAGATAAAACAGATCTTTTACAGATTGTCCTTAAGATAACATATTGAGATATGGAGGTGGGCAAGCATGACAGAACACTACGCACACAACAGACCTTCCTGGCACAACAACAAGCACATCCCTGGAACTCGATGTCTACCTGATGATCCGTAACAGAAGCAGAAAGTTGAGGCCCTATTACAAAGATGGAGTAACTGTTGTTCAGTCTTACAGACAGAGAAAAGTGACAAATGGAGGATAGGGAGGGTGGCTGGAGGAGTTGGTAGGAGGGAAAAGATTCCTGCTGGAGGTAAGAATCCTAGCCTGGCCTTGATTCAAATGTCAAGGTGCGCTTCCGGAGGGAGGGGTTGCTTTTCTCTTTATCTATTACCAATGTATGCCTGGTGCAGAGACATTTGTAAATATGTGTTGAATGAAAGCAAATGGGAGGAGAGAAGGCTGCCTAATCATTCTTTCTCAAGAAAGGTTTTGTTTTGTTTCTTTCAAAGAACAGTCCCTAAATTAGATCATTACATGTTTGGAGCAACTACTTATCAGAAAAATTAATCAAGGCCCAAGAGTCAATGTGTAGTGGCAGTCATGATCACAGATCATCAAGAGGAGAAACCTACCTAGGTCAGGTAAAAAATGACTTAAGTCGGACCTGAAGAGATAGTTTGACAAGAGGAGCCCAGGACCTTCTAAAACCAGCTTTCCTAGCCCAGCGTTTCCTCTGTGACACTGGTGTTAGTTAAAATGGCAATTCATATGCTGCCAAGACAGTCAAAGCTAATGGTATTTTGTTTCTAATAAAATTTATGACTTCATTTCCCTTTTTAGTTCTACAATAAAGTACTTTTTAAGCAGAGAATTGACCTTTTCTTCAGTGGATCATCTGGGAGGCCACTGTTGTACTTCTGAGATGTGTTTTGTCTACCCAGTCACCCTCCATTCTCCTGTCCATTCTCCTGGGAACATCACCCCCCTTGATTAGGCGAAGGGCTCTTTACTTACTGTCCCCACTGTATGTGGGAAATGGGAGTGGGTTGCTTTCATGACCTTTCCAGCCACTTTCAGGCCCAGTCATCCTCTGTGTAAACTCTCAGGAAAGTTCCAATGGAAAAAGGTCTGCTCCTCTCTGGAGGGGAAGCAGGAGAACTCTAAATTGCCAAGCCCTCTGCCTTTTCAAAGAAGCTATTGTACAATAAAAAGAGAGCAGACATAGAGAAGGTTTGCAGCATAGGCCTGAATCTGTTATCTCCATTCATCTCTGAGACCTGCTGAGTCCTAATCTTTGCTAGGGTTTGCTTATGTGCTCAGTGAAGTCTCATTTTAACCTAAACTAGAACCATCTGGCTTCCATACCTGCAAAAGAATCCTCTCAACTTTAATCCAAGAGCGATTTATATCTAACTCTGGTTTGTGTTCAGCAGGCCATATATTTGCCAGCCCTGAGATGAGAAGCAGGTAAACTTTATGGCCAATGACAAACTTTAACATGACTGTCAACTACACAGACTATCTTCAGATCTGCAAGGCACTAACATGCTGTTGACTTTTTCCTTCAAGCAATGGCACTCTCTGCATGGGTATAGGACATGCTTGACCCATGTATGTTCAAGACAGATAAGGAGTGAATGGCCACAGGAGCAGCTGATGGAAGAAAGTCGGTGGATAAATATCCAGGCTTCTTCTCCCTGAGCCAGGACAACTCCAAAGTGAGCTCTAATAGGTCTCATAGAGGTTTGAGGTCTACTTGCCCACAGCCAGGAACCTGGTCATTAATGTATCTGGGGGTCTTTCTTCTGCATACTCAGTCACAAAACCTAATAAGATTGGAGTTAGTAGGAAATTCTGCTCTAGAATCCACAGTGTCATAGTTAAGAACCTGGCCCCTGGCTTTGCATTCCAGGTGTATCTGAAACCTGCTACTCTTAGCCACTATGGTTCTCACCATTTACAACTTAACTTAAACCAAACACAACCTAGACCTCTGTTTCTGCCTTCTTAAAATGTGATCACACCACATCTCTCCACTCCTTCCAGCTTTAGCAATCTAAAGTTTACATTTAGAATGTAAGTTGATAAGCACAGAATTTGGCCTTACCTCAGGCTGACTCTGTCCTACCAAAGTGTATAGGAGATGCAGCTTGTGATAAGGTTTGCCAAGGGCTGAGAGGCTAGCTCAGCTCATGCTAACCCAGGCATAAAAAATTTCTCCTGGAAAGCTCTGGTATTTACATAAATCTAAAAGCACAGAAAACACAGAACAAGATTCCCAAAGAGGCTTATACTGTCACCGAGGTCTCACAAGGTGGCCTCTACTGAAATGTCATCTCTGGCTGTCATGAGCTTCGTCTCTTGAAAGACCTAGTGAAAATCCTAGCTCAAACACTAGTAAGTGACAATGGTATGAGACCTTGGACAAATCGCTTAAGTGCCCCAATTGTCTCTGTCTATAAAATGAAGACAATCATGCTGATCCCATAAGGTATGTTGTGTGGTTTATCAAACTCATGAGAATTAAGTATTGAACATGGTGCATGGCTTGTGGTAAGATTCACTGGGGCACCATTATACCTGGCAGCCCAACCAGGCCCTCTGCCAGCCTGTAAGCACCCTGACTAGACACACACTCCTGAGAATGAGCCATCTTTTATCTTTCCTTTAAGATAAAGCACTTACCATCAACCTACCTGTGTACACTGCTAAAAACTACTCATGCTATCCATATTAGTAATCTCTGTCATTACTAGTGCTGATTTTCCTGAGACTGTAAAACCCTAGACCAGGTGGATGAAAGCTGTAGGTCTGGTATTAGATGTATAATAAGTCACATATGCTGCATCTGCTTCCTTCGGTTTCCTTCTTTATAAAATAAAAGGGAGATTAAAAGATCTATAAACTTCCTTCAAGCTCAACATTTTATGTTCTAGTCATTGGTTTGGAGACAGCTCTACCATTTAAATAAAGCTCTTTTTAATTAACACACAAAGAAACTGGAAATGTTTATATTTCTTTACATAAGCCAAGTCTGTGATTGCTAATAAACTTGGACCTTTAATTTAGCAAAATCATTCAAACAGTCAAAAAGATAAGACTAGGAATTATCTTCCTGTAGAGTACCACTTACTCCAATTTATCACTTAAATACTTCCAAGATTAAATGTAGTCTCTATTATCTGGGCAAGAAATCCATCAACATAAAGGTTACACTTTAGTCATTTTGACCGGCACCAGTGACAGGAGTTCCTCTATTCAAATATTGGCCTAAATACTGTTCACTCAGAAATAAAGGTATAGAAGGCACAGAACAAATATGCATTAATTCAACGAATATTCATTAAACTCTTCCAAATACCAAAGGCACATGAAAGATGTTATGGTGCAAACAATTAGAACCCTTGCTTTCAAGGAAAGATCAATTAGAGCCTTACCTAACTGTATTGTCCTATGACCAGAAGATGCTGAAATACTAACTTGAGGCATTCAATTAGAGGCCCTGCTTTCAAGGAAGTTGTGATTTACAGACTATGATAAGACATGTACATAAGTAATTTTAATAAATTTGAATTAGAACTCAGTTTAACCTCTGAGCTCAAAACTCTCAGGAACTTTCCAAATTATACCCTGTTGATGGTGGAACTGACATAAGCAGCCATGTCAGATTTTCATAACCCCTTACCTGCTGACTCCACATGATTGGGCCAGGTGGATTCCTGGCCTAAGGAACATGACCCTGGGAACAAGAATGTCAAAAATGATTCTGATTCTTTTCAAAATTTTCCACCAAGAAGCATAAACAGAGTAGTGCTTTGGCAGCAGTCATAGGGCCAGTAAGTTAATGGAGATAACACCTTCACAATGACATCTCGTATTCTAGCTAAAAACCCTTTCCACCCAAATTATGGAGGAACAAAGATCATGTATCAGCAGAGAAACACCCTTGCCACAGTCTCAGACTTTACTGAGCGGACACTGGTACCAGGCCCCAGAGAAAAATTAATTGTAAGAGACAGAGCAGAAGACATTAGCTATGTACTGGTTCTACAGCTACCTGTCTTGTTCTTGAAGTCCAGGTGTACTTCCTGAACTTTGTTTCCATGAAATTTTCCTGAGTTCTTTTAATAAATTCATACTTTACCAGGGCTAGTATACAGCTCTAACTCCACAGATTCAAACATTCATGAATCATGACTTTCTTTTTCCAAAATTCAAGTTGATTTCTATTTTTGACCTCCCAATGGGTTGTGGTTGTGAAAACTACATCTCAGTTGACTAAGGATTTTAATTCTGCACATCCTAAAGCTCTGTGGAACTTAAGTAGTGTAAGACATTAGATTGGACTGGAGAAAGGGTGAGCCAATTGTTTACTTCAAGACACTCTCACCCTCATGCGGGCACCTGCTGAGACATTCTTTATCCATGCAGGCCCCATGGAGACAGGTTCATTCCCATCCTAAATTATTGGCCAACAACCCCTTCCATTTTTCCCAAGCCACTTTGAATGTTTTCAGGCCATTTCTGGCACAGAAACTGTGAAGCAGGTTAAAGCTCTGGCTGTCAACACTAACCACACAGATGTTTTTTCTTTCCTGAGAGATTTTGCAGCCCAAAATCTAGATGTGGGGTTAGGCTGCTTCCTTGAGGCTCTGACTTTCTTTAGTGCCCACCAGTGACACCAGTGACTTCTCCCTGACTATTCTGTCTCCCAACCCAGATTTGACCTGCTGGATAGTGAGAAGGGGCAACATTGAAGAGACCAGGATGAGTTGTAGACACTTAGCAGAAAGAGGTATGAAGTCATGAGGTTCATTACTGAAAAATAATATTATGGCTCATGTAGATCTAAGTGGCAGAGTGGGACTTGTATTTGCTGTATTAAGGGACTAAGGAATGCTAAGAATTCTCAAGGAACCTACCCTACTTCCAGAATGGCTGACAAATGTTTGAGTTGGAGCCAATTTCTTCGAGGCGATGACTGTGTCCTAAGTGAGCACTGATGTGTGAAAATGAGGTGGACTCTCAGAAGTCACTGTTAGTTTCAGAAATCCAGTGTCCAAAAGTAGCTCTGGGGCTGGGGATTTAGCTCAGTGGTTCTGCCGCCTGCCTCGAAAGCACAAGGTCTCAAATTCGATCTCCAGTACCAAAAAATAAGTTTTAAAAAAGTGGCTCTGGGTGCTTTCAATCTCCTGGAAAGTTAACAGGAGGAAAAAATGGCAATTGAAGACGTCTTAGAGTTTGCTGCAATGATTAAATTCTCTCTGCATGCTAGAAAGCTGCCTAAGGAAAGCTAAGGATTACTTGAGAGTATTATGATTTTTTCCTGAGGAGAGCAGTGCAATTTCTGCTGGGCCAACTACAGCAATCATGAGCTCCCTTGTTACCCTGCAAAACCTACATGGACCCTTAGTCTGATCTAAACTTAGTGACCTGAGTCACTGAGTCATATGCTGGGAGGAGCCACATCCAGGCTAGAGGAAGATCTCTGCACAGCCCAAAGAGAGTATTTCAAGATAGTTGTTCTAAGTAGAAAAGGGAGATGCTCTCCAACTAGGAAAGTGTAAATATTTCCTAATTTTCCTGAGTTGTGGGAAGGTAAACATTTTATGGGAGATTCTATCCAGAAAAAGAGAACCCAGACTTAATGTAGAAGCTGAGACATATTTAATACAGGGAAAAGAGCTTGGGAAATCAGATGACTACTGTATTGGAGCCAGTCTGACTCTGCAGGAACCTAAGCTCATGCAGCCCCCTTTTCCCTTCTGAGCCCACAGAACTCTCAAGGTCAAGTTTAAATAATAACTGCAAGTAGGATAGAAATGACTAGCTGAAAAGAAGTTTGGGCAATAACCCCATTATTTAAGAAGGCAGCTTAAATAATATAGCCTTGATTATGTAAACGGAGAGAGTTTCAAATCCCAGCTCCACCGCTGGACAAAGCAAATTGTTTATCCTTTCTTTGTGTCCCAGTTTTGTCATCTAAAAAATAGGCATAGTGTAGCACTTCTCCCTGTAGGGATGTTGTAAGGGTTAAATGGGATTATTTATACACTATGCATGATCCATGATGGTAGGCAGCCTGTTAACTATTCCTGTTGCCTTTTAGCACAGCAAGATAGCCCTTCCTTGAAGACCACTGATCAAAGACATGCAAAGACTAAAGGGAAAAGGAAATAGCTGGGTGGGGGGAGATGTAGGGGTTTACTTCATTTAAAAATATTGCTGCATCATACTTGTTTGCTTGGGATCCAATGAAGACCTCACCTTGAACTAAAAGCCATAAATAATGAACAGGAGAACAAGGGCCCCTTTTTATATTTGAGGTGGACTGTGATCCATGAAGATGGGGTAAGGGGGCCCAGGTGAAGGCTGGTACCGCCAGCTGTGCTCTCTTCCTTGGGAAGCACTTTCTGCTCTAGAGATAACAGAAAACTGAGTTCTGGAAAAAAAAAAAAAAGAGGGGGTGGCATCTCTGGATGTCAGGACAGTGCGTAACTTCTCAAACTGGCTCAGTTTATCCCCATCAAGCACACATGCATGTTCTTCCCCACCAGCAACACCTTTGTCTTCCATCCTTTCTTGAGCTCAAGAGTGTTTTAAGAATTACGAGAGACAATTTTCGTTATGGATAAAATAAACTGGGGGCCAGGCTAGGTAGGATCTTGCTTCATGGCCTCACTGGTGATACCCCAGTGAGAGGTAAGTCCTCACTGGATACCAACAGAAGGAATAATGAGCTTCCTCTCAGAGCACAAGCCAGGGTGAGTGCTCTCTGCTGATGATGGAGGAGCCCTGAACTAACCCAAGCAGATCCTCCACCCTTGGCTAGGCCCACCTGACAGTAAAGCTTTTGCCAACTTCCTCAGTATCAGCTCTTGGGGAATTTCCTATTCCCCCACTTATTTATTCTATCCTCCTCCCTCTATCCTTAGTCACTGTTCTCCTTCAACTGCCATAATCTCTTTGGATCTCCTCTCTGCACTCTGCTGCATTTGTTTACTGTCTCACAGATGGATTCAGCTCAGGAAAACGTAGACAGAGCCCCCAAGTCATTATAGCTTTTGTGTTCCATGAAGTATAAGTTTTATGGGAATGGAATTCAGGATGCTGTCTTATTGACTTTTCTCGCCACTGGGATAAAATACCTAACACTTGCAACTTAAAAGAGGAGGGGTCTATTGTGGCTTATCATATGTAGAGTTTTCAGTCCATAGTTGGTTTGCTCCAAGGCAGAGCTGCATGGTGGAGGGGACTGGGCAAAGGAAAGCTGCTCACCTCATGGCATTAAGGAAGGGAGGGAGGAGATATGCTCTTCCAGGTCATACCTCCAGTGACCTTCCTCTTCCATCCAGACCCTGCCTCCTAACAACAAGTCAGCTAAACCACCATCATGATACCATTGCTTTCCAAAGCCCTGCCTAGGAACACATGAGGCTTTGGGGAAACAGCCATTTATAAACCATTTCAGACATAGACATCATAACCTATTAAATTATAAGTGAAAGGGTGCTCACAAAGAGAAAAACTACAAAATAATACCTCAAATTAGTATTTCAGGGCCGGGGATCTAGCTCAATGGTTCCGCTCCCTGCCTCTCAAGCCCAAAGACCTGAGTTCGATCCCTGGTGTCAAAAAAAAAGAAAATAGTATTTCAGCATCTTCTGGGCATAGGACAATACAGTTAGGTAAGGCTAACTGGCCTGTTCTTTGCCACTTTTTAAGTCAACAGCTCAGATCAAAGATGTAGCATTTAGAAACATTCTGAATTTTGATTCAAGCTTATCTAGGGACTAGGTCATGAGGTCTAAACTCACTAGAAGGCTGGTGTCTAGTCAGAGAGAGGAGGAGAACCGGCAAAGTGCAGGACCTCTGAAGTACAAAAAGGAGAAAGTTTTAAGGAGTGATTATGATCACCAAGATGAGCCTGGAAATGACCACTGTGTAACTCCTCAAGAACTGTAACTGAAAAGGTCATTGACAGAAGTTAGTTGGACATGAATAAATAAAAGATTGGGAAAGTATTGGAAGTTGATGCTATGTCATACATACATTTGAGAAATTTAACTTTTTAAAAAACTTCATGTCTCATCTGGTTATCACCTCTTGTTTTGCTGTAAGTGATAAACACCTTATCATTACGGGAGTATAAACAATTTTCATACAATACAGCTCGATGCAATTATGGGGGTCAAACCACCATCAGCATTTCAAAAGATTTATTCAACAAAATGAGAAATTCTGGTAATGAGTCTCTGAGATCTCTCCCAGCTCTGACATTCCGTGATGCATTGAACCCTTGGACCATCACGAATGAACCTTTACAGAGCCCCTTCAGTAACCCTGAATACACAGAGATGGCCCTTGATTAGCCACAGTGGGAATTTTTGTAACCTTCCCATGACTGGTGAATCCTCTGCTCCCAACTGCCCTGTCTCATTCTTGGCTTTGCTCAGAATCAAGTCTTCATCAGACCACAGGCTGTGATACGAAGCCACCCACCAAGCAATAAAAAGTCTCACATAGCCAGATCTGAGTGGTAAACTGCTCCCCACAAACCTACCCACAAGATTCATAAGAAGTCAGGCCCCACACAAAAGCCAGATACTGAGTCCCAAAGCTCCAAGGTAATTTATGGCCACTTAATATGTGAACTTCTCAGCAACTGGAAAACCAGAGCTTGCCTCTACTACCCTTCCCCATTGGACAGCCCCAGGGCTCAGACATAATACCAGCAGGCACCAGGCCTTGTTAGGGAAAAAACATTTCTGCTGAACTTGCATGTCTAATACAAAGCTGCCTTCTGGTAACCCCAGTTAAAGAAATAGAAGAAGCCACAGGAAACTATTTTGGGCTATCTTGGAACTTCAAAATTGATTTAAAATTGTTGAACTCTGCTTTCCAAAGAACCATTTACTGCTGTTTTGCTTCTCCCTTACGCAATTTACGCAAATGACTCAGTCTGAACTTCACCCCATAACTGGGTGAGACTTAAACAGAAAAGTACCCTGAAGAAACTCCTTGGCCATGCAGTCCCTCCAGATCCATCTCTAAGTATTTTTATGTCAGAAATAAAGAGCCTCGCTGGCGTTTCTCCCCCTGCCCCACAGTCCCTTTTCAGCCCACCTGCTTATAATTCTGTGTCTCTCTGGTGCCTTCTGCAGGAAGGAGAAACAGCCAAGTATTGCATATTTTCGCGTGAGGATTCATTGTAAAGCAGTGGTGATAACTGTCTACAGAAAAGATGACAAGTGAGCAACCTGAGAAAGCCACCATGAGAACATAGAGGTCTAGGTATGTGTGTGGGGATGAGGAGCCAAAGGTGTCCGTTAATAATGTTCAACAATGCTGAAGGCCTCAAGGAAGGTCAGGTAAGAGATACAAACCAACAGTGGCTATGGTCATTTCAAGGACAGAGCTAACCTTGATGAAAGTAGCTTTACTAGCTCAGTGGGAGACAGAAATTATACTGCCCAGAGTGGATGGGACACAAAGAAGAGTAGACATCATGTGCAGATGTGACTGCAAAGAGTTTGGGTTAGATGAGTAGGAGGAAAGGTAGATTGTTGGGTAAGATGATCGATCATAAGATCAGAAAAGGAATGCTTTGGATTAGAGCATGCTTGAGAAAAGAGAGAGAGAGAGAGAGAGGAATGGGAGTGGAGAAGAGGGGCTGAGTAGGGTGGTGGGGCAGAGCAGAGGCCAGGAGAGGAGAAAGACAGGACAGCATGGGGTCCAGATGTAAGAGGAGCTTTATCTGACCTAAAGTGGAAGGGAAGATTAATCTAGGCAGACAACAGATTAACAGGTCAGAGTACAAGAAATTGGACTTAGCTTCTGTTTTCTCTATGAAATGAGTTGCAAGGATGCCTAAGTGTAAGGAGCATAATACAAGTCTGGGGGGGTGGGAATTATCCTTGGGTTTTCTTCCTTCCCCTCTGTTATACAAAATTGTTTATGAGTTGATTGACCATTACTACAGGTGCATCCAAGACAGTCCTAATTTATTCCTCTTGTCCTGTTATAACTATTTGTAGTCCCAGTTGGAACAATTAAGTATATAGTATCCATACGTGTGTGTGTTTGTGTGTGTACAGTCATCCTCTCATATCTCCAGGGGATTGTTCTAGGGCCCCTCATAGATTCCAAAATTTGATGATACTCAAATCCCTTATATAAAAAGACTTAGTGTTTTCATATATCCTATTTACATCTTCCCCTTACTTTACTTCTTATAGTGTATTTTATTGACACATAATATTTATACATATTTAAAAGGTACAGTGTAATGTTCCAATTTGTGTATGTACTAATCACCTCAGTGCAATAATCATGTCCATCACTTTAAACTTTTATCATTTCTTGATGATAAGTACCTTCAAATTCTTCTATTTTGAGATAAATAATGATTATTGTTGATTTTGTTTGTCATACTATGCCATAGAACATCAGAACTTATTCCTCCTGTCAAACAGTAACATTGTTCCTGTTAATCAACCTCTCCCCTTACATATTCCCCTCTATTTCTACCCCGTCACTGGTAGTCACTATTCCTTTTTGCAATTTCTTTGAAATCAAAATTTTTAGATATGAGATCATTATGCTACCTGTGCATCCAAACATGGCCCAAATTACCTGTTTCTTTCCATCTGTTTTGTTGCTCTAAACCAAATCACCCTCACTCTGATTCATATCCCCAGGGTTTGGAACACTGGCTGACACATAGCAGGTATGCAACAAATATCTGATGAAAAATAATTTTATTTCATAGGATAACACTTGAATGTCAAGCACTCCTTTTACAGCAGAATTCAGATACCTTGGAGAAAATTTAGAAGTTAATAAAGTGTACATAAAAGTATCCCAAAATGCTTCTCTGGGAACCCTCTTATTCCTCTCTTGTCTATAATTTCTTATAATAAAAACTTCTTTTAAAGAAAGAATTCTGTGGAAGTCATCACAGAGAAAAATAAATCAATGATGGCAACTTCAATGACTGTTCTCCAGAGCATTTGGGAGCAAGGCCTTAAGATGAAAGAAGAAAGTTAAAGACAGGCAGATTACCAGAGCCAGTGGAATTTCTTCCAGCTCTGGAGACAAAAAGTGGTCTAAGGTACTTCTTTCAGCCAAGATTATGCCAGGATATGTCTATCAGAATAATCCACACAGAAGTGCCTTATAGCAACGGAACAGTTTCTAAACTGTTACAGGAACAGTTGCAAAAACTGTGGAAGGGGACATTCTGAATAACACCAATAAAGTATCCTGGGTTCCTCACATTTTCTAGCCCTGTAACTTCATCATCTCTCCCTCCTATTTAGAAATTGAGTGATACTTTCTATTTTTACAAAATAGTATAAGTTCTGAGTCAAGAACCTATGGGATGAAGTGAATATCCTGCTTCTCTTCCTTTTCTTTTTCTTTTTTTTTTTTTTTGGTACTGGGTATTGAACCCAAGACATTGTGCTTGTGAGGCAGGCAGCAGCACCACTGAACTAAATCCCTGGCCCCTCTTCCTTCTTTTCTACTTGTAAGAGAATGAGAACTAACAGGTGGGTTTTTCTAAAATCAAAGTCCTTAGTTACCCATACATGAAGCATTCAGCTAGCATGTCCAGCTGCTTGAAAACTGTTCTTTGATGAAGAAATAATCAAAAGACAACTGTGCCCAGCCCTCAGTCTCACTCAGTTATCTTTCTTAAGAGTCAAGAGATCCTCCTGATGGTGGATCACTTAGCAGACAGCCATTTCACAGAACATAGGAGGAATGAACTGCATCCCTCCTCAGGAAGCTTGTTTTCCCAAATGAGACTTTTAAACAAAATCTTTTACTCAGCTCATCCCCAGAGTTATCACTGAAGGCTTCTTACATTGTTGCAAATTGACCTAAATCCACTTGGCCCTTCAGCAAATGTTAGGCTCTTTTTCAGTACATGTTGTAAGTTGATACCCTAGTCATTCTAAGAGGGATAGGGTTAGACATCCCCTTCACAACCTCACTTTTGAATGCAGAACAACAGGAAAAGGGACAAATTCCATCCAAAGTCATAGTTCAGTCCCACAGTCTGGCTAGAAGAAGAGGTACTACTCTCTTTCTTGGCCACATACCTATCTCTTACATGAAAGGTATATCCCCTCGAGTTGCGCAGAACACGCCAAATCAGCCTGCACCCCGGCAAAAAACTACTGGACATCTCCCCCCCGCCCTGCCCCCCCCCCGCTCCTCTGTACAGCCACCTGGTTCCACACTACAAAGACGCAGAAGACACCAGACCACCAGACCACTACTGAGTCCTGCTGCTCCCGGCCCAGAGGTAGGGGCCTCTGAGCCACCATCCCACTGCTCCTGGTCCAGAGGAAGGGGCTTCCTGGTCACCATCACTCCCACTCCTCCCAGCCCAGAGGATAGGGCTTTTGGGCCACCTTCTGTCCCCCTGCTCCTGGCCCAGAAGAAGGGGCTTCCAGGCCACCATCCCTCCCATCACTTCTGGCCCAGAGGTAGGGGCTTCTGAGCTGCCATCCCACTGTTCCTGGACCAGAGGAAGGGGATTCCCAGCCACCATCCTTACCGCTGCTTCCAGCCCAGAGGAAAGGGCTTTTGGGAAACCATCCATAATGCTGCTCCTGGCCCCTGTCCCACCTCTCCCAGCTCAGAGGAGGTAATCCGTGCAGGCGCCAACAGCACCCCCCTCCCAGTCAAAATGAGAAAACACTTAAATAAGTCTCAAAACCAGACTTCCAGATCACCTACAGCAACCCCAAAGGGAAATGAGATGGAACACTCTGATACTCAACCACCTGGACCCACTGAACTGGCAACAAAAGGGGATCTGAAAAAAATGAAATCAGAAATAATTTCTCAGATAACAGGAGAAATTGTGCCCCTAGTGCAAGACATGATTAATAAATCTAGAGAGGAGCTCAGGAACATGATGGAATCCCAACATAAGAAACAAATGGAATCCGTAAAACAGATGCAAATAGATTTCCAGGACATGAAAAACTCCATTGAAAGTCTCTACAGCAGAATGAGCCAATGTGAGGACAGAATTTCAGATAGAGAAGATAAGATTGCAATTACTGACCAGGAAAAGAAAAATTGCTTCCAAATTATAAGGGAATATGAGAAATCAATCCAGCAGCTGCTAGATGATGCAAAGAAGAATAACATAAGACTGATTGGGCTCAATGAAGAAACAGGAGAGAGTGGAGATGACATGAAAAATCTCTTCACAGAAATAATGGCAGAAAACTTCCCAAGCAGGGGAAAAGAGCTTGACATACAGATAAGTGAGGCATATAGGACTCCAAATAGCCTTGATCAAAAAAAATCTATACATAGGCATATAATTGTTAAGATTCCAGAAACTCAACAGAAGAACAAAGTTCTACAAGCACTCAGAGAAAAGAAACAAATCACATACAAAGGAAAGCCCATCAGAATCACAGCAGACTTCGCAACACAAACCATCAAGGCAAGAAGAGCTTGGAGTGACATATTCCAAGCCCTAAAAGAAAACAGCCTCCAACCCAGATTGATGTACCCTGCAAAACTAGCTTTCAAAATGGATGGAGAAATAAGATACTTTCATGACAAAGAGCACCTTAGGAACTTCGTGAATACCAAACCAGCACTCCAAAGGATTTTACACAATAGCCTAGGAACAGACATTGAGGATCACAACCCCAGGAAGCAAAGCAGAATGAACCCATCTGGCATGACAAGAAATTAAATGGAAAGGGGGAAAATCCAACAAAAAGAAAAGGTCATGGCAATGACAAGTCAATATGTTTCAGTTATAACCATCAATGTTAATGGTCTCAATTCACCAATCAAAAGAAATAAACTGGCAGAATGGGTCAAGAAGCAAAATCCAACAATATTCTGCATACAAGGAAAACACTTCATTCGAAAGGAAACTCATAGACTGAAAGGTAAAGGGTGGAAAACAATACTCCATGTGACGGGAACCCAAAAAAGAAACAGGAGTAGCTATCCTCTTTGCAGAGCAAGTGGATTTCAAACCAACACTGATTAAGAGAGATGAAGAAGGACACTACATCCTTGTAAAGGGAAGAATCCAAGAGGAAGAGATGACAATCATAAATATCTATGCACCAAACACTAGTGCACCCAACTATATAAAACAAATACTAACGGACATGAAAAGTCATATATGCACTAATACAATTGTAGTAGGGGACCTCAACACCCCACTGTCACAAATAGATAGATCAACTAGACTAAAAGTAAGTAATGAAATACTAGAACTCAATCGAACTCTTGAACAAATAAACTTAACTGATGTTTACAGAGTGTT
This sequence comes from Heterocephalus glaber, assembly GCF_053883595.1. NCBI lineage: Eukaryota > Metazoa > Chordata > Mammalia > Rodentia > Bathyergidae > Heterocephalus > Heterocephalus glaber. The sequence continues at coordinate 36,415,815 of NW_028258333.1, forward strand.
CCATCCCACAAAATCAGAATACACATTCTTCTCAGCTGCACATGGGTCATTCTCCAAAATAGACCACGTACTCACACACAGAACATGTTTAAGTAAGTGCAAAGGAATTGAAGTTATCCCCTGTATATTATCAGACCATAGTGCGATGAAATTGGAGATCCATAGCAAAAGAAACTCAAAAAATTTCATAAACAGAGCGCAGCGAAGACCTCCGGGCGAGACAGGCAGTGCGGGCGCGGTAAAATGTCGGTTCCAGGACCTTACCAGGCGGCTCCCGGGCCTTCCTCGGTGCCCACTGCGCCCCCATCCTATGAAGAGACGGTGAGAGTTACCAATTACATGCCGACGCCTCCAGCCCCGGGTCCGGGACCGACCACGGGGCTCATGAAAGGCCCGGATGGGAAAGGCGTGAACCCTCCTTTGTATTACACCCAACCAATGCCCGTCCTCAACCCCAGTGCCAACACAACAGTACAGACGGTCTTCGTGCAGCAGCCTGTGTCCTTTTTTGACCGCCCCATCCAGATGTACTGTCCTTCCTGCAACAAGATGATCGTGACTAGGCTGTCCTACAATGCTGGTGCCCTCACCTGGCTGTCCTGCGGGAGCCTGTGCCTCCTGGGGTGCATCTTGGGCTGCTGCTTCATCCCCTTCTGCGTGGATGCCCTGCAGGACGTGGACCACTACTGTCCCAACTGCAAAGCCCTCCTGGGCACCTACAAGCGCTTGTAGAACATGGCCAGGCCTGGAGGGAGCTGCGAGCTGCAGGAAGTTCCCTGAATCTCACCCAGCCCACCCCTGGGACAGGCTCAGCTCCGACGGTCCCATCTCTCCACCTTCATGTCTTCTTTTGGGGGGAAAATATCGCAAAAGTAACAAACCTCCTAACCCCAGAAATTGCTGATTGGAGAGATGCACAGGAGATGCAGAGACATGGACCTTGAGTGTGGGTTCAAGGGTTTCCTGCCGACCCACGGCCCCAAAGCCACCATGACTGTGACGCCGCCCCCTCTGATATCTTCCAGCGATTTGCCTTCCGGCCTCAGTGGGCCCTTCTGTTGGTCTCAAACTAAGAAGCCACAGTTTGCCTTATTTTTGAGACTGTTGTGCCTGGCCCTTGGCTGAACCAGCCTGTAGCACCTGTCATCCTATCCTTCTCTTCCCGCCCCATGACAAAAATCTTGCCTTAGAGACTTTATAGGTTTGCTTCTTAGATTCTGTAATTGCAAACTTTTTTGGCACTCAAACTCACTTTAATTTCTTAATGTTCTTTCAAGGGCAAGGAAGGGCTATTAACACTCATCAGACATAGATCCATGAGGCCATAAATGCAAAATCAAAGAAAATTAGGGCCGGGTTTTATCATTGTTCTGCCTTTCCTTGTTTCCTTCAGATCCTCAGCTCCACTTTATATGAAAGGATTTTTTTTTTAATGGTTAATAGTATTAACAGCTTTCCTGACCTCCTTTTGGTCTTAAACACATTTGAACCTAATTTGGGAAGGAGGGTTTTATAGACTTGTTTTCTGTAACCATATGATGGGGATCATTTTCCCATTTATTAATGCACACTGTGTTTTTGCCTAGTTTGGGAGGGGGTCTTGTATTGCCCAGACTGGCCTTGAATTCCTGGACTCAAAGGATCTCCTCTGCCTTGGCCTCCTGAGTAGCTGGGATTTCACATGCTTATCACTCTGCCTGGCTCCCTTTTTCCTTTTTTAAACAAAAATAAATGGATAAGTTTTTCATTGAAAAAAAAAATTTTCATAAACACGTGGAAATTGAACAACACACTTCTGAATAACCAATGGGTCACAGAGGAAATTAAAGAAGAAATCAGACACTTCCTTCAATTAAATGACAATAACAATACAACATATTGGAATCTATGGGACACAATGAAAGCAGTCTTATGAGGGAAATTCATAGCAGTGAATACGCATATTAGGAAAACAGAACAAGCCCAATTAAACAACCTGATGCTGAACCTCAAGCTTCTAGAAAAAGCAGAACAGGACAACCCCAGAGCTCATACAAGGGACGAAATTATAAAGATCAGAGGAGAAATCAATGCAATGGAGACTAAGAGAACGATACAAAAAATCAATGAAGCTGAGAGTTGGTTCTTCAAAAGAATCAACAAAATTGACAAACCCTTAGGCAACCTTATCAGAAAAAGGAAAGAAAAGGCCCCAAATCCATGCAATTAAGAATGAAAAGGGTGAAATTACAACAGACCCGGCAGAAATCCAGAGGATCATCAATATGTACTTCCAGAACCTATACACCAATAAGATGAACAACACAGAAGAAATGGACAGATTCCTAGATACATATGAATTACCGAAGTTGAAGGAAGAAGACCTAAAAATTCTGAACAACCCAATATCAACCAATGAAATTGAAAATGTTGGGCCGGGGGTTTAGCTCAGTGGTTCTGCCGCCTGCCTAGAAAGCATAAGGACCCGAGTTTGATTCCCGGTACCAAAAAAAAAGAAATTGAAAATGCAATTAAAAACTTATCAACTAAGAAAAGCCCAGGCCCTGATGGCTTCACTGCTGAATTCTACAAGACATTTAGAGAGGAACTGCTGCCACTACTGTTGAAACTCTTCAGTGAAATTGAAAGGGAACCCATACTCCCAAATTCATTCCTGGAAGCAAGCATCACCTTGATCCACAAAGCAGAGAAAGACCCAACTGAAAAAGAGAACTATAGGCCAATCTCACTAATGAACATAGATGCAAAAATCCTTAATAAGATAATGGCAAGCAGAATGCAGAAGATCATCAAGAAGATCATACATCCTGATCAAGTGGGATTTATCCCAGGGATGCAGGGATGGTTCAATATATGCAAATCAATCAATGTAATACACTATATCAATAGAGCCAAGGACAAAAACCATATGATTATCTCCATAGATGCAGAAAAAGCATTTGACAAAATCCAACATGCATTTAGGATAAAAACCCTACAAAAAATTGGAATAGATGGTCTCTACCTCAAACTGATAGAAGCCATCTATGAAACACCAACAGCCAATATCATACTAAATGGTCAAAAAAGGAAATCCTTCACACTCAAATCAGGAACAAGACAAGGATGTCCACTATCACCACTCTTGTTCAATATAGTTCTGGAAACATTAGCCATGGCAATTAGACAAGAGAAGGAAATAAAAGGAATAAAGATAGGAAATGAAGAAGTCAAATTGTCATTATTTGCAGATGACATGATACTCTATACAGAAGACCCCAAGAACTCCACCAAAAGTCTTCTAGACTTAATAACCAAATTCAGTCAAGTAGCTGGTTACAAGGTCAACACACAAAAATCAATAGCTTTCCTCTACACTAATGACAGACTCACTGAGAGAGAAATAGGCCAAATAATTCCTTTCACAATAGCATCCAAAAAACTGAAATACCTAGGAATCAACCTAATGAAAGAAATCAAAGACCTCTTCTCTGAAAACTATGGCACTCTGAAAAGACAGATTGAAGATGATATCAGAAAATGGACAGACATCCCCTGCTCCTGGGTAGGAAGGATTAATAGAGTGAAAATGGCCATACTTCCAAAACTGCTCTATAGATTTAATGCAATTCCAATTGAGATCCCAGCAGCATACTTCATAGACCTTGAGAAAACAATGCAAAAATTCATTTGGAACAAGAAGAGACCCAGAATAGCAAAAGCAATTCTAGGTAACAGAGACATGGCAGGGGGTATCACAATCCCCAACCTGCAACTCTACTACAAAGCTACTGTGATAAAGACAGCATGGTACTGGCAAAGAAACAGACTTGAGGACCAGTGGAACACATTAGAAGATGCAGAAACAATGCCAGATACACTCAGCCATCTCATCTTCAATAAAGGAGCCAAACACCCTCACTGGAGGAAAGATAGCCTCTTTAATAAATGGTGCTGGAAAAATTGGGCTTCAACTTGCCAAAGATTAAAACTAGACCTATATCTCTCACCATGCACTAAACTAAAATCAAAATGGATTAAAGATCTAAATATTAAAATAGAAACTCTGAACAAGTTGGGACAGAGGTTAGGTAGAACCCTTGAAGACATTGGTGTAGGAAAAGATTTTATGAACAAAACCTCAGTTGCCCATGAACTAGCACAAACAATCAACAAATGGGATCTCTTCTTATTAAAAGACTTCTGCACAGCAAGAGAAACCACCAGCAGTGTGAAGAGACAACCCACAATGTGGGAAAAATTCTTCACCTGCTCTTCCTCAGACAAAGATCTACTATCTTGAATCTATAAAGAACTTAAAAAGATCAGACCTCTCAAATTTAAAGACCCAATCAAAAAATGGGCATCTGAAATGAACAGACATTTCTCAGACAAAGAAGTAGAAATAGCAAATAAATACATGAAAAAATGTTCCACATCACTGGTCATTCAAGAGATGCAAATGAAAGCAATGCTGAGATTCCCCCTCACTCCATAAAGAATGGCTGCTATCATGAAATCAACCAATAACAAATGCTGGTGGGGCTGTGGGGAAAGAGGAACCCTGCTCCACTGCTGGTGGGAGTGTAGACTGGTGCAAGCACTGTGGAAATCAGTATGGAGATACCTCAAAGAACTAGGACTGGAAGTCCCATTTGACCCTGCTATTCCACTGCTGGGGATCTTCCCCAAAGGATTAAAAGAATCATACCACAGTGATATATGTGTGCCCATGTTCATAGCAGCACAATTTGTGATGGCTAATCAACTGGAGACTGGATAAAGAAAATGTGGTTTTTTTATAAAATGGAGTACTACTCAGCTATCAAAAATGAGAAATTAGAGACATTTATAGCTAAGTGGATGCACATTGAGGCGATACTCTTAAGTGAAATAAATAGGACACACATGTATAAATACTGAATAGTTTCTCTGGTGTGAGAAACTGAAAGTGTAAATAAGGACTCAAATGTATAATAGGTAATGTGAAATAGGAAGAAAAGGGGCAAAGGGGAAGGAAGTGGGAGGGATAGAGGAAAGGATAGAAGGGAATGGGATTAATATGAGAAAATGGAAAAACAGGAACAAAATCTTTGTAAATAGGGAGGCATGGAGGGGTTGAAGGGAGGGCTGGGCAAGGGTGAAAAATAAGAACCAAGAGAGATTATGTAAAGGTGCAAATTTCCAATGATGAATGTCATTATATTGTATACCTAAAATGTACCAATGATTAGAATGAATAATCGATAATGTAAAATAGGAAGAAAAGGTCCAAAGGGGTAGGGGTAGTGGGAGGGGCAGGGGAAAGGAAAGAAGGGAAAGGAAAAATGCTGAGAAATGGAAAAAATGGAAATAAAGTCTTTGTAAATAGGGAAGGGTGGAGGGTGTGAAGGGAGGGCTAGGAATGGGGCAAAAATAAGAACCAAGATGCATTATGTAAAGGTACAATTCCCAATGAGAAATGTAATTGTGTTGTGTACCTACAATGTACCAATAAAAGAATTTAATACAAAAAGAAAATAAAAATATAAATAAATAAATAAATACTGAATAGTTTCTCTGGTGTGAGAAACTGAAAGTGTAAATAAGGACTAAATGTATAATAGGTAATGTGAAATAGGAAGAAAAGAGGCAAAGGGGAAGGAAGTGGGAGGGGTAGGGGAAAGGATAGAAGGGAATGGGATTCATATGAGAAAATGGAAAAATAGGAACAAAATCTTTGTAAATAGGGAGGACTGGAGGGGTTGAAGGGAGGAATGGGCAAGGGTGAAAAATAAGAACCAAGAGAGATTATGTAAAGGTACAAATTTCCAATGATGAATGTCATTATATTGTATACCTAAAATGTACCAATGATTAGAATGAATAATTGATAATGCAAAATAGGAAGAAAATGTCCAAAGGGTTAGGGGTAGTGGGAGGGGCAGGGGAAAGGAAAGAAGGGAAAGGAAAAATGCTGAGAAATGGAAAAAATGGAAATAAAGTCTTTGTAAATAGGGAAGGGTGGAGGAGGTGAAGAGAGGGCTGGGAATGGGGAAAAAATAAGAACCAAGATGCATTATGTAAAGGTACAATTCCCAATGAGAAATGTAATTGTGTTGTATACCTATAATGTACCAATAAAGGAATTTCATAAAGAAAAAGAAAAGGCATATCCCATGGTGAGTGAATGCCCATCTTTGTAGTCAAGTCAAATAACAAAATCGTCCATGAAGGCAATAGAAGCAGGGCCCAAGAAGCTTTAGACCTGGAAAGTGTTACAGTTCTGGATTTACCAGATTCTTAAACTTTGTTCACATACACCACTTAATGTTCATCAAATATAGTGCAAAAGTCCCAAATCTCCCTCTTACTATGAATTTCACTGCTTAAAATTTCATCTGCCAGCTCTTCCATTGACCAACAAAGTCTCTTCAGTTTTACTTCAGTAAGTGCTTTTGACAAATTAGCTTTTGAGACTTAGATTACTGTTTAGGATTCTGTGTAGCTGGCCCCTTGAATTTCAAAGATTGTTAATCAGATTTAGGATGAAAATTAGAGTTAACTTGTACACAAAAATGACAGCTGACCCAAATTATAGGGGGTTTGTTTTTATTGTACATATTTAAGGTGTACAATATGATCCTTGATTATATTTATTTTCATATAAATATGCACAGTAAGCAGTCACTACTGCAGTCAAAGGATTTAACATACCCATCATCCCACAGTTACTTTTCTTTTTTCTGTTTGGGGGCTAAATCTAACATTTACTTATTGTCTTATGCAAATTATTTGTAAATACATTATTCCACAGACAACATAACATTGACTTTCTGCTGTTAAACACTAACATTGCTCACTCAGAGGTAACCCTCATCTATCTTCCTTGCAATATAAAGCAATCTCTCTCTCTCTCTCTCTCTCTCTCTCTCTCTCTCTCTCTCTCTCTCTCTCTCTCATGACTGTGTGCATGCATACACATAAATACACACAAACACAAATTTTTAATACATTTCTCTGCTTGGCTCGGGAGGGACTAAGAAAACTATGCAACAGCTGCATACTTCCAAGAATATAGCCATTTCTCTGGCTCAGCAAACCTATGATTACTTCCTTTGCTCTTCATGTAGTATTTTTCAGAAACTTTCAGTCAGTACAACTGGAAGGTTCAGGAAGTCTGGGTGATCTGGAGGTTTCAGATTCTACAGGTGGACATGTGAAACTGACACTTCGGCCCCACTGTGCCCCTGACTCTGCAATTGAGCAGCAGCTGCTTTCTGGTAACACAAAAAAACCCAAGGATTCCCAAGAAAGGCTCAGCATACTCTTCCCCTCCCCCATCTCCCAAAGCCCTCCCTACCAAACTGGAGAAGTCACCTCTCCCTCCTTGTCACTCCCATACTCCTGTACTCTTTTCTGCTCGCTTTATATCCTGGTTGGTATCCTGCTGATTTGAGTGTCTGTTATTAACTATCAAATTATGTCCAATAATTTAGACAGCCCATATGGAACCTTGCATAGTATAGTTGTTTCCTTTTTACCTATAGCTTATTCACTCATTCAGTCATTGAATGAATTTTGTACTTCATGGAATATTCAAGGATGAATTCAAAGGAGGAAGATTTCAGGGTAGATTAATGTTTTAGCTCAGTGGCTGCATTTGTTCAGGTATCTGGACAAAGCTGGAATTTAGAGGCTGAAGTTAAGGATAGTTTTATGGGAAGTTGTTAAGCTACAAGCCATTCTACTTCTTACCAAATATGTCTCTTGGGTAGATAAGAGAAAATAACAGTAGTAATAATAACAACAAAACAAGACAACAAGTAATTTCAAGAGTGTTTACTTTCTGGGGCCGGGGATTTAGCTCAGTGGTTTCGCCACCTGCTGTGCAAGTGCAAGGACCTGAGTTCTATCCCTGGTACCAAAAAAAAAAAAAAAAAAGTGTTTACTTTCTTCTACACACTGTTCTCTAAGTGATTTATTCACTTACTCCACACAATAATTCTATAAGGTAACTACTATTAATATCCTCATTTTACAGTTACTTGGAATTTTGCTATTAGAGATTTATTTACTAGGTTTAAATAATAGCCTAGGTTTCAGGCTCTTCCTTCATTCTAAATGTGCATGTCCCTCAACACCATGATGCCCTATAGTTCTGATGACAAATAAATTAATTAGTGTAATTTAGTTAATAAAGTGCCTCATCTCCTGTAATCTTCACTCTTGAAAGAGCTGGAGGGGTAGACACCATGTATAGATAGAAGGCAGGATATTCCCCTATACCATATCTGTGAGTTTTTACCAAAGTTACCAAAGCCACCTAGAAAGGACTTCCTGTATCTGAAGTTAACTGGGAAATGCCTAAAGACTCTGTGTCCTTTAAATGTTTTTGTTCACTGACCCAGGGCTAAGCAAGAGTTTTTGTAAAAAAGGCATTTGAGGGCTAGGATTTAGCTCAGTGGTTCTGCCACCTGCCTTGCAAGTGCAAGGACCCAAGTTCGATCCGTGGTAGAAAAAAAAAAGGACATTTGAACCAGCAGTGGTAGGTATCTTTCTTGCTTTCTTGGGAATGTTAAGGAGCTTAAAACAACAACAAAATCCTTCTGGTGTGTACTAAATCAATGCACCTTCTTTCTTATGTATAAATCTCCATGTCAGGGTATTGAAATGGATCCTCCATTATCAAAGCAATGAAAGAACATTTTATTTAACCTCTTCTTTTGTATTCATATAGCTTTTTAAGTTCTTAGATAATTGCTTTCTGTTCACCCTTCTCTGGGTCTCTATAAAATGTTAAACTTATGGGAAACTGCAAGCATAAGACTCATTCTAAACAGCTCCCTTGATTGACACAAAGTGAAGGAATTTGCTTCCTCCCATCATGCCCGCTCATGCCATTTTTAATTAGACCACTCAGCCTGGTCAAGTGAAGGAAAGTGCATTGCTTCCCAGTCTCAGGGAGCTGATTCTTTGGGCCCAGTGACTTATAAAATACCCATGCAAAGATACAAGGCTATTCAGCCCAGCCCTTGGCTGTACTATTGAAACAACTGTCACCATAGAAATCAAACCCATTGACTCACAAAGTCAAAGAATGAAATCACAGAAAAAAATGGAGTTGTGCACCACAAGGAGGAGCCATTGGTACACCAAACTATCAACTCCTATTTGGCGCCACACCTTGGTTCCACTCAACACAGGGCTGCAGAGCTGACTACCAACCAACCATCCTGATCAAAGATGAGATTAATCCCCCAGGAAGAGATAAGGCAGGAAGAATCTGCTGCTTCAGGTTGAAATAACAGATGGACCAACAACATTAACCCCAAGAAAAGCCAATGGCTGTTCTAAACTGCAAAGACAGCATGGAGTTTGGGGGAGGTTTTTTAAATAACTTTATTATTAAACACACACACATACAGAAAATTAAAACCATTCAAAGAAGAACAATGCAAGGGGAAAAAACTACGATAAAAACTACAGCATGGAGTTTTACCTCAACTATGATTTCTTCACAGTAGGATAGAACTGAAGAAGAAACCCAGTGCAGCAATCACCATATTGCCAGAGAAAGTCTAATCCGATTCCACTTTGGTAAGGGGTTGATTGTGTGGGACTAAGTTACAGAACACCTGTACTAAAGCTTCACTCTAGGACATATTACCCTACCACAATGACTGGGTGAGACACAAGATGGGAGACAGATGTGGAGAGGGTGAGGACTAAGATCCTCAGACATCCCCTAAGAAGTTCAAGATCGGGCCAGGAAGGACACAGGGCCTGCATTACTGGTGAGAGGCCAGTTTGGGTGGGTCTGACTTTCAGAGGTGACTTGATCTGAAGGTTTTAACATTGAGTCTGCTTAAGCCCCTGCCCTGCTGCCTACATCCAGTGGAGACTGCTGGTCTGGTCACTTCCCTTTATATCCAGGGATATAAACTAGGGACTAGGGACATGACTCAGTTTAGATAATTGCCATGGATTGGATAATTGCCATGGCTGGGATTTACAGAAGGGGGTCCTTTTGAGTAGAAGAGTCACTGTACAAACTCATAGGCTTTAAAGTGGGGTAGAGAGGAATGTGACTTACTGTATTTCAAAGTTATAGGTCCTGGAAGCAAAATACTCATTTGGATATACATAGAAAAATTTTTGACTCATTTTTCTCCTTCATTATTTTCTTTTTCTTTTCCCTTCTTTTTCTTCTTTCTTTCTTTTTTATTTTGGTATTTGGAGGCTTTTTTCTATTTTCTTTTCCTTTTTTATGTTTGTTTATTTGTTTCGGTCCTCTTTTTCTTTCTTTTCTTTTCTCACTTTTAGTTTGTTCCTTTATTATTTTTTCTTTTTTCCTTTAATTTACTCTTTTTTTCTTATTTCTCCTTTTTCTACTTTGTTTTTTTGTTACTTTTATCTAATACTATTAATTTCCTCTTATTTCTTAATAGGATCCTTTATTTCACTTTTATCTCAACTTCCATTGCTTCATTTTTCAAGTTTTACTTTTTTCCACTCTCATATCCCCCAAACCCTCTAATTTATGAATCTATATATAGTTTGTTAACTATATAGCTAGTTATATATGTTGAACACCATTCTGTTAGTGGAGGTAATTTTGTTCCATTTAGTAGATATTTACTGTAGGTCAATATCTGGTTTGTCTTAATATTTATACCATAATCATAGATCTCTTTTCTATGGTTAATGGTGGTACATTATTGTTTCCTAGGGTTTGCAATATCCAGTTTATATTTTATGCAATTGTTGTTGCTGGCTTTATTACTATTGCAAAAGTGACATAGTTGTTCCTATTAATTGGGGTGGTTTTTTTGTATGCCAATATCTGGATTATCTGGGGATCATAAAGTTTACTATGATCCATTCTCAGAGGCATGGATACTGGGCCAAATAAGCTGCAACACTCCCTCTCCTGAAAGGAGGTGGTTGGATCTTGGGACAAAGGCAAAAGCCAATTGTTAGCTATACCCAAAGGATACCACTGAAAAGTAGACATTAACTAAAGAAGTCTTCATAACATCAAAAAAGCTTTCTACTACAAACCACAAGCTCAACACACATAAAAATAGAAGCACAAGAAGATAAGTGGACAAAATGACTTCCAAAACTCCCAACTCTCCCAAAGCTTGAAAGATAGGAAGTCAAAATCTGCACACTTGAATTACTTGAAATGATATCAGGAGAGATAAGAAAAAGATCAATAAAGCATTTGGCAAGCTCACAAAAGATACATATAAAAAGATATTAGACCAAATAAACAAAATGATCAGCAAGTTCTATAGAAGACAATAATAAAAACCTAGCAGATCTAAACAAAACAATGCAAAATATGAATGACCAGCACAGAAAAGAATTAGAGTCCATAAAGAAGCTCTGAATACAAATTCAGGAGATTAGAAATTTTACTGAAAGTATGGACAGCAGAAGTGACCAATATGAGGATAGAGTATCAGAACTAGAAGATAGAGTTGTTTTTGGTGACCAATTAATGAGAGATACCTTAAAAACAACAAGAGAACATGAAAAATGAGTCCAAACAGCTCCTAGATGACACAAGAAATAATAATCTAAGATTAACTACAATTAGTGAAAAATCAGAAGGTAGCACAAATGACATTTAAAAAAACTTTTTACTGAAATAATAACAGAAAAGATTCCAAATAAGAGAAAGGAATTTAACATATAGATAAGTGAGGCATACAGAACTCCAAATAGCCATGAACAAAAAAGAACCTCTCCACAACACATCATAATCAAAATCTCAGAAGTTCAACACAAGAACAGAATCTTAGAAGTGGTTAGAGAGGGCTGGGTATTTAGCTCAGCAGCACAGTGCCTGCCTGGCAAGCTCGAGGTCCTGAGTTCAATCCCCAGTACCAAAAAAAGAAAAAGGTGGTTAGAGAAAAGCAACTAATCACTTATAAAGTTAAACTGATTAGAATTACAGAGACTTCTTAACACAAATTTTGAAGGCCAGATAAGCTTGGCATGAAGTGTACAAGCCCTACAATAAAACAATTTCCAACCCAGGCTGATATATCTTTCAAAATTGATGGAGAAATAAAATACATTCATAATGAAAACATCAAAGAAATGCATGACCATCAAACCAGCACTCAAAAAATTCTCAAGGATATCCTAGAAAGAGACAAAGAAGCTAACAATGACAAAAGGTCTACTAGACTAAATATACCAGATAGCAATTAAATAGAAGGGAAAGAGGGAATCAGCAACAAGAAAATAAGACAATGACAGGAATAAGTCAATATCTACCAGTAATAATTCTTGATGTTAATGGTCTAAATTCCCCAATCAAAAGACACAGATTGGTAGAATGAATCAAGAAATAAAACCCAACAGTATATTGTATATAATAAATACACTTAACCCAAAAAAAAAATCATAGACTAAAAATCAAAGGATGGAAAAAAATATTCTATGCAACAAGAACCTGAAAAAAAGCAGGTGTAGGTTTCCTATATTCAGACAAAGTGGACTTCAACCTAAAACTGATCAAAAGAGACAAGGAAGTTCACTACAAATTGGTTAAAGGAACAATCTAACAGAAAGAGATAGCATGGAACAATGGTACACTCAACTACATAAAACAACACTGTCAGACATAAAAGATCAGATAAACATAAACACAATTATAGTAGGGGACTTCAAGAGCACCAAACCCAAAGGAAGGAAATTATAAAGCTCAGAGTAGAAATCAATGAAACTGAGACTCCGCATACAAAGAATCACTGAATCAAAGAGTTGATTCTTCAAAAGAATAAAAAAGCTAGACAAACCCTTAGCCAATCTAACCAAAACAGGAGAGAATAGACACAAAACATGCAATTAGAAATAAAAGGGTGAAATCACAATGGACCCTGAGAAATCAAAAAGGTTAAGAACTACTTTGCAAGCCTATATGCCAATAAATTGGAGACTTCAGAAGAAATGGATAGATTCCTAGAAACGTATAAATTACCAAAAGTGAACCAGGAAGATTCAAAACCCTTGAATAATCTAATAATGGCCAATGAAAGTGAAGCAGTAATAAATAACCTACCAACTAAGAAAAGTCCAGGTCCAGATGGATTCACTCCTGAATTCTACAAAAACTTCAGGGAAGATCTAACACCAATACTCCTCAAGCTTTCTAATGAAATTAAAAAGAATGAGTACTCTCAAAGTTATTCCTAGAAGGGAGCATTACCCTGATCCCAAAATGAGACAAAGGTCCAATCAAGAAAGAGAACTACAGGCCAATCTTTCTAACAAACATAGATGTAAAAGTCCTCAACAAGATACTGGCAAACAGAATGTAACAAATCATCAAAATGATCATATACCATGACCAAGCAGGCTTCATCACAGGGATGCAAAGATGGTTTAACATATGCAAATCAGTAAATGTAATACAGGATATAAACAGAAGCAAAGACAAAAATCACATAATCA